>NW_005366214.1:4766453-4806794 GCF_000412655.1 Myotis brandtii | reverse complement strand
GGTACGGTCTTTTTTTTTTTTTTTAGTTTTATTCATTTCAAATGGGCCGGATCCGGCCCGAGGGCCGTAGTTTGCCCACGGCTGCTCTAAAATCAATAAACATATCCTTGGGTGAGGATTAAAAAAGAAATAGTAGAAGGGACTAAGATGCAAACAAGTTCCCTTCTCCAGTCTCCATTTTATTTTATTTTAATATTTTTTATTGATTTTTAGAGCGAGAGGAAGGGAGAGAGAGAGAGAGAGAGAGAGAGAGAAACATCCACATGAGATTCGGTGTTTGGCTGCCTCCTGCAGGATCCTGCTGGGGATCAAGCCCAAAACCTTGTAGTGTGCCCTGATCAGGAATCAAACTAGCAGCCTTTTTGTACAAAGGATGATGCCCAGCTAACTGAACCACACCAGCCAGGGCTCAATCTCCATTTTATTTTCCAGAAGGAGATACTCTTTATGGATTTTTGTATCTATTATCACATGTTAGACAATTTTTTGCATGTTTTAATAAGTATATCCTTTTTACATTTATGATATGTCATGTTTATTATGCAACTTGAACTTTTTACTTAATATAATTTAGAGTTCTTAACATGAGAAAAGATGCCCATTCTTTTTCATGGTTGTATAGTATTTCATTCTGCAGAGGTACCCTATGTCATTTAACCAGTCCTATATTGATGGCTTCCCATATTTAGCCATTTGATGACTTTTGGCAGTTTAACGATATTCCTGAGGATATGAAGTCCAAACATTAACCCTCAGTCCAACTACTCTAGGCTTGGTAAAGCAGTCCAAATAACAATTTAAAACAGGGCCTTTCTTGTTATCACACTCAGAATGAATTTTGCAAGAGAAGCAGTCTGTTTAGTGTCTAGTCTTGAATTACTCAATGAAGCAATTACTGTCCTCACCTAATTATTTAGAAAATACAAGAGTTGGGTGGAGTGGGCACATTGGACAGTATCAGCTTCCTTCACACTTCCCTTTTGATGACTGGAATGACGTGGGTTTTTTTGGCTCAGGTTTAAGTCAAGAGTGTAGTAATCCATGTATAGTAATTAAACTTCAGTAAGGATCTTTCTTCACTGTTTGGCTCTTGCCATTTCAGAATTGTTTATTAAGCTATGTGAGTAACTTCCCAAGGATATTTATCACATAGAAATCACCAGTGAAAAAACACACTCTTTATTGCAGCTGCTGATAATTTTAATTTGGTTGATTATTAGCTTTATTTAATGAAAAAAGATGATATATATTCACCAGTTTATCTGTTCAACACCAGTGCTCTCCTGTCCTGGGCAGTGATTGCTAGTTCTCACAACTTTTCCCTATTCCTTCCCCATCCTCAAAGTCTATGCATTGCCTTTATTTTGTACAGGGTGGGAAGGCTTTTTTTTTTTTTTAATTTTTTTTATTGACTTTTAGAGAAAGAGGAAGGGAGAGGGAGAGAGAAAGAGAGACATTGATTGGCTGCCTCCTACACACCCCCTAGTGAGGATCAAGCCCTCAACCTGGGTATGTGCCCTGACCAGGAATCAAACCAAGGACCTCTCGGTGCCCCAGAGGACACTCAACCAACTGAACCACACCGGCCAAGGCTTCGTATGCACTTTAAAACTGCCCACCCTGACCCTAGTCAGTGTGGTTCAGTTAGTTGGGCGTCAGCCTGTGTACCAAAAGGTTGCTGGTTGGATTCCAGGTCAGGTCACATGCCTGGGTTGCAGGCTTGATCCCCAATAGGGGACACGCAGGAGGCAGCCAATTGATGTTTCCTTCTCTTCCTCTCCCTTCTTCTCTCTCTAAAATCAATAAAAATATATTTTTTTAAAAAAATAAAGTGCATTTAAAAAAATATACTTTATTGATTTTTTACAGAGAGGAAGGGAGAGAGATAGAGAGTTAGAAACATCGATGAGAGAGAAACATCGATCAGCTGCCTCCTGCACGCCCCTTACTGGAATCGAACCTGGGACCCTTCAGTCCACAGGCCGATGCTCTATCCACTGAGCCAAACCAGTCAGGGCAATAAAGTGCATATTAAAAGACTGTTTCCCTGGGAGCACATGCGAACTTTTACTTCCTTAAGCCTCTACCGTAACTCCCAGAAATGGTATCATTATCTATTATCCATCTTCCTACATCATCTGGGATTTCTGGAAGTGATTTGAAACTCAATTGCCAAAGGAGCTAATTAATTACTAACTCTTACAGGTCCTGCTGTCTTCGATATTTTCCCAAAGCTTGATAGGCATGTCCCATTGACTGATGCTAGGCCATTTGTTCAGAACTGGTAATCATTTTTCTATGAACTGTGTTTACAAGTGTTCTAGTGTCTTAGAAAGATATCAGAAAAATCCATTTTACTTTTCCATTGAGCATTTTCTTCCAACGTAATGATAACTTTAATTCACTGGGACTGATATCAGTATACTGGTAATCATTTTGTGGTCTTCAGAATCAATTTCCTTTCCAGCTGTTTGCAATGAATATTTAGTGAAAGAATTTGAAGGAATAGGGTTTCAATCACATAAACTTTTTGGTGGTCAGGAAATAATTAGAATCATCTCCTAGGACCATTGTTAGCATTCAGACCTCAATTTCATAACATTCCTTGATAAAAGTCTTAACTTGGTCCTGGAAAGACCATCTCTTGCCTCTTATAAATTCATATGATCATGGTGTTTTCATTTAGTTTTGTAACAGTGTGATGACCTTTTGTCGGTTGATAAGGAGGACTCCAAACATTTCACCTTTTAAAGATAGAACCTTTAGAGCATGTACTTGAGAAAATTGCTAGAAACCAGCCTTAAAGTTGTTGTAGCCAGTCAGTACCCAAATAAATGACTTATGCATAATTTTTTAAAATAAGTCTTTATTGTTCAGATTATTACAGTTGTTCCTCTTTTTTCTCCCCATAGCTCCCCTCTACCCAGTTCCCACCCCACTCCATGTCCTTACCGCCCCCATTGTCCTCATCCATAGGTGTTTGATTTTTGTCCAGTCTCTTCCCGCATCCCGCACACCTCCTTCCCCCCCGAGAATTGTCAGTCCACTCCCTTTCATGCCCCTGAAATCTATTATATTCACCAGTTTATTCTGTTCATCATATTTTTTATTCACTTGATTTTTAGATTCACTTGTTGATAGATATGTATTTGTTGTCACTTTGTTGTTCATAATTTGTATCTTTGCCTTTTTCTTCTTCTTCCACTTCTTAAAGAATACCCTTCAGCATTTCATATAATACTGGTTTGGCGGAGATGAACTCCTCTAGCTTTTTCTTATGTGTGAAGCTCTTTATCTAACCTTCAATTCTAAATGGTAGCTTTGCTGGGTAGAGTAATCTTGGTTGTAGGTTTTTGCTATTTATCACTTTGAATATTTCTTGCCACTCCCTCTGGCCTGCATAGTTTTTGTTGAGAAATCAGCTGACAGTCGTATGGGTACTCCCTTTTTCACCAGGTAGGGGAAGTTTTCTGTCATTATTTCTTCAAATAGGTTTTCAATATCTTGCTCTCTCTCTTCTTCTGGCAACCCCATAATTCGGATGTTGGTTCGCTTGAAGTTGTCCCAGAGGCTCCTTACACTATCTTCATATTTTTGGATTCTTTTTTCTTTTTGCTTTTCCGGTTGGGTGTTTTTTACTTCTTCGTATTTCAAATCTTTGACTTGATTCTTGGGATCCTCTAGTCTGCTGTTGGATCTCCGTATATTATTCTTTATTTCAGTCAGTGTATGCTTAATTTCTAATTGGTCCTTTTTCATATCCTTGAGGGTCTCACTAAATTTCTCGGAGGTTTCTAGAAGATTCTTGAGTAACCTTATAACCATGGTTTTAAACTCTATATCCAGTAGTTTGCTTTCCTCCATTTCTTTCATTTGTGACATGTTTCTTTGTCTTTGCATTTTGGCTGCTTCCCTGTGTTGATAGAGTGGCTTTGTGTGCTAGGGTCCTATAGGGCCAGTGGCTCAGCCTCCCCAATTAACTGAGTTGGACACTCTAGGTGCACCCCTTTGTGGGCTGTGTGCACAGTCTTGTTGTAGTTAAGCCTTGATTGTTGTTGGTATCAGTGGGAGGAATTGACCTCCAGGCCAATTGGCTGTGAGAATCAGCTGTGTCTATGGTGGGAGAACTTCTGTGCTGATGCTCTTATGATTTCTGATCCATAATTGAAGTCTAATTGAAACACAGCCAAATAAAAGGAAAATATAATAGAACTTACTTCTTTTCTAACTGACCCTGTAATCGTTTGAAGAACTTCCAACATAATGGCGTCGTGAAGTGGAAATTCTCCAATAATTGCCTCTTGGGAATATGCAGAATTTAAAACAAAACAAAATATATATATTTTTAAGTTTGTCATGTTATCCCTGCAGCCTTGGGAATATTCTTCCTCTTTGTGTTCATCAAGGTTGCATCTAGCATTTCATCCAAATGTTTAGATTTGTTGGCTGACATACAACAACTGTTAAATGGGCCATTTTGGTGGATCTACAAATCAATATAATATGACAATGTAGCTGTCAGCATTTTTGGGCATGGGGTGCAAGTATACACAAAGCAAGTGGTAAATTTTTTAAAAATATATTTTTATTGATTTCAGAGAGGAAGGGAGAGAGAGAGAGAGAGAGAGAGAGAAATCAGTGATGAGAGAGAATCATTGATTGGCTGCCTCCTGCACATTCCCCACCTGGGATTGAGCTCACAACCCCGGGCATATGTCCTGACTGGGAATTGAACCATGACCTCCTGGTTCATAGGTTGATGCTCAACCACTGAGCCACACCAGCCAGACAAGCAAGCTGTAATTTTAAATAAAAGAACTAATATAATGACTAACAACTTTTTAGGTGTATACTTAGAGTTTTAATGAGATTATTGAGAAGGCTTGCAAATGTTCTCATTTCAATAGAATACTGACATCTGCATGATGCATTTATGAGAGTTCATTATCCACATGAAACTATTTTTATAGACTCCAAAAATCTTAAGACACACATGGAAATAATAGCCACCATTTATTGAGCATCTTCCATGTGCCAAGCATTTGGCTAAATACTTTAGTAACTTTACAGTTAATATTTCTATTTATGTGTGGATTGCTATGCATTCACGTATATAGGGGTATGTGTTGTATGTGCAGCTATCAATACAGTTTTGTTTTACTTTTGACACAAATGGTGATACATGTATATTGTTATGCAACTTGATTTCTACCCCCCCACCTCCCCTTAACATTAATAGGTTAGATCTTTCCATGTCAGTATCCATGAGTCTAGCACATTCTTTGAACCTGGGCTTAAGATTCTATTCTCAAACTTGCCTACACATTGGAATCACCTGTGAAGTTTGAGAAACCTCCTATTCCCTGAGCCCCCAGTATAGGAGAATCTGATATAATTGGTTCAGAGTAGAGCCTGCGCATCAAGATAAGAGAACCAGTGTTTTACAATAGAGATGCACCAACATTTATTAAAACATTCCCTATTGAAGGACACAGATGATTCTCTTGTTACAAATAATGAATCCTGTTTTCTTCCTATTACAGAGTTGCAGCGTACATTTTGTTACTGTATCTCTGTGAGTATTAGCTGTAGGTTAATTCCTAGATATGCATTCTAGGAGTTCTTAGATGTGGATCAAAGAGCCAGTATATTAAAAATAACAAAAGACACTGCTAGATTGCTCCCACTGAGGCAACCCAATTGACTTTTCCATCCACAGGTTATTAGATTGCCCATTGTGGGGCTGAGGGCTCTCCCTCTTGTCCCTCCTCCCCAGTTAAAAAAAATCGGTTCTGATTTTGAAGGTTGTATATCTCAGTGCTTATGGAGATTCCCAATGTGAAGGGAGACTGGGGAAACCTCATATCAAAGCTTTATTTCTCTATATCTTTTTAGTGCTGTCCCTTTCAAAATTAGTTTTATAGGCTGACACGACAAAGTAATGCCTTCAGTTTTCATCATTAGAGGGTGTGTGTCTCTCACAGGAAGGGCTGGGGCAGTTCTGGTTGAAGAGCAACACCCACTAGGTCCACACAACACCTGAAACAGGTGGAGGCCGGAGTGCCTCTTTACTGCCTTATTTCTATACCTGCACTTGGATTCAGAGGAAGCGTTTACTATCATCTTTCCATAAACTGCTCTTGAAGATTTATTATGTAAAATTTGTAGGTAGAGTTTTTATGAAGGGCAGAGTACTTCTTTCAAAGGGAGTTTCAGTTTTCATAATATGACTCCCCATGATCTGTCCTTATTGTTTCTGGGTGGCTTCTCCCTGCCTCATCATGAGCAGGACTCATTAGGGGATAGTGCAAGAATAGGTGTGGTGCCGGCCTTGCCCAAAATGAGCCCCTCTGAGCAGCAGGCATTTGGAGAGACTCAGGATCTTGTAAACAACTCATCGCACTATAATTTTAAACCCAGGAATCACTATGTATTTAGCTTTCTATAGACATATTTTATATTTGCAATGGCAAGTGGTGGCTGTATCCACACGTGTTCAGAATTAATCTTTCTGAGGGAAAAGTGTGAAAGCCAGTGGCCCTGGGCCCTTTCAGTACTAGGTTTTCTATCTTGGTGACTAATTTGCAATTACTCTCCTGGGCAGACAAGATGCCTTCAGATTAAAAAACAGACTAATCAGTAAATGACATCAGTGGCTGAGGGCAGTCCGGTCCATGTCGCAGAGGTCAGCATCTTTGTGGTGACTAAGCTGGGTGTGCTACATGGAACTTTTCATATAAGTGGTTGGATTGAAATGTTAAACTTGTTTATTGCTTTAAAATGTACAGGAAAGCTAAGATTTAAAACTATATTTTTATTGATTTCAGAGAGGAAGGGAGAGGGAGAGAGAGAGGTAGAAACATCAATGATGAGAGAGAATCATTGATCTGCTGTCTCCTACACGCCCCACACTGGGGATGGAGCCTGCAACCAGGGCATGTGCCCTGACCGGGAGTTGACCCGTGACCTCCTGGTCCATAGGTCGATGCTCAACCACTGAGCGACACTGGCCAGGCTAAGATTATTTTAATGTGTTTTTCCACACTCTCCCCTCCCCAAAACCCTCAGAGAAATTCCCACAGTTTGCAGATAAGCTGACTAACCTGCAGAGCCCTTAATTTAGTGATGACAACTGCCCTGTAGAGATTAAACCAGCCTCATTCCAGGAATTTGTTCTGCTGATACACACAGGAATGTCAGAGAAAGGAATCTGGTTAACATACTTTCACCAAACAGTAGCTATCAAATATAAATTCCCCCTCTGACTTTGTAATGCTATTCTTATTTCCCTTTGTAATGTCCACTTAAAACCCATCAGTCATAGAGGGCTTCAGTCATTCCTAAAGTCACTCCGTGGAAGAAGTGGTTGAGCCCAGGTCGTTACTCCACGTTACATGAGTCATATTGTGTCTGTTCCTCAGCGCTTCCCTAACTGAAGAGCACAGACAGTGGCCGTGCGAAAGATGGGGGTTTCTTAATAGTTACCAGAGAGAGAGGCCAATTTTAACCAAGAACTTTTGTTCTACATGGTGTTTCATTTTCTCCTGTCGCAATTGTATTGATGTAATCTCGGCATAAAAGTACTCAGAAGAACATGAAGATAGGAACGTAATTAGTAAGTTTTAAAATTTGCTTTCAGTAAACATGAACATATAGACCCCCCTAGGCAAGCTTTTGTGTCTCTATTTTCATTCCAGAGACCTTGAGTTCCATAGCATGTCAGGCGACATTGTTCTTCATAGGCGCCTGTGTAGAAATAGAAAGTATACCTTCTTGGCAATAAAGTGCCTTGATGATAAGATGTGGTCATAGTGTTTGAGAAGGAGTAAGATTGTTGAACAGCATTTGGTTGAGGGCTGAAAAGGTGAGTAGGGGACTTTTCCAGGGGACCAGGCCTCCTGCCTCCCTGCAGAGAGGGACTGAACATTACTGTAAGGATGGCGTCAGGAGTCCTGGGCCCAGAGTACCTTCAGCATATCTTCTCTAACTCACACTAAACTTTGCCTGAAGATCTGGAAAACAGTTATTCAAACTAAGTATGTACCTGTTCAACCTCTTCTCTTTCAGGATATGCCAGAATTATTTCAGTTGTGAGAAGGTTCCAAAAAATGACTGAAGATATATTTCTTTTGGGGCAATGTCTTTTAATGTCATTTGCATTTTCTGTATGGATGGCACTGAAAGGTTGGCTGCTTGTAGGGGAACTTCTGCAACCTCAAATGCGTATGTGTGGTGACTGAGGTGGGGAGACATTTTAAGAGGTTCCACATTTACCTGTAGTTGTGAAGACCGACTGTAAGGGTATTTCTGTGGGATCAGCAGAGGACCGGAGCACATAGAGTGCAGGTGGTTGCTGGTGTCTTGCAATATACAAGTACTCTTTCCTGGTGACTGTGATGTCTTACTCTCCTGTCCTTTATGAAAGACCTGCTAGGTGATTAAAAAAAAAAAAATTGCATTCTTTTTTTTTTTTTTTTTTACAAGCTTGTTAAAGAACAAAACTTGGCCTTTGGAAGAGTAAGAGCTTTGATATGACAACAGAGCTGTAGCTTCCTATGTTTGTGTAACCTTCCCATTTACTTTGTCTTTGTACAATCTGAGTGGATCCCTTAGAGGCAGTGAAGATAGAAACCCAGAAGGGGAATATGACTTGCATTTCTTTCAGTTTCAGCTTAAATTTGTTTATTGACTTAAATCACAGACTAGCAACAGGTCAGCAGACCCAAGGGCACAGGCTGTCTGGCGAGGCTGTGCATTCTTTGGTGGGGAGCTCCGATGACACTTTTGGTTTGGCTCTTCTCCCAGATGATCAAGACGAGATGTCTTGGCTTCCAGACTGGTTTCTGTCACGTGAACAACACAAACTTCCTAACTCGAGAACTGTGTTGTGTTGGCTTTAGGGATTTAGGCCCTAAACCCATGGTTAAAGAACTGAGTCATGACAGACAGGCATGGCCAGCTCTTTAGGGTGAAACCCAGAGGTCTCCTCCTTTGCTCTTTACATGAGTGAGAGGGTGTTTTTGGCAGGAGTCTCTGACTTGGGCTTGGAAAACCACTGTTAAGTATGTGCTGGTTGAGGCTTGGTCTGGCTGGAGGGTGTGCATGGACTTCACTTGGGTTGCTTCCTCCCGTATCTAGGGAGGAAGTGGGAAAGGAAGGGGCTTGGTTCTGGCTTCCACTTTGCACAACCCTGCCTGCACTGATGCGGAGAGGACATGGAGGAGGGAGTGCGGTTTGCTATGCTTTTGCTACTCTGCTTCAGGCCGTGCAGCGGAGGTGTCCTCAGGGTGCCGATGGCTTTTCTGCATGCTTGGTCTTTGGTTTTCTCGTGCATGGTGCGGTGCCTGCCTCGTTTTCTTTTTGCATCAGAAAAGTCACTAGACTGACAGGACTGACTGCTGGGGGAATTTCCAGAAGCCACTCCAAGAAGTGCCCTCTTAGAACATCCTTTTGGGACCAAGTATGTGGGAAGGGCTGTCCCTGCACTGGACACACTTACGCCCTTTCCGTTTCCTGATGGTGACGAAGTTTAAACTTGCAGGGAAAATACATCCTCTTTCCAATGTTTCTCCTACAACCTTTAGACTGTATCCCAAGATTTTTTTTTAAAGCTCCGAATAGTATTTGGCATCTGATGTACTTGGGAAATGAAACCAGACATGAGGAATGTGAGAGGGGAGAGAGATGGCCAAGGAAAGAAGCAAAGCAATTTTTCCCTTTCACATTCTTTTTGATAAGAGAATCTTGGTTAGCATTATCGTGTTGTTGAAACCCAAATTGCATGTCAGGGCCTTTTGGGAAAATGGAAAATGTGGGGTAAAATGCAGCTCTGAAAACAATAGGTATGACGATTAAAACTGAGGGTTCCCCTAACTATTCTAGTTGCTCTTAAGGCACAAATTTTCTTCATTGTCCCTCTTTTTATGTCTGTGACATTGTTTCAGTGACTCCAGAGACTATTTATAATAAAGAAACAATGACAGTATTTTAGTTGAAATTATAATTGGAGAATTAAATGTGAATTACTGTCTATCTTGATTAAAGTAATAGAAATTGGGCATGACATAGATGGTGCCCTGTGCACTCTGAAAATACATGCAGGAACTCTCAACTGTTGAACCAAGCTGGTGGCTGGGAGGAGCTCACAGTCTCTCCTTCTTCCCTTCCTCCAGCATCTAAGCTGTTGTTTTCCGTATAACCACCTTGGTTAGAGGAAAACCGTGGTGACTTAGCAGGTGAACACATAATTCTCTGTCTGGACAGCCATCTTATAAATGTATGGCAGAAGTCTCTGCTGAACCAGTTTAAATTACATATACATATCAATGCATATCTATTTGTGGACATGACCTTCCAAGTTTCCCGTGTATATTTGGTATTGATCATGTGTTGCTTTCTGAAAAACGAACTGTACATGTCACACATGTATTGTGACTTGGCATTATCAGAGGAAAATGTTAAGGAGCTTTTTCTTGTGAACTATAAAGTTTTTCCATTTTTTGATTATCGTGATTATGATTCTCTACATTTCTTAAAATTTGGCTCCCATTTTTTTACTGTTGCCACACTGAGAGTCCTGTTTGTTTTGTTAAAGATAGTACAAATGACTCCGACTTTGAGCTAGGCCACAGATGGATTAAATTTTTTATTCTTTGCTAAGCAAAATGCACCTGCTCCAGAATCTTAAGTAGCTTTTTAATTGCTTCCTTGTGCATGGCATAGCAATAGTCATCTGTAATGTTGAAGATGGATTATATTTTGGATGTCCCAGAAGTGACTTTCCCCCCCCTGCAACAATGCCAGAAGCTGAGATTAGAAGATGTGTTCTGGTTGAGGGCCCAGCTGTCATGGTGGAATTAGTCCTTTCCCTCAGGCTGATCTGATTAAAAAGGGGCCAAGATGTGGAAACATAGGCTCCTGGTTTCAGTAACTGAATTCCCTCTTTACTGGGCAGACGGACCAGTTTCACTGCTCCCTAAACGTTCCTCGGAGGCTGTGGTCTCCCTGATCCGCGGGTCTTCTTCATCTGTTTCTCTAGCACCAAACACAGTGTCTGGCCTATGGGTTTGAGGAGGCTCAGCTATGATAGCAGAGTAAGTGAATACATTGTGGGCAGTGTTTACTGAATGTAAGGAATGGGGAAATGTCTCAGAGATTCAGAGATACTTCCAAAGGAGCTTACTTGAGGATGGGTGGAAAAACAGGCACCAGTTAGTTCAGCCAGAAAGAAATTCCTCTCTCAAGGGAAGCTGCAAATACCCCGAGGATGAAGTCTGTTTGTGAGACTACTGCCAGTGTCAAAGGCTTGACAAGTGGCTAAAGAACACTTGGTGATCTGATTGGCCTCAAATTGGCAGTTGTAAAAAACAGATCTACAGGCAACTGTGGGAAGAACACCCCATCGCATAACCCTGAAGTTCAGAGACAAGATAATTTGTTCACTTAGGCGTTTGTGCTTTTGCATTCAACAAACATTTATTGAGAATATACTGTGTGCCAGAGAGTGAATGACACGTGGTCCCTGTCTCAGGAGCTCATAGTTTAGTGGCATGATTTTTTGAAACAACAACAAAAACACCCATTCAACTATGTATATAATGCTAACTGTGTAGAAAGAAATGTGTGATTGTCTCTGGGAAACTTAAGACTCATAAAACAGCAGTATCAGAGTAGGTCTCGAATGGTGAGTGGAAGATGGTCAGGTAAAGAAGGAAAAGAGCACTCTATGCTGAGGGTCTACAGAGGTGTGAGCTCAGAAGTGTGATTTGTCAAGGTCTGATGACTGTGTGCACAGGGGTGTGTGGGGGTTAGGAGGCAGGAGGTGGCATGTGGGCACACAGTATTCAGGGTATTGGGACACAAGGGTAGAAAATAAAGTAGGCAAGGGCCAGGCCATTGAGGGTCTTGTGGTCCATGCCGCAAAGTTGGACTGTATCCAAGAGACAATGCAGAGCTGAGTGGCACAATCAGATTTATGATGTGCTGAGAATCAATCCCAGACTCCTCACTCTGGTATATGAGGCCCTGGGGCCTGGGCCCCTGTCCTCTCCAGCCTCTTCTCTCTTAACACTCCTGTTACCTGCTATGCTCCAGCCACACTGATCTTCCTTCCCTAACTCAAACATCCAAGTTCCCCACCTGCTTTAGGCTTCTGTACACACTCCTGCCTGGAATCCTCTTCCCTGACACTTTCAGGGTTAGTCCATTTACCCACTGGGTCTTCATTTAAAGACCCCTTTCTGGAGAGGCCTTCCCTGATCACACTATCTAAAGTAGCCATTTACGCCCACCACCACCATTTTCTTTCACTTGCTTCTTGCATCCCCTATAACACTAACCAAAATCCATACTTGTTTTAGTTTACTTGATTTTTTTCTGTCTTCTCCAAAGTAAATAAGCCCTCTGAGGTTACATTGTCTCATTTTCATCCCTCTTTCCTAAGTACCTAGCCCAGTGTTGAACATGTAATTTGATCAACATTTGACTTCATGAATTTAAAGTGGGTGAATATGATAGACTAAGGCAATTTTAGCAATCTTCAACCCATTGGGCCCACATGGGCACACTACCTGTTTTTTTGTGGTCCATGAGCTAAGAATGCTTTTTTACATTTTTAAATAATACAACAAATAAAAAAAGATTAATATTTTGTGATATGACATTATATGAAATTCAGATTTTAGAGTCCACAAATAAACTTTATTGACACACAGGCATGCCCATGTTCACAGATGCCTGTGGCTGCTTTCATGACAAAATGATAGATTTGAGTAATTGTGATCGAGTTTTAATGGCCTCAAAAGCCGAAAATATTTAATATCTGGCCCTTTACAGAAAAGATTTGCCAACCTCTAGACTGGTGAACCAACAATCAGAGAGAGGAGTTAAGAAGCTGTTGCAGTCATTCAGATGGGAGATGGCGGTAGGCTAAACTAAGGTCATGACCTTGAGGTTGAAGAGGGTGGGGACTGGATTCCAGCCTATTAAGCAAGCAGGTTTCCTGACTTCTGCCAAGCTTCCCTGTCCCACTCCCAAACAATTAGGCTTTTCTGAATAAACATTTCTTTGCCTTTACCAGCAAATCAAGTCTCCCTCAAAATTTTTCTAATTGCCATGCTCCCTCCCAAGTGTCCTCTTAAGTCTCAAATGTGAAATGGGGATAATGGAATGAAGTGTTGGGTGTGAGGTGCTTACCAAAATCCTATTCACAGTCTGTTGCTGGGATCCCTCAGTAGTGAAGTGCTAGAGCAGGTAACTGGCTAGACTTAATCTACTGCCACTAAGGAGTCAAGTGGGATGATTCCTTTGGCTTCCTGTTTTGGTCTTTGTCTAGGAGACTAGGCTCTGAACAATGGCGTTCCAGACATGTGTTTTAAAAATGGTTGCTTGTTGGAAATCTCAAAGCTTTGCCATCATCTGCAGTTTTAAGTTTTGGTTTAAAAGAAGACTTTGTATTTGGGGTTCTACAAAGGAACTAGCATCAAACTTGGCCTTTGGGCTTTACTAAGGACTTTAAACACAAATCATCTGTTAAAGGCAATATTTTCTCATTAAAATGTTTTCAATTAGTTTCTTTCTTTTTTTTAATCTTCACCCAAGGATATTTTTCCATTGATTTTCAGAGAGAGTGGAAGAGAAAGGGAAAGACTGACAGAAACATCGATGTAAGAGAAACATATTGATTGGTTGCCTCCTGAACATGCCCTGACCAGGGCCCAGGCCAGGGAGGAGCCTGCAACTGAGGTACATGCCTTTGAACGGAATTGAATCTGGGACCCTGTGGTCCACAGGCCGATGCTCTATCCACTGAGCCAAACCGGCTAGCGCTCAATTAGTTTCTTAAAAGTAATAAGCTCTGTATCTTAGTACACATCTTAAAAACTAAACAAGACTCTCATATTCTTGGTTTATAGAACTATTGACATTTTTTTTAAGACTTAAAAAATGCTTTGGACTGATTTTTAGATTTTAGCATTTCCTCTGCGCCCCTTCTGAATACAGCCAGAATGTAACATAACTTGGGTTTAACTGAAACAACTTGTACATTGCAAAACTAAGGCAATGATCTTTCTATTCATTTCCCAAGTACTTTGGTTATATTCCTATATGTGTGAGGCACTAATCAACACTAGTGGTGGGCACTTTTCTTTTTGGAGTTGACGCTTCAATGATGGAAGAAAGACCCAGATCATAAATTACTCTGTTGGCTGTGCGTCATGGGGTCACAAAATGCTGAGGGCCCAGACCTCATTTCAATGAGTAAGTTAGTACATGTGTCCCGTGTACTGTCATGTGCTGGGGACAGAGCAATGACCAATATATGCAAGGTCCCTACCCCATGAAATAATTAAATAAGATAATTTTGTTGGTGGTGGTGGGAACCGTACCAGGAGTTAAGACCAGTGGGGCCAGACTGGACCTGGGTTCAGCAACTTGAGTCCAGCTAGGAAAGAATTCAGAGCCAAGACTCAAACTATAAGAGAACATTTATTTAGGAAATCACAGAGATGGAAGAAATGAGTGGTAGAAGAAATAGCTCAGGAAACAAGGTACAGAGGCAAAAGAAGGGCCTTTGAGTTTGGGAATGAGGAGGGAAATGGTGACATTCCTGGAGGGAAGGTGACGGAGACGGAGAGGAGGGGAGACGAAGAGGAGGAGAGATGGATGGGTTTGCTCCCTGAAGGGAGAGCTCGCTGGGTCCTCTGTCCTAAAGGTTTTAAGGGTGGAGATTTTAGAAGAGGTCCCAGAAAGATCTAGAGTATTCAACAGCTTTCCAGGTGTGTCCTTTCAGGGTCTAGGTCGGAGCCATGGCAGGGGGTCATTATCCAATGCCGCTGGTCCTAAGGTCAGCCATGGCATCCCTTGTCTGGTTTTGTTGCTCTTCTGGGCCTGGAACTGAAATGCAACTAAGGTCTACATGTATCTCTAGGGAGGAAAGGTCAGGGGGTCCAAACCACAAGACCAGAAATATGCTAGGTGAGGAAGGGTCACCCTGAGGATCTGTTGCTAGGCACCTGAGGCTTTCCACCCCGGTGACCTTCTGTACTTGGCCCATCATCCTTGCTCTGCTAATATCTGTCTAACTGTCTACCACAATTTCAAATAGTGGTAACTGCCATGAAGAATACCCAGGCTAAAGGGATAGAGAGTGACTGAGGCATGGGAGGAGCACTATTGCAGATAGATTGTTGGGTATGTCTTCTCTGAGAAAGTGAAATTTGTATTGAGGTCATAATGATGAGCATGAGTTACTGTGCACAGATGTGAGCCAAAACATACCAGTTAAGGGCACAGCTGATGCAAAGGTCCTGAGGTAGGAACCAACATGGCCAGTGTAGTTGAAATGCAGTTACTCATAAAAGAGTGTTACATGGTGAGGAGAGACAGATAGGGGCCAGATTTTGGAGACCCTTGACTGCTGTTGATGGCCTTTGTATATTCTTATAATTACAGTGAATAGCCACAGGAGGTTTTCATAAAATAAAATTAACAACTAATAATTCAAGATCCAAAATGGATCAAAGCAAGCTGCTGGAATTGAAGCTGGAATTAGCACCCAGTGAAAATCTCTACTTTCTCCCCTATCTCCCATCTAATAGTTGGGTACCTTACACCTTAGGCAGAGCCAGGGACTTCTCACATCCATCCTATCCCATTCACAGACATTAGGAAGTTCTTCCTTATGTCTTCTTATAATAGCTACTCATTCATTTTAAATTTAACCTTGGGGATGACACAGCTCTTGTTTCTCTTTCTGAGTATCAGTCCTGAAACCAGTTCAAGGATAGTGCAAACCTCTGCCTGCCCCTCAATTCTTCAATTCCTTTCCAGGATGTGCCTGCAATAGTGTTAGCCCTGTACATTATCAGGATGGTGACACTAATAACATAGTCTGATTATCTGCAATCTACTCTCTGTGAGGGTGCTCAGCATTCATTGTAGTTTCTCCAGCAAGGTCGCCCGCCCACAACTCTAAAAAATGAAAGAAATCAAGACTCAACAACTTGTTCTCTCTCTCTCTCTCTCTCTCTCTCTCTCTCTCTCTCTCTCTCTCTCCCTCTCTCCAGTCATTAAAAATGTAATTTTTTTTGTAAGAATTCAAACCCAAAGGGTATAAAGTGAAAGGGAAAAGGAATAGTTCTCCAATTACCTGCTGGAAGCCGGTCCATCCTTGCTGCTTGACATAGTCGCTGCAGGGAAGAAACATCTGCACAGCATATGTTTCAAGGGACCTGGGGTATATGGCATACTGTTCTTAATATGTTTGCTCCCCTTCTTAGCGCTATGTGTTTTAACCAAGGTCACCTCTCCGAGAGAGGTTGTTTCCCCAGGTGGGGATTTTTCCCTGGAGTTAGGGATTAACAGGACTAAGGAAGGGAATAAAACCCCTTAACTAAGTGCCAGGCAGGTAATTAATCACTTTAACTACGAACAATCACGCTTAAGCTACATAATCTTTACTTAGAATAATCTCCTTCAGTTACTCCAATGTAGCTTAACAGAACAATAGAGTAGTGACCTTGGAATGGAGATAACAAATGCTAACCTTTGGAATAGAATGGATAGGATTAAAATCAACTGGTATAAATACAGATGTAACAGGAGAATAAAGACAGAACCTGGCTGGAGAACCTGGCTAGAACCTGGCTAGGCTGCTGATCAACTGAACGCTGTCTCCATGTCATTCCTTCTTCGCCGACTCCATCCACACCTTTGGGAACCCCTGGACCTGCTGGGGTTGGATCCCAACAATTACCTATTTTTATTTTGGAGGTTATTGCTGTTAACACTTACACATATTCATAAATGCTTTAAAACATGTAATCCTGTAATATGTGGTATATATATCATATAGCATCTAGAACATTTTTTCATATCTAAATACATAGATGCCTGTTCTTTTTAATGAGTACAAAGTATTCTATTATGTGAATATACTATGATTTATTTAACCATCTCCCTATTAGTAAACTCACTTGTATCTTTTATGTTTGAAAATCTCTGACCCTTCTAGCTCATGTTAAATCTCACTTCCTTTGTTATAAATTTAAATTATTCAACACTAAACATTAACTGAGTACCTCCTATCTTCCCAGCACTGTGCAGGGCACTGGAGCCGCTAACATGCTTAATACATAGCCCCTGCCCCCAATTTGAGTTATTACAGTCTAAAGACATACTCCTAAAAAACTAAGAGAGAAAGTGACATGAGCTGGAATGCCTTAGCTATATATTATTAATTCCACTTGGGGAAGGTAAAGAAGGGAACGTTAGAATTGAACTATAAAGGATGAGGTCTTCTGGGGGCAAGGAAGAGACAGGATTCATACACAGGGAATAACAACACAATGGTTTGGCAGGAAAGAGCATGTTATGTATCAAGAATGGCCAGTAGCTCAGTGTGACAGCAGCGCCTGTGGGTGTGGGCTGACCAGGGTTGTACTGTTTGCCCAGCAGTTGGCTATAGGAAACGTTCAACAAGTGAATAGAAGGACATGTGCTCTTTGCCCAACTGGACTCCAGATGCTCTTGGGGTTACTCTCTCTATGCCCTGCCATGCCTCCGGTGCAGGGGGCTCTTTCTTGAATTGGTCTGATTTAAATATATATATCTTATTTACTTTTCACTCTTAACCATGTCATGTCCCTCTTTTTTGCAGAGTGTAGTCACTCAAGAAATAGAACAGAATTCAGCCATGGCCCCAAGGAAGAGAGGTGGACGGGGGATTTCATTCATCTTTTGCTGTTTCCGCAATAATGATCACCCAGAAATCACGTATCGGCTGCGAAATGATAGCAACTTTGCACTTCAGACCATGGAGCCAGCGTTACCCATGCCCCCTGTGGAGGAGCTGGACGTCATGTTCAGTGAACTCGTGGTAAGTCCCAGACTTCCATCCTAACAGTGATTGGAGGTAGGAGGGAGAGGCAAGGATGTGAGTAGTTTGGTTTTGTTAGCCATGGACTTGCCCTGCTTCAGTGATGTGACCCCAATCTGTCCTTTATGTCTGCAGCCCCACTGTTATCACTGAGCCTGTGGAAAGAGAGAAGGAAGAAGGAAGCATTACTATATCAAAGGGCCTTACTGGTGCTTTAAGTGGAGTGATTTAAACTTTAAGTCTTCAAATATGTGGCAGTACTGCATCCTAGGTTATCCTTTCTAATTCTTCTCCATCCCAACCTGATTCTCTACTTGTGTGCACAAACAGTTCCCTCATC
The DNA here is from genome assembly GCF_000412655.1 of Myotis brandtii. Lineage (NCBI taxonomy): Eukaryota > Metazoa > Chordata > Mammalia > Chiroptera > Vespertilionidae > Myotis > Myotis brandtii. The sequence continues at coordinate 4,788,576 of NW_005366214.1, read as the reverse complement.
TGCTTCCTACCTCATGGCAGTCCCCAGTGTTTCCTCCATTCCCACTCCCAGTGTACAATATTAATGTCTTTTTAAAAATTAGTCAGACTACCCCCCCTGACCTTGACCCTTTGATGAAAGACATTATTACTTAAGCACAGTATAATTATTTAGCCTAATGATAGGATTGCAATAATAACTGTTGTGGGAAACTTTTTATAGATACTATCATCTTTGAGAATCCACTATCCTGAAGTGAGAGATGTGTCTGATGTAGGATCCAATAACTGTTGTGAGAAACTTTTTATAGATGCTATTTTATTTTAGAATCCACTGTACTGAAATGAGAGGTGTAGCTGGTGTAGCACCCATTTACTAAGAGATGTAAGGGCTTTCTTCAACTTAGCTTTTCAGGCCTCTCCAAAGTAGTGTTTCTTTCCATCCCATGTTTCAAGAGGATATTATGGCACTGAAATGGTGATTAGGAAGACCTTGCTTCAAATTACTGCTCTGATTTTATTATCTGTACAAGTATGGAAAAAGCATATGCCTTATCTGAGCTTGTCTTCTGGAACGTGGAGGAAAAAATAATACTTTCTCGTAATTTGATGTAATGTTTAAATGAGAATAATAAATGGCCCAATGTCTGTTCCTCATTGGTGCTCAATAAGTGTTACATTAGTACTCTATCCACCTCAGTTACCACTGGCATTTTATAATGGAGTTAGTTCTAATCAGACCATTTGTATTATTGAGTAGATAACAGAGAGTGCTATTGTTTTGCATGACTGTGTCAAAAAAGTAATATAGGCTGTGTCACTTCCCTCCAGGGGTATTATCTGAACTGATTGTGTCACCTCAGCTCTTCTAGACCAGAATTCACCTCTAAGCTTTTCCTACAAGAGAAGCCAATATGAGGGAGTATTATGCATGAAGCTGTTATTTGAGTTCCAGTCTCCTGAGTAGATTAATGGGCCTATTACCAACCAAAACTGGTTGGCAAAAAGAAGAGATGACTCTTGGCAGCACCTTTATACTTTATGATATTGAATATTTCAGTGTTTCAGCAATCTACCCTCTGCCATCGTCACTGCATACAGACTCTGTTCTAAGTGTTAATGAGGATGTTCGAAATAGAAAACTGGAACCTGCTCCCAAAAAGCTGACAGTTTCAGGAGCAAAAGGGGGGCAATAAAGGTATAATGCCACCAAAGGAAGAAGCACAGCCCAGTTATGCTTAGATTGTGTGTAAATGGCTTGTGGTGGTGTTGGTGATGAGGAGGGTGGTCAAGGAAAACTTTCTGGAGGAAGTGAGTTGTGAGGAGCGATTGAAGGTGAGAAGGGAAGTGGAGGGGATCAACATTAATGATAATCTTAGTCATCTTGAGCTAGATTTTTCTGTGATAGCAAAACCTCGGTGGCTACAGCAGCAAATGAAACCAGTGTGGGTCAGCTGTGGTTCTGCTACTCTCCATCTTCTATCCAAGACCCAACCCTGGTGGAAGAGGAAAGAGAGACATGGTACTTGGGGTGGTGAATACACAATACAATATATAGATGATGTATTAGAGAATTGTACACCTGAGACCTTTATAATTTTATTAACTAATGTCACCCCAATAAATTCAATAAAAAAGAAAATAAAAGGCATGGTAAACTGCAAGTGGGCTCTAAGCTTGTGCATGGAAATGACACATGTCACTTCTGCCCACATTTCTTTGGCCAAGGCAAATCACATGGCCACTCCTGAGTTCACAGGGCAGGGAGGTATCATCCTTCAGTAAAGACTGGCATCATAAGTCACACGGCCAAGCCTGAGGTTGTCGGTGCAGGTGGAGGACACAGTCTTCTCCTAGGGAGGGGCAGTGAACCACCTGCCATGATGGCTACCAAGACGAGCAATAATGAGGTATTGACAGGCTTGGTTTTATTTCCCACTTAAAGCATTTTAAAATCAAAAGTCAACCTAAGAAGACAGATGTTGCTGATAGATGAAGACCTCCTTGGTGGTTGTGGAGCTGGTGGGCAGAGCTTGTACCCTCAAAGCATCCACATCCACTGTCCTTTCAATCATGTTCTGTCATCCTGCCCAAATGAGACCTGAGCCAGAGCCTGTGTGGTGGCAGCTCCATGTACATCTTGAAGACAGCTCATTGTTGTGTCTTCATAAGGGAGAAAATTCCACGTTCTGCCTTAGTGATGTCTTTATTCTGTGTGAAAATTGCCCACAGCTGTTAGTTGTTAAGAAGCCAATGCCAAACCAGAACTTGAGGCTGAAACCATTGGAAAACAAATTATCTTGAGGTTTATATCTGTCCTGGTGAGTAACGGATGAATTTTTGTCTACTTCTGATTTTAGGGACTTAGACCACAATCTGTCCAACTGCCAAAGGTGTCCTGGGACAAGGGAAGTAGACTCAGAGCCACTGGAAACCTCTGTCCTGGATTCTCTTGAGCAGTCGCAGAAGCAGTTCTGCCTCTGCCAATTCCCAGGAGAGGGAGGCCACGTGGGGAGGCGGAGAGTGCATGGCTTCTGGAGTCAGACCACTCTGCAACCTAGCTAACTCCTTTCAGGTGGTTTCTGTTAGAATTTGAGTTTATTTTCTTATCTATAAAATGGGGGTAATACCTCCTCTCCTGTAGGTTGGTATGAAGACTAAAGCAGATAACGTCTTTTAAAGAGCTGACACCTAGTAGGTGCTATACATCCCACATCCTAGTGCAGGGAGATAATTCACGTGTTTTCTGGGCACAACACTTCTAAGCATATATCCCAGACGTTTCCTTTTCTTGAAAGCTAATCTGACTGCTGTGAGCGAGCCAATATGGGTCCCACCTTTCAGGCCATTTTACCTTTGTATCTGTTGGAAAGCATCTCATCAGAGCTGGTTGTTGTAAGCTAGTTTCCTTGGCCTTGTCAGATGAGTTACTCATTTAATGTTTTTAAAAGTGATACTAAATAGGTTACTTTCAGAATAGCTTACTGCAACCTTATCATCTCATAAATAAAGCAGGCCTGTATGGGAGGTCAGCCATGTGAATCTTTAAAGAAGGTGGGCAGCAAGGGAGTGCCTTGTTCTCTAGCAGGTTCCCTGTCAGAGCAGGAAAAACAGAATCAATCCAATTTCAGGAAGTAGTGGTTTCTGGAGGTCCCAGTCCTACACCCTGCCTATTTAAAAAATAACAATGTTATTGAGATATAATTCACATGCCATATAATTAACCTATTTGAAGTATACAGTTCACTGGCTTTTAATAAATTCACAGAATTGTGCAATGAATTTCAGAACATTTTTATCACCCCCAAAAGCACTGTCACTCCCCATTTTTCCCCAATCTGACCATCTCTTGGCAACCACTAGTCTACTCTCTGTTTCTGTGAATCTGCCTATTCTGAGCATTTTATAGAAATGAAATCATGTCATATGTAGTCATTTGTCGCTGGCTTCTTTCACTTAGTATAAATGTTTTCAGGGTTTCTATCCTTGTTGTAGCATGTATCAGTACTTCATTTCTTTCTATTGCCAAATAATATTCCAGTGAAAGGACATACCACATTTTGTTTACCCACTTATCGTAAATTATGCTGCTATACCGTAAACATTCATTCACAAGTCTTTGTGTGGAAATATATTTTCAATTCTCATGGAGTAGATTGCTGGGTCGTATGGTAACACTGTTTAACTTTTGAGGAACTGCCAGACTGTTTTCCAAAGTGGCTGCACCATTTTACATTCCCATCAACAAAGTATGAGGGTTCCAGTTTCTCCACATATTTGCCAACACTTGAGAGTTTGTGTAACCTCTGCTAACCGTACATTTTATGCCTATTATACAAAAAACTATCAATACATGTTTCCTGTGTTACCTTCCCTGCCTCACCTCTGTCTCAGGCACAAGTCAGAACCATAACCAATCTGAGACCCAGCACCGATCCCATAAAATAAGATTCAGCTGAAGTTTTGTATTTTCTACAGGCTTTTAAAGGTCTTAGGTTATCCCCACCAACCTATTTGAAGAGTTCTAGATATGACAGCTCTATACACTGTTTTTACTCAAGCAACTTTTCCATGTCAATGTTAGTAATAGGAGATTTCTTTGGGATGAACAGAAGAATGTGTCATTAATTGGCAGACCAATTCTTTTGATCTGTATGTGTGTTAAGTGCCAGGCCCTGAAGTAACTGGTCAACAAAACAGACATGGTCCTTCATGACTTTGAGAGGCTGGTGAGGGAAATAGGTAACTAAACACACAGTCTTACCCAATGTGACCAACCGCTATGAGATGGGGTATGCTCAAGCAGTACATTTTGCTGGGATAACCTGTATTCTACCCCCCCCCCCCACCACCTTTTTTCTTTTACAAGGAGGAAGTTCCACTCACAGGTCCCATTTCCTTTACCTTTAACCCTCTTGCTGGGGAGTAACAGTGCCAGCTTCTCTTCAGTCTCAGTTTCTCTCCTGTTCTGTATTTCTCTGAAAATCAACCTGCTTTCAGAAAACACATATTCTGTGACCCGAGGTGCTATAAATGTCATAGGAATGAGCCTCCTTTGGGAGTTCTGCAGTTGAGCAGCTACCCTTGTGATTGGTGGTGAATGTCCAATTCATCATGAAATCTCAGCAAGCCCACTTGTCTGCAGACAAAAGTTGATTCTCCCAACTTTTTATTTCCATTTGCTGATTCCTTAGCTTAGCTCGCAGATCATTCCAAACTTGCTGGGGAAGGAGGATACTATTTACTGACAACAACCCCCAAGCCCCTCAGGCATCAGGCACCTAACCCAGTGTGAAAGGCTTCCTGGAGGAAGTGACATTGACTGTGTGACATGAAAATCAAGAAGGAATTATTGAGACAAAGAGGAGAGAAAAGAGTGCCACTGACCGTGAGAACAGCATGCATAAGTGCTGGGAGGTGAGAGAGAAAGTGTGGGAGACTCAAGGAGATGAAAGTTCATAGAGATGGAACATGAAATAGGAGGCTGTGAGCACTGGGGGCTCTGAGAGGCGAGCCTGGAAAGGGAGATGGGGTGGTTGTATTGTTGCTTAAATTATTTATGTCGGACTTTTTCTGAACCAGAGGAAAGTACCTCTGCTTTTTTTAAAAAAAAATTATGTTTTTTTTTCCAGTGAACTAAATATACCAAAGTGTTTTGCTATCTGATTATGTTACAAAACATAATGATTGCTTTTTGCCTTCTCTGTGAAGTTTTGGTAAGTTTAGCGAAAGGTGTTAGATCTTCCAGAGTAGATTCTGAATGTGTTTCCTTTGAGTCCAATTGTTGAGGTGAAATGACTTCTTGTTACAATTCATACCTCCTCTGGCTACTTTAATTTTGAAATAAAATTACTAGAAGTTCCCTTTCCCTTTTCTACTCAATGCATAGACTCCTGCATACATCAGGAGTTGATGGACTAAGGGTTTCCTACAGAATATTCTCTGGGAACAGTGATATTGGACTTGATTTCTCCTCTCAGGTTTCCTCTGCTCTTTTGCCTTGTGAAACATATAATGTCCCACTGCTTTTCCTGGTGAGATTTTAGGTGAGAAATCAGACAAGTCTGGTTATTATTTTTGAAGTGTACTATGGTAAATCACATGTCTTACAACACACCGTCGTATACCTGGAATCCATTTTACAACTGATTAGAGGGAAACATGTTGTACATCACTGTGAATTTATAGCTACTTGAAAATAATACTCAGTATGCCCCCAAGTTTTCCTAAGCCTAAAATAATACCAGTTCCATTTTCCATGTTGTTTTTTTGAAATATATTTTTATTGATTCAGAGAGGAAGGGAGAGGGAGAGAGAGATAGAAACATCAATGATGAGAGAGAATCATTGATTGACTGACTCCTGCAGACCCCCTGCTGGGGATCGAGCCTACAACCAGGCATGTGCCCTTCACCAGAATCGAACCTGGGACCCTTCAGTCCACAGGCCGATGCTTTACCCACTGAGCAAAACTAGCTAGGGTTCCACGGTTTTTTGTTGTTGTTGTTAATCTGCCAGTTCTTAGTCCGCCATTTATTTGGCCAATGGGTCTCATGTTCTGGGATAATATATAGAGTGTTGTGCCTTTCAGGAAATGTTAAAATATTTAAAAAAAAAACTTACTAAGAAATTCATTACCGGTCATAAAACCACCATTTATACTATTGAGGATTGTCAACAGAAGTTACAATTTCAATGAGGAAGGTAGTGATGACGGATACTGTAGGATGATGGCAAGATTTGTATCCTCATAAATATAATTACTTACTGTAGGTCCATTTTATTAAGTACTGAGGACATTCTTAACATTGTAGCCAGCATAGAATTTGAGAAAGGAAGATAGAAGGAATGAAAGAATTTAGTTGATGTATCAGAGTTAGATGAATTCACAGTCAAGGTAAGCTATGCCAAGTGAACTCCCTTGGGGACCTACATCAGTAATCTCTTCATTTTTTCAGCATATTCTGAAGTCACTTTGGTATGAAAGAAACTATAGGAATCCAAATTAGTCTCATGGATTTACCAGCATACAAATTTTGTTCTTTTACTAGCCATGTGAATTGTTACCCATCTTCTCAGGCTTCCAACATAATATTTTATTATTATTTCTAGGGCCATTTTAAGCTCTCTTTAATAAAAAAAAAAAAAAGTCTTCCATTTTCACCAGAATTGATTAATAGTTTCAACACTTTTTATCTCTTTATTTTTAACTTTCCTTTTATACTAAGACCATGATTAAGAATAAAAAGTTTCTTCCTTGCTGGTGTGGCTCAGTGGTTGAGCGTTGACCTATGAACCAGGAAGTTGAGGTTTCCTGGTCAGGACATATGCCCAGGTTGTGGTCTCGATCCCAAGTGGGGGGCATACAACAGGCAGCCAATCAATGATTCTCTCTTATCATTGATGTTTCTATCTATTTCTCCCTCTCCCTTCCTCTCTGAAATAATATATATATTAAAAGAATAGAAAGTTTCTTACAGGAGCTATTATTCAGTTCACTGTCTCCCAGAAAGATGAAAAGATTGGGTAGCAAGAACATACAATTTTAACCTGATTGAAGAAAAAAGAAACTGGTTGTAAGGAGCCATAATTTAAATCTATTGTTTCTTAATTAGAATGTGAAGGATTGCTCAGCAATTAAGCAGAGGAAATCAGACTTCAAAGATATAACTAGAATAGTCTCAAAGTTTCAGTTGTCTGGAAGCTAAAAATCAGGGTCTAATGAAGGAATTGATATGAAAATTGTTCTACTTCTATGAGGTTACAAATTATCTTTATTTGATAAACCTATAAAGGACAAAAGAAAAAATTCTATTTAGATAAAGGACATGCTTAGTTGACAGAGAAGAAAAAAATGTTGGATAGATCTCCTCTTAACACTGTGGCATTTTTGGATAAATCAACTCGATGAGTACATAGAAAAATATTTAGAACAGCATGGAAATATGCAGTATATCACAAAGGGAAGTGGGAATGTAGATATGGGCTTAAGTGCTAAAATTCCTATGAAGTCAATGTGAGCTGCTGCCAATGTACAGTCAATTTAAATATGACAAAAAATGATCCCAAACCCAGAACTTGATAAATAAGTTACTTTGGCCCTGAGGTCAACTGATGGCTGTGGTACAGGGTGCTGTTGTTGACATAGGTCGGGGGTCCTCAAACTACGGCCCTCGGGCCACATGCAAATACAAATATTGTATTTGTTCCCGTTTTGTTTTTTTACTTCAAAATAAGATATGTGCAGTGTGCATAGGAATTTGTTCATAGTTTTTTTTTTAAACTATAGTCCGGCCCTCCAACGGTCTGAGGGACAGTGAACTGGCCCCCTGTTTAAAAAGTTTGAGGACCCCTGACATAGGTGGTTCAGAATCAAAGTCTGATTAGAGACAGTAAGATGGTCAACATGGCTTCTTAAGCTTCTTTCCTGTCCTCTGGTTCATTAACCAAATGCAGTCAAGTTTAAGTTAAAACCCCAAACCCTTTTATTCCTTGTAGTCCTAAATTTATATTTTATCGCACTAAGATCATTCCAATTGTCCTTTTCTACAGCTGTTAAATTTAGATTTTGACTGCATGTTGCATACTTTGTTATCAATCATTACCTTTATTTCTGGGTGCTTAATTTAAATGATTGAAATGGGGGGAGCTTGAAGAGATGGAGGAAAGAAACTTTTTTTTAAATACAAATACTTCAAAGTCATCTCTGAACTTAATAATGTTATTAAGAAAATGGTTGTCCCATTTGCCCTGATGAATTTCATTACTATGAGTCTTAAAGAGACTCTGAGCAGCATGTACCTACTTGGTTTTTGGCTACAGTTTACAATCTGATTATTTAACTTAATCCTCAGGCTACCATGTGCAAATTACACAGAGTCAACACACTGTCCTGACTTTCCAACTCTCTACATGCCCCCCATATAAACCAGTATATTTAAAAGACTGGGAGAAAAAAAATTGATCTCCATAAGTAGTGTGGTTTAGGTAATCTTTCAAGTGTCATTTTGAAAATGTGTTTCAGTAACAGCTGGAACAGTCTGGTAGTTTCTACAAATAACTGCACATGAGAACATATACTGATGCATTAGGAATCATCTAAACATCATTTACTTTTACAGAACATATGTCACCTGTAGAAGGTAAATACCCAATATGTGGATGGTGTATTTTAGTCCTATTTTTATTTGCTATGCTTAGAATTCTCCCCTCCCCCACTTTTAATTCCCAGAATTCCTCTGGAAATTAAAACTGTTTATTCATGCATATTATAGGAGTTCAGTACCAGCTTCATCTTTTAGTTATAATTTTCTGGCTCATGTGTGTTTTTTAAAACCAGATCCCTGAGAAAGTTGCATTTTTCCCTTTTATCTAATGTTAAATAAATCCACTAGAAACATCCTACAGCTGCTAGATATTTATTTCATTACACAGTGTAATTTTTAAAAACTAAACTAAACCAAATGACTGAAAGCTCACTCTAGTTGTTTTCAGGAAAGATGGGCATTTCTTGGATGTAGAAGAAAAAGTCAGCTGTCCTTTGCCATCATCTAAACAATCCGACAGTTTGAGTTTGTTCCCATGGGGACACACATTATGTTCAATTCACTGTAAATATGCACCCTTGCATCTTCAGAGAGTAGAACGCACACAGGCTTTGTATTTGCCTATTATACCCTCAGGATTCCCAGGGCCTGGAGCAGTGCCTGGCCCAGAGTAAGTGCTCAGGAAATGCTTGTGGCATGGATGAATAACTCATTACTGAAGGCTAGCACATGAGATGCTCGTGAGTATTTGAATGAATGCATGCTTCTTTCAGCAGTTGGGTTTGTATTTTGGATTATTATCAAAGTAAAAGTGACAGATTTCGGCTGGTCCCTGCACTCTTCCTGCACCCCATCACCTATTGTCATTCTCTTTGCTCATCTTCATTTGAAGGTCACTTACTATGGGAGCACCAAAGTGGCTGGCAGATTAAAAGGATAAGAGTGATAATGTTGAAGAAATATTTGCTGTCCTTAACAGTATCTCTACCATATATTACATGGTAAAATAAATAAATAGATGCAATGTGGAAAGAGACTCGTTGTACTAGGTATCTTTTGACATGATTAAAACTTAAAGATGTCACCTAAGGTGCCAAACATGTCTCTGGAGGGCATGCTGAGCGGGTGTGGAGGGGCTGGCAGGAGCAGTGCTGGTGTCACTGAGGCAGGGTGTGTGTGTAGAGTTGGCTTCACAATTGCCAACCGCTGATTTCTCATCTGTCACTTTACAGCTAGGTCTGTGTCCCAGGAGACAAAATCCCTCCATTTAATTAGGAAAACACTGCTTAGAAATCCTCTCAATTAAGCCTTGTCAACAGAAGCTGTACTAGATTGTAGGTGTAAAAACTGGAAATTGGGGTGACTGGATGGATATTGAAAGATGATTTTAACATATATTTAGAACATTTATTTTAGACTACTAGAAAACTGCTGGCAAGGCAGACTAATTTAAAGTTACTCTGATGAGTTTCTAGTTGAAATACACAAAGAACCTAAATAAGAAACCTACAGGGTTAGAGCAGACTTTGTCTAACAAATTGGGTATAGTTTGCATTGACTACTATTAAAAGCAGGAAGAAAAATAGTATAAAACACCCATCATTGGTAGTAAGAAACCAAAACTTATTTCTATTAAGTCAGCCTTTGCCTGTGGGATTTCTCAAGTTTTATTTTTCTATATTGAAGGAAGAGATGTCTATCAGACACAGAACATTACTGTGTAGGTGGTGGTGAGTCATGTTGTGGTATTTTGTGTAATGACTAAGAATGTTGGCAGAAATCTTACAGGCTGAAAACCTGTAAGGTTTGGTCTCTGTGTGTACACATCCCTTTTGAAGTTTAAAACTCTGTTGTTTTCCATTTATGTCTTTCTTAACTGGTAGGAGCAGCTAATAGTTCACGGAGTGTACCTCTATTTAGTATGACAAAAATCTTATTTAACTTTCAGATTCCAAACTATCACTGAGAAGATAAAATACTGTTCTCAGGGTCATTGTGGTTAAATTTTAAGAGGTATGTTGGCAATTCACAGCTCTTGGATGTGATGGTCATTTGCTGTGGTGGGGTTGGATGTTCATAAATTTAATGAATTATCACAGCCTAATTGTACATTTTCCCCATACTGCCAAAGTGGCACCCTTCAGCCCACCATATGCCTTGCCTGGCCTTTTCCCCCATTGGTATTTATCACCGTGTTATATGACTTGAGGTCTGGTCACTTGCCCCTTCAAAGATTTGACTTGTTTCTGATAATGTTGACTTGTAGGATGGGAGAGAGGGTTAAATCTGGAGAAGGCGGGCATTGCCAATTAGTGGTGGGGTGTATTTGAGGTGAACCCGAGGGTTGCTGCCTGCTGGGCATGTGGGAAAACTTTGGCATGTGGTCAGGTTAGGATGGGCAAATAGGGCTTGTTTGCTGTGAGCAAATACTTGGTATATTTAATTTGAAGGAGAGAAGTGAGCCTTGTCTGAGTAATAATATGATCAGGAATTCTGTGAGCTCTCTACATTGAGTCAGATAGATGCTTACCTTGTCAAGAACCATTAAAAAGTGAAACACACATAAAACTCAAACCACCAAAAACACAAAACAATGAGTTGATTGTCAGGTGACTCCAAGGGCCTATCTTAGCTTCTCCCTCTCATTTTTCTTCTCCATTCCCCCAGCATTAATTACAGGTCCTCCTACCTGTGAATGTATTGGTATGTATATAAAGAATTAGCTTAACTCATTGGAAATAGAAATCCTGAATTTCTTTATTAGAGCTTTCTGTTGGTAGCTAGAAACTTACTTGTTAGCTCACTGAAATTTATTGATTTGGTAGGTTTTCAAGGAATGAATGCTTTTAATATTGCTTTGGAGGTTTTATAAATAATCCAATTTTTTATTTAGTTCATATCACTGAAAAGAAGTTTTCAACTCATTCAAGACCCTTATTGTATATTATTTCAAAATTCCTTCCCTTGCTTTATCTAGCAAATCAGTCCATTTCCTGAGATTTGTTTGTACTGTGCTAATTGTTTTCTGATTTATGTAGATTTCTCAATAGAGCTGCCTGCTTACTCCAGGGTATAGGACTAGTGAGATTTCTTTGTCCCGAAGCTTTTCGGAAGCTTTTAGGTAGGGCTTAATAATGTGCTTTGTTAGGGATGAAGCCTAGGACTTTAGTTCCCACAGCTGGGCTTCTCTTCAAGTTCCTTTCTTTTTAATAACATATATATTTATATATAATTAATACCTTTCCTCTAAGATATTACAAATAATTTTATAGAGATATGACAAATGTAATTAATCTCTTCTCCAAGAAGAAGGGTTTTGTTGGTTGGTTTTTCAGAAACTTGAACTTTCTGTAGAGAGGAATGATACTTGGCAAAAGTGTTTCTCCTTTCATCACTCGCTAAGTCATTTTCCTTCAGCCAACTTTAAAAAATATCTAATAACATGAAAAAAAATTCTATGGCCAATGAATGGAGCTAGGCCATACAAGTCTAATGTGTAGTGGCAGAAACTAAATTTGTTTTGTTTATCTTTGCATTTATCGACTGCCAGTCCTCAAAACAAGTGGGCATGTGATCAAAAATCCTAAAATGTGGTGCTGTTGGAGGAAGATGAGGTGAGGTGGGGCAGGTTGGCAAAGGCCATATCATGAAGGGTCTACACCTATCAGCTAAGGAATTTGGACTTTATCCTGAAAAGAAAGGGACCTGTTGAAGCCTTCTGTCATCTTGTCTTCCTAACTAGATTCTAAATTCCATAAAATCAGGGTCTGTTGTTCATTTTTGTATTCTTTATAATGTCTGGCCATGGTCAGCGAGTAAGTGCTGATTGATCTCTAGGGCTGTGATAATGTCTGAGTCTTGCATGCTTGATTCAGCCATATTACTAAAATAGAATGAGTCAGAGCACAGAAAGTTTTGGAATGGAGGGGTGGGGGTCTTATTGCATCCTGGGCATTGTGCCTAGGCACCCCCACTTATTGTCTAATTTAATCTGTGTCACTTTCCTTGCTCAGAATCTGCCAATGGCCTGAGTGCTCTTAAGATAAAGAGCAAAAGTTCATAGTGGCCCTCAAGGCTGCTGCTGTTCACTGTCTGCAGTGCTTTTTTTTTAACCTATTAATTCCTAGCCATCTCTCAGCTAGCTCTCACTTTCCTTCCCTGGAACAACCTTCATTGCCCCACCTTTCCCCCAAATAAGTGGGCCCTTGAAGCTCAGCTGTGATCATCATGTGATATTTGATTTCCCTTCTGCCTGCTCAAGAATCTGAGCTCTGTGATACCATTTTGTCCTCTATACCTAGCACAATGCCTGACATTTAGTAGAAACACTTTTTTGGTTGCATGAATGAATCCTTGAGATAACTGTCAGACATATACTATCACTAATTTTTCAGGAGAAGAAATTGAAGTTCAGAGGTTAATTCACTTGTTCAAGGTTGCACAACCCATAGAGCCAGACCTGGAACTCAGGGATGTCTGACAACAAAATCCTCCTCCTTCTGCTAACAGACAGCATGCATTTTCATATTTGCATCAGCGTTGTGATTCTGCCTACCTGTTGAATGATTGATAGAATGAACAAGTTCTGGTGCTTAAGAATGTGGGCTCTGTAACCAGACAGTCGACTCAAGTTCCTCCTCCACCTTTGTTACCTTGAGCAAGCTACTTAATCTCTCTGAATTCAGCTTCCTGGAAAATGAGGTAATATTACCCACTTAATAGGATTGCTGTGAGGATAAACTAAATTAATTCATATAAAATTCTAATACTAAGTACACAGAATGTGCTCACTAATTGCTAGTCGTTACTATTACCAGTATCCATTAATTCCTTCCATTTTTTTTACTGTAATCTAAAATTATATCCAGAGACCCTATAGCAATTTTTAATTTATTTTATGAAAATTCACTTCTTGCATGAAACCATCTGCTCCTAAGTCCTTGTTCAATTGTGCTCTCTCAATTCTAAATTGGTCATTTCGGTGTCACAGCAGAAGCAGAAGTTTTCTACCTATAAGAGCAAAATGTGGTACTATTAATAGTCTTTGCTCTGAATATTTAGATTTTAGGATTCACATTTCTTTGCACCTCAGCTCAGTTAGCAAAAACACAGTGCCTTAGTGTAGTAAAGGATGTAACATTAATAACACTGTTCGCTCTCTTACAAATCACAAACCTTTCCCCAAACTAGGCACGAGATTATCAAGCTGTTAGAATAACTAACCTGACCCCCTTCCCCCCAAGTAATCCTAATTGTTGGGAAGTGATTTATGTCACCATTATTTTCCTCATTCATCAATAGATGAAAGCAGGTGTGTGACTTACAGGAAATTAAAAAAGAAAGGAAGGAAGAAAAATAATTACTTCACATATATAATAGTTGCATGCCAAAATTATAACATTTTTAGCATGTTCCCTCATAGTGGAACTTTCTCTAAATATTGTTCTTTCCCTCGTTGTTCATTGTTGAAATTCTTAACTAGCTTTTTTATAGTTAGTATATAATAGCATGTGGGTGTGTTTTAGTGACTCAACTGTTACCTTTTTTTTGTTAGTATTATTGATTCGAGAGAAATGAACAGAGAGAGGTGGGGGAGGAGAGAGAGAGAAACATATATCACCCCCCACCCTCCCCCCCCCCCCCCACCCACGCACACCCACGGGGGATGGAACCAGCAACCTGGGTATGTGCCCTGACCAGGAATGGAACCTGCTACCTTTTGGTGTATGAGATGATGCTCCAACCAACTGAACCACATCAGCCAGGGCTGTTTACCTTGTTAAAGAAGATGTGTTTAAATGTTGAAAGAAATAACAACAGTATAGTTGCCCCCACTGCCACCCACCCCCCCTTGTCAGGCATTGCTACATGCTTAATTGGTGTTTCTTATCCTCACAAAAGCCCTGTAAGAGAAATGATATGCCCACCCTGTAGATGAGGAAGTAGAAGTTTAATAAGATTAAGAACTTCCCTGGGAAGTGGGCATGTATCAGGCCCTGAGTGGCTAGGCCCTGGCAGTACGTATGGGTGTTAACAAGACAGAGCATCAGGGGATAACCAGAAGCAAGCCTGGCAAAGTACAGTGGGGCCTTGACTTACGAGTGTCCCGACTAACGAGTTTTTCCGAGATACCAGCCATCTCTCAGCCGACTTTTTGCTTTGAGTTGACAGAGTAATTTGAGTTAACGAGCTCCTCAACGAGCTCCGTCACAGAACGAATTAAACTCATAAGTCAAGGCCCCACTGTACATGGGGTTATACATGGAAGACGGTCAGGGCCAGCTGAGGAATGCATGGTTCATTTTGTAGGTAATGTGGAGCGAACGAAGTTTTTGAATCAGGAGCTCAAAACAGCACAGGTGCTCTGTTTTTAAGGTGGTGGTTTTAAAGTGTGGTCCCCAGACTAGCAGCAGCGGCAACACTTGGAAACTTACTAGAAATGGAAATTGTTATACTTCCTCCCACCTGCTCAGTCCTAAACACTGGGCGATCAGTGATGCAAGGAGTCCTCTGGGTGATGCTGGTGCTGGCTCAAGTTTGAGAATTCATTTCTTGATGAGTTCTAGCCTTGCTGTGGGAAGGAGTGCAGGGCAAGGAGGAACATGTGGAGGCTATTGCCAAAAGCCGAGGGAGGGGTTATTAGAGCATAAATTTGGGTGGTTTCATTGGAAATGAAAAAAAGGAAAATCATGAGACTTTTCAAGGAAGAAATAATAGGACTTGATGATGAAATGGGGTGCGAGTATGAAATAGGAAGTCAGTGTTCATGCGTCGCAGAATTGCCGATATACACCAAAGGCATTCAGAATGGGGACTGTTTATACTCCTCAAGGATCTAAGCCTAATTGTGCATTAATTTATAGCATCTTTTTATAAGGCTTAGGCCCACCAATCTGCCATGCTCAACTAGATAACTCCCAGTAGAATAACAATGGGCCAAATGCTCAATACCGACCACGGATTGAGTTATCAAATGCCAAGAACTTTCCTCTAAGCACTTTATATTCATTATCCCATTGTTGTTATTCATTAGTTATGGATGTTTATAAATTGCCTTTCCTCAGTGTCCAATCTAAGCTGCACACCACTGTAAAGTTAATGTTTCCAGACACTGGTCTGAGAGGCCAAGAGTCTGGGCTCTGGAGTTAGACAGCTCTGGGCTGAAAACCCAGCCATTCCTTTACCAGGTGTGTGGTCTTGAGCAAATTACTTACCCAGTCTTCTGCCTCAAGTTCTCTTGACTGTATTGAACAGGGATTATTATTACAATGAGGATGTGATAATGAGTGGAACTCTTAGGGTTGCTCTGAGACTAAATGAGAAAATGCCTGCACCATGCTTGGCATGGAAGGTACTGAATAAATGTCAGTGGAATTTATGGTGATGAAGATGTCCCTCCCTTGCTCGGAACCTTCATCCCTTCATCGGCTTTCCTTGGCCAGGACAATTAACTCCTTAGCCTGGCATTTAAGACTTTCCACAAACTGGTTTCTCTACCTCTCAGAGCTGTTATGTGATGATGCTTTGCATAATCCCAGTGCTTCAGCCAAGCTGGTGTGTGTCCCCCAAACACACCAAGTGTGTGACCCCACCCCCGCCTCTGATTCTGTTCTTTCTCTCCTCTTATCACGTCCAAATCCTTCAGGGCCCAGCCTGATACTCTGTTTATGGAGCCATCCCTAGCAAACCCTGATCTGTAATACAATTAATCCTTCCAAACTCTAGCGCCTGTTGCCTTTACTGATCAATGGACTCTCTGCAGCAGTGCATGTGGCTCAGGATACTCCAGTCCATCTTCTGCCCACTTCCCCGTACCCTTCAGTAAATGCAGTGCCTCATCCCTCGTGCTGTGCTTGGTGCCAAGCTCCGTGCCAGGATTGCTTTCTTGATAGTGGTAACATGCACCTTAACTTAGGTTCCTGGTCTTTTCTGAGTTCATTTAAATGTGTGTTGATGTTGTGTGTTTTTTTTCTCTCTCTCCCTGGTGATGCTGATAACTTCCTCGTACGGATAACAAATTATTTCTGAAATAGTAATTGTTATTTTTCTTCTCAGGATGAACTTGACCTCACAGACAAACACAGGGAGGCCATGTTTGCACTTCCAGCTGAGAAAAAATGGCAAATATACTGTAGCAAGAAAAAGGTAAGATATACCTTGAATATATGGTTAACTGGAAAATTATCATTTTTAATTCCCTTTGCTCTCCCGTGTCACCACCAGAGTTCAAACAGCTGTTTATAATGTGCAAACCAGAATGACCATGTTCTGCTGTGGCCTTGGTGCTACCTTCAGCAAAGGGACAACTCCTTGGATGTTGTTTTTATCAGCGTTTCACTGGACACCACTTCCCTACCTTGTACCTGTACCGTTAATTCACAATCCTGTACAACTGAGACCCAAAATAACATTGGCTGACACGACAAAGTGTCCCCCCCTCCCCCCACTCTTTATGTAAAAGTTTATGTACTGGTATAGGTAGGTTAGGGCTAGTATTGTGGGGTCACATCCTCTGTGACCACCTTCTAACAGCTTTTCATTTCACCATCTCTAAGGCCTTGTCCTCGTGATGGCTCTCCAGCCATTTCACATTCCTAACTAAGGCTGGAGGAAAGGGGAAGAAGGAAAACCTTCCCCCTACGCTCTTAGGGACATGCCCTGGAGTTATGCACTCCAACTCCCCTCACCTTCCACTGTTAGCAGATGGCCACACCTCACTGCAAGGAACACAGTCTTTATTCTGGGTGGTCACTCCCACTTAAGAGCTGGGGGATCTCTTACCTTCACAGAAGCGGAGAATGGATATTGGCAGCAAAACCCCTAAAGCTCTTATTTCCTAGCATCCATGGCGTAGGCATCGCCCTGAGGACGGGAGATCCTGCAGTAAAGTTCAGTCTGCCGTCCTTTAAACGCTGGAAGATTCTTAGATATTCCCATTCCATTTTTGGAACCTGCTCATGGCCATCTTTAGCCACTTTCCCTTCTGTTCCAACAGAGACTTGAATCAAGCTGGGGTAAGAGGAAGGGCAGGGACAGCACCCAGGAGAAATGTTACTTCTAACAGGCAGTGGGCACGCTGATTACTCACTGTTGTCCCAGGGAAATAAGAGCAAACGGCAACAATCCAGTGTCTTTTCAAGACATGGTATCAGTCAGGGAAGCCTTTTCTCAGGTGACTTGTATGATTGGGGCCTCCCTTTGCCCACGTGCTGTCTCTTAGCACCGGGCTCCTCTTTGCTGCCTATGTAACTGGCATGCCACCCCCCAGAGCCCTTCTCCTGCATGAGCCTGCCGGTGCCCCTCTCCAACCAGACTTGATGTTTTGGTACCATGTTTTACTCGTCTCCATAATCCAGCTTCTGATACTTTGAAATGAATGTACCACTGATGAGTGAACCACAAGTTATCATTACGTTAAACTGAACTGTCAACATTTTGAAGCACATTCAACTCTCCACCTGAGCAGTTATACTATGTGTGGGGTTTGGTTCGGGGCCCTTGCTGAGAGACATGTCCAGCTATAACTTCTCTGTGTGAACCTCAAGCCACTATCAGATCAGACCAAGCGCAGCCTTAAGGGTTCCCGTTCAGTCATAACCAGGAAGCTGTGTTTGTGAATGAATCTGTCCCCTTCTCCTCTTCCTCTTTGTACACATCTTACCAACTAGAAAAGTTCTCTTCTGTTGAACTGATTGTCATGACTCAGGAAGCAAATAAAACACGGAGAGAATTTTAAAATGAAATATAATGTGCTCAGTTCTGCAAGTGATGTATAGTGAGGTCTTTGGAAAAGGGAACTTTTCACACAGCTGTCTTAAAGACCTGGCCCCTGGAACTGAGAACAAAAAGTCCTCAAGTGCCTGTGTACACAGAGGACATTGTCTATTTTGGCTCATCCGAAAGCAGGTTTTTTTCTCAAAATTAGGAAGCAATATGAAGCTGGGATTGAAATATGCACTGGAGGAAAGGAAAGGGCAGGCAAATGGGAGCAGTTCACCGAGGGAAAAGTTTTCTTCTTTCCCAGATTTTATTACACCCTTGACAGCAATTGAAAGTTAATCATGGAAACTACTGCCCCTTAGATTAGAAAAGGCAAACCCTAGAGAATAGTAATGACCTCGGGCTCACAGCTGCTGCTCATTTTTCAATTTCCAGGGGGTTTTGCAGTACGGATATGGATGTGGCCACTGGCTCAAAATCCTACTCTTGATGGATGGATGGCCCCCTCCTGCGCGTACCTGGCCACATTGCACAGATCTTTGAGAATACAGTTCTGCGAGCTTCATCCCAGCAGCTTGGATTTCTTATGTGACTTAGTAGTGGCGCCTCAGAGGGGGAAAGGCATTTTAACTCTTTGGGGAGTGAGTCCCGTGGGCATACAGATCTGCCTCACTTTACAATGGATAGTAGCAGTGCTTGACTAAAGAAGTTGATTAGAGCTTCTCACACTGCGAAACTAGACTATGCCTTTGGTCTAAAATGGGCCTTTTTGAGCTCTTAATAGATCAGGAAATAACACAGTGAGTGAGAGAACACAAGCACCTGAGCACAGAATGGCACGATGTTTACCTCTCTTTCGAGAATGTGCCCTCCTGAAGGACAGGTTGGCCATCTCAGAATGGAGCCGTGTTGGCCATCCTTAATATGGAGGATGGATTATTTTCCTTGAACCATCTCATGTAGCCTTTTCAAATCAGGCTTGTCACTAGCAAGCCAAACCAAAGGCTAAGGGAAAGCAATCCACCCTTGGCTCCTTCACATTTCCCATCTTTCAAGATTAGAACCCAGGGCATTACAGACCTTCTCACACATAGTGAGGCCACTGGTTAAAGGCCCACAAAAGCCAACAGAAACAGACACTGGAGTTGGTGAAAGGCAGGCTTTCTGTTTAAAAGTGCACAGGACTGGGAACTGAAGAGGAGGCCAGATCTTTCCCAGCCAAGTGGCTCTTTTCCATCCAAGAGTGACTAGAGTCCCAGCAGTGGCTATCTGCTTATCAAGCTCTGTGTTCATTTCTCAAACTTCTCTATCTAAGTCTCTGGTTGAAAAACCTATTTCCAGAGCCAAAATGAAAGCAGCAAAAGTATTTCTGGGTCTAAAAGAATTGGAAAGAAACTAATTGGAATTTTGCCTAATTGAGTAATCCGGGGGAGAGCAAGAGATGGATGTTGTGGCCTTGTTGAAAGTCCAAACAGATCTGTAGGAACAACTGGACTGGTTGATCAGCCATGGTTTGTCATACGCAGCCATCCACGGTCACATTCTTTAACTTTCATGAAAGATCCCCAGAAAGGTCCTGTTGGTGGGGCTTGATGGGGGGAGGGGTGTATTTTCAAATAGGAAATGTTTGTGGTTCTTATCTTTAAAGGTAATTCCCTTTTTACTTCCAATCACAACATACTCTTTTGTTTAAGTGAGGTTTTTCCCAGTCTCCAGCCAGAAACTGCATCTGTTAACAATCTTTTGGATTTTAAACTGAAGCTTTTTAAACAATGAACCATCTGACCACGAAAGGCATCTGGCCATGCTGTATTTGCTTATTGTTAACATGATTTTTAAACCCTGGGAAAAGCGAGGAGTAGGTCTTCAGAGAGGAGAAAACAAAATGGTGTATCTACTGTAGTATGGCGACAGCAATCTTATCAGCACAGGCAGGTACCTTTAACGGCAGCTCTTCACAGGGAGCTGTGGCACTGAACCAGTCCGCATAGTATCTAAAACATGCTTTTTCTCCTCTTTGAGCTTCTGAGTTTGCAAAGTAAGTGAACGGGGCTAGACCCTGTTAGCTGTAGTGACACCAGATCTTTGCGGCAAAGATCAGGATTTGACGACTGCATCTAATTTTTCCTCCTTTCATTTCTGATCTCTAAAGCCCAGGCTTAAGTACAGGCTTTGTAGTCTTCACATTACATCTCCGCATCTTTCAAGGTTTACTTTGGAGAAGGTGAATTTTTTCTGTGCTGCTGAGTTTGTTTGACTCAATTAAATCATTCCAGAATCTCACCCAACCTGGCTGCAGTTCAGCTGTTGTGATTTGTGCAGAGTACTGATTCTGAAGACATCTAGCACAAGTGACTGAAAATTCAGCCCATACTTTACATGCAGTCCTTTTATTTGGTTTGCATATCCTAATTGGATCTCCTCCCTGCTCCTCTCCCCAGAAAGGAATTCTTTTCCTTTTATTTGGTTTGCATATCCTAATTGGATCTCCACCCTGCTCCTCTCCCCAGAAAGGAATTCTTTCACCAAACACACACACACACACACACACACACACACATTAAAATTGCATTGTGTATGGTCATCAGGATGCACTTCCTTCAGATCCTTGAAAGTTGAGGCTCTCCTGCATTTGGAGTACACAGATGGAGTGGTTTAATCAAAACACAGATTTAAAGGAACATGTGCTAAGAGGTGGAATTAAAGACAAAAGGAATCATCAGTTTCCTCACAAACTATCAAACAAACCAGCTAAAAAAGAAAGTTGGTACGTTAGTCCTCTGGTCGTCCCCACTACCCTGAAGAGAAGCTGCAGTGGGTCTGCTGGGAGGGGAAGCATGAACGGTTAGGCATTTGACCTGGAAGATCTGATTGGAAGGACAAATTAGACATCCTTTTCTTTCTTCACTGTAGCTATTTCAATAGACATTAGAGTGAGTTTTGCTTTTTCAGTGCCCACTTTGCTAGATGTCAAGATGTGGGAGAGGGAACCAGTACATGGGAGACAACTAGATTTCAATAACACTATTTCTAGACTTTCTTGAGAGGTACCTGGTTTGGTCTCCTGCCATTGAGTTTTCACCCCGATAATAGATTCCAGTTGGCATTTGTGCTCCTAATGCTAAGAGGTTAAAGAAAGTGGCAGATGTAGTAATGATTAGAAGTAGGATTGGGCTGTCTTTCCCCCTCTATTTCTCTGAAGACTAGATAAGGAAAGCACAGTAGTTGGGAGACAACGAACATTTCCAGGCTCTGTATCTCTGAAACTCCCTGCCTCATCCACATGCTTCCTGGCTCTGAGGGATGAGGATTTGTGTATAATCCCAGATTGAAATGGTGAGAAATAGCAAGCTTTGAGTCGGGCACTTCACTTAATGAAACAGTGCAGTTGGTGAAGGGCAGGTTGATGTGTGAGTCACCTGATGTGTATTGAATACCTTCTCTGGAGCTAGATCCTGAGGATGATTAACCAATAAGTCAATTTTCCTGGAGCGGATGGTACTGGTAGGAGAAGCAGATAAAATCAAATAATTGCAGATCTTGTCCTTAAGCTTCGTTATAGGGTAAGCAGACAGGCTCTGGGGCACAGAGGAAGGAGCCACCGAGGGTCTATGCATGTGACTGGGAGAAGCTCCTTTGCCACTCTGACCCATCAGCGGTTATGCTGGGAAAGGGCTGATGTTGTCATGCTTTCACCCCCTCATCTAGAACCGGCTCCTTTTCCAACAGTCGAGCTGTGTTTGCATGCACTGTACACTTTCCCTCTTGATTTGTACTTTGTTCTTTGTTGCTTTTGCCAATGCTTAAAAGGCCAAGTTTAGACTGTTGGCCTAATCTCATCTTTACTAAACACAATTTGTAGGGCTTGTTAGGAAATCT
>NW_005366214.1:4761938-4766408 GCF_000412655.1 Myotis brandtii | reverse complement strand
GGGGGAGACTAAAATAATAGGTTTGTTCAGCCTGGAGAAGAGAAGGGTGGAAACTTCAACATAAGCTGACGTTCACTGGTTATACCCCAGCGAAACTATAGAATCTGTTGAAATATTGTCAACTTGCAATTGGTAAAGAGCAGCTGCCCCAATAAAAACCACACCGACAATCTGACTCTTCCCCCTAAGGACCCACCAGTCTTTCTCCATGATTCAGGGGCTCCAGGGTGAACTCCTAGCATGGCACAACAGGGGGAAGGCGGATGTAAACTAGGGGAGAACGAGGATAGGCTGGAGTCCACAAGGACAGACCGAAGCCCATGTCAGTTCTCGCTGCCTCTGCCTCCAAAGACAGAGGAGGATCCAGGGAAAGGTGGAGCAGTTGCAGAGCGGCTTGCTGCTCCACGCCAATGAGGTTAGTCAGCAGATAGGGGACAAAGTGGACAAAAAGGTACCCACTTTGCTCCCACCCGCCACATCGCCCATGAGAGAGGCCTTCTGTGGCTCACTGACCCAGAAACCTACAAGAAAGGGTGTCATTCAGCCTCGCCAACTTGAACACTGCATGCAAACCAGTGTTTGTGTTGTCAAGACAACCCTGGCTCTTTTTTCATTGTCTAACCCAGGGACCCTTTTTCTTTCCCTCTCTCTCTTTCTGCTCTTACCCGGAGGCATTAAAACAAAGGTGAATCTGTAAACCACCCAGAGTCTGTCAATATCATTTATTAGGCAGTGACTGAAAACATGGTGATTTTGGCCCTGATGAGATTTCTTTAGCTTTCTGCCCCGAAATCCACTAAAAGCGTGTTTCACCTTGCCCTTTCCCCTCTAAGCAGCATAATCTCAAAGCTAGCTATTCATTTTTTTTCTTAACTTTATTTTTATTACAAAAACATGCCATCAAAATGAGCACCAAATTTTAGGTTAGAGTACAAAATTTAAGGATTCTCTGCCTCTAGCAGCCCTGAAACTAACATTGTATTCCAGTCAGGGCATTTGGTTCATGAGTATTTATTTGCCTCTTCTTCCTATAATCCCTTTGTTCAATAACACCAGTTTGGAGTGTTTTTTCCTCCCAGTTCTGTCACTCCAGCCATGCCGGCTACCACCCCTGCCTGGTGGTGTCCAGAATGAGCTCCAGCTTGTGTTTTCATAAATGTTGACTCTCAGTGCCCAGCTTCACTAATGCAGAAGCAGTAAGCAAACTCACCCACAGAGTGAACCAAAACACATCCATCTTTCCTCTTTGGTGCTTGGACAAGCAAACAAATCTAAAATACTGTAGACACCCTCTGAGTCTTCTGGTTCACATACAGTCCTGTTTTTCAGGCTTGAGATACTGCTAGCGAAAGGATACAACACAGAGGTTTCATCAAACAAGTCAATTTTCACAAATAAGTAACTTATTAGGTTGAAGCGAGCCAGATTTACAAGGGCCCTGTTCAGCAACAACATTTGTTCAAAGTCTCAGCATTAAAATTCAATAGTGCGATCTAGCTGTGTGATTTCCAAGTTAAGCTAATAAAACAAAACTTCAGTGTTAAGACTATAAAAGAACGTCTCGGCACAGTTGCAGATACTGTTATTGATGGAAGTCTTAAACCTAGTTACCAGAGCAGACAGTCTGGGTTCCAAGAAATTGGCACTTTCTAAAATCTCTAAAAAAGCAAAAAACTAACAAACCTCAAGTCATGGGATAAATTATTATTTGCTGGTTGATTATTTTTGTTATGAAATTTTTAAATGTACAAAAAAGTACAGAATATAATAAACACCCATGTTCAACAAATGCCAACATTTTATCATATTTACCTTGGATTTTTTTAAAAAGACGTAAAACATTTTAATATGGTTGAATCCCAGTGATGTCTTCTATTCTGAAGGTGGTATGTGGCTTTTTTCTTTAACCTTATTTTGCACATGTAGATTAATTAAAAGTATATGGTATTCCTTTATTTTAACTGTGATATAATAATGTTCATTAAAGGAAAATGCCACGGTTTAATTTTTTTATTCCCCTTTGAATAATACTTATTTCCATTATTTTATTATTAAAAATGTATTGCAATGAACATATTTGTGCATGTGTTCAAAAATTTCTCTAGGATAGACACCTAGACATCTAATTACTGTGTTGTTTGATATGAACATTTTACCTGTAATTGCCTCCAAAGTGGTTGTAACAACTTATACCTGTAGTAAATTAGTTGCCAACTGTCTGAGGGGAGAGAATTATTTTCCCATTACCCTGATCAATCAATCACTTGGCATAAGCTTGAATGTTTCAGGTACAAGAAACTGTCATTAAAGTTCTTCCATTTTCTCCCATATGTCTTAGCAAGTCAAATTGAAGTAAAATTTACTGGAATAGAAGGTGTTCATTTTAAAAAGAAAAACCCAAGGGTTAGAAAATGAAAAGCGTTCCATTCAGATACCATCAAGCCATACAAGGTGTTAGAAGTACATAAAAATGGACAATTCACCCAGCATTGTGTTTATTTGGTTTGACTGCAAAGGAAACTGCTCTGTGTGTGGTTCATCCTTCCTCTCCTCTAGATCTTTTTACACCCTCAGTTCCAGCCCCAGGCAAATTGTGTTTCCCTCTCGCAAGCTCCTGACTGATGTATGCCATCACCCAGCCAGGAAGTTCCTCTGGGGCATCTGCCACTTCCCTGATGGTGACTAAGGTGCAAGTGCAGAATCAGCACGTCCGCCCAAACAAGCAGCTTAGCTGTGGCTGGAAATCACACAGCAGCATCTTCATCTCGAGCATCTCCTTATAAAATTGTGAAAGCCTTTCTTTTTCATACTCCTTGATTCCTTCGAATATTAAGAAATTGAGATGTGCAACTTGCTGTATGGCTATCCCTCAGGCCTAAAATCTGAGCTATGTACAAGTCAACTTATGGACTTGGGGATTGTTGGTTCTTCAGTCTAGAGATACTTAACGCTGCTTTCTTCTTCATAGCGTTGTACAAACAGTGAATATGTATGTGCTTCGTGGATACCATCTCTCTTTGATGTTTCCTCAGACTTGCATTTCTTCATTGAGTAATCCCTTTATCCAGGGCCTTGCTTTCTTTGTAATTAGGGAACGCCAGGCTGGAAGAGGGTGGAGAGAATGACCCTGTGTTTGTGTTCATTTCGAATCATTCAAACAACAGTAAAAACAAATAAGTAAGCAATGTACAGCTGAAATAAGCAATGTACAGCTGAGAAAAAATAATTTCTTAGTTGGACAAACCAATTAATGGGTAGTCATGGGGAGCATGGGGTTGTGTGTCCCGTGGAACTCTATTTTGTCCTCTGGAGTGGAGGCCAGAGAAGCACCTCCCACAGCTTTCACTCTGCTTGTCACCTTAGTGCTGCACTGTGGGGAGAACACTCCTGTGTAGGCTCCAGCCACTGGAAGAGACTTGGAGCTCTGGGTTTCAATGGAAGCCCGGGGCGGGTAGTGGTCTTAAGCTGCCGCAGAGCAGCTATCTTTGGCTTCCCAGTCTTCATTCTTAACCAGGTTCCTTTTGAGAGCTCGGGTACAGGACAAATTGCATCTCGTGTCAATTGCAGGGTTAGGAACAGTGACTATCTTAGAGCTCTCAATCTTTGTCATAGAGTACTTGTCAACAGTGCTATTGTGTAGCCAAGGTTCTGATTGCAACTATTTGGGCCTCTGAGCCCCTTGCCTCTGTGTGAATTGAAACACATGGGCATAACTCCTTTTCACTTCCAAATCTGCAATCTGCACAGTGAGCGAGTGGTCTGAGTGATAGCTCTATGACTGGTAGAAAGTGATATCACTATATCTCACATCCAAGAATCTAGAAGTAGCTCCCGGTCTGGTATCAGCCGAACAATGGACCCCTGAGGAACACACAGCACAGGGCTCACTCCAGCACAATGCACATCCTTTGTTTCAGTATTCCTTAGGACTGTGCTTCATTCCCCGGTCAACTGAGCACACAATGAAGAACCTCAAGCAGAGCTGACAAAAAGGTTTATCTTGATTACTAACTCTAAACAATTGGGGGTTGAAGCCTGAAGCACTTTGGGAAGCATTAGAGGTTATGAATAGGATCAATAAGAATAGTGTGGTAACTGATGAGCAGTGTCTTCCATGACACATGATGGGGAAATGTGTCATATGTAGCAAATATTTGCCATCTTTGTCTTTGAGGGCTCTTCTTGCTTCTAGATTATAGTTGGATGTAAGTATCATACTTCCTACTTCTTTTCTCCTGGGTCTCTCCCCGGTTCTCTGCAGATTCTCTAAGTGCTATGGCACCTACTTCCATAGAAAGAATGCCGCAAGCCTGCCTGACCTCACATCTCCAGGAGATAGGTCTATGAAGGACATCAACAGAAGGAAGTTTTTTTCTGATATCTTTGGAAAAGATGTCAGAGAAAAACAAAATCACTTTCTCTGAGTTTTCCATATATATATACACACACACACACACACACACACACACA
>NW_005366214.1:4753852-4761645 GCF_000412655.1 Myotis brandtii | reverse complement strand
ATATATATATACACACACACACACACACACACACACACACATATATACATATATATGTGTGTATATATATACATATATATGAAATAAGTATATGCATATATATTTATGCATCTTTTTCACTAATAACTCTTGCACACCTAATACTGTTGCATCTATGTTATGCTTGGTGCATTTCAGAATTTCACACACACACCCCACTCTTCCCCCACAGAGTAGGAAGAAGCTTTGAGCTTCCAGTGTAAGTTAGAATGCACTGCTAATACCTCTAATTTGGGCTTCTCCAAATTTCTTATACTTCAGGAACCTAATGCTTTGTGAAACTGGAAGCTGGTTACAGTAGAAAGACTACCGAAGAATACCAACTCTAAATTACGGTGTCTTAAAATTCCCTTGTGCTTCTTCAATGAGGTACAGAACAACATTTGACTTAAGCAGTCTTAAGATGGCATCCCCATGCCCTCACATATCTGAGACAGTGATATCTTCCAACTGATGCTTTTCTTCTTTATTTACTTTTGCCAAAAATGCTGTCAATAATTCAGTAGTGTGCCACAGAGTCAGTGATGGCTTAAAATTAGAAATAAGGTTATGACTCTCCTTCTAGGGGATAGTTAGCCCTGTCTTAGCATTTTTCAGTCATCCTGAGAATGCTTCCGTGAATGGAATATGCCTTTGTGGGCTTAATGTTTCCCCTGATTCTCTTCTTAGTTTAATTACTGTTTTCCAAAGTCCTCCCTTTATAGCCTCGTGTTAAGCATTATATTGCAAATCATAAACACACTTTGATTGTTTTCCCAAGAGTAGGTTACAGAACATCAAAACCTGCTTTACGGCATTCTGAAAAGCTGGTCTGGTAGCAGGAAATCTGGTGGCAAGATGTGAGGCAACAAAGACCATTGACATCACTGATTGGATTTCCACACTGCAAAAGGGTAGTGATGTGTGTCCAGACATGCAAATTTACCAACCAGCTGATCTAATCGTACTGAGGACTGTAGCACTCCATGGTGGTTTATGGGTCAAAGACTTGACTCTTAACAAGCTACATGGAAGTAATTTGTTTTATGTCACTGTATACTTTGTGTCACAGGCAACAAGGGAATGTGGGCTTGTATCATTTCTGAAAATAATAATTGAAGAATGTTTCTTTTCTTTTCCATGAAAATGAGGGGAATTGTCATCTAAAATTGCCTTCAGATGTTGGAGTTGTACTGATTGAGATTTTTAGGCTCCAGTCATATTCCAGGCTGTGAAGTGCTTTGCCAAAGAAATGATTTGTTAATAAATAAAACAAATGTCTCATAGTTTGGGAAGTGGGATGTAAAGTCTCAGTTTTTAATTCTAGGTAAGGATTATGACTATTTTTTAGATATATCGGAACATGAAATGCATTTTCCCCCAGGATCCTGTACAGGTGACTTTTAAGTTTTCAATTCTTTCAAGTCAGCCAAGGCCTCTTCAGGAGAGAAGAGGGTGTTGGAACAGATTGAGCCCCTGAGCTGTTCCAGAATTGCAGTTGGTTTCTGTACTCTTGAAGTCTTATTGTCACTTGTCTGTTTCATTGCTGCTGTTCCCATCAGGAGACGAGATGTCTTTAAAGTAGTACAGTGGGGCCTTGACTTACGAGTTTGCAGTTGGTTTCTGTACTCTTGAAGTCTTATTGTCACTTGTCTGTTTCATTGCTGCTGTTCCCACCAGGAGATGAGGTGTCTTTAAAGTAGTACTCTTTTCTTGCTTTTCTAGGGTATGTTATTTGGGGAGAGAACAAAAATGATAGCTGATTGGGAGCTGCCGTGCAAGCCGGATTTTATCGCTGCGCCAACTAGCGGTGGGGTATCTGAAGCTGGCTCATAACCCGAATTTTAGCTTGCAACTCAAAGCAAAATATCGGCCCGAGAGGCTCTTATCTTAAAAAACTCGTTAGTCGGGACACTCGTAAGTCAAGGCCCCACTGTACTCTTTTCTTGCTTTTCTGGGGTATGTTATCTGGGGAGAGAACAAAAATGATAACTGATTGAGAGCTGCCGTGCAAGCCGGATTTTCAATGTGCTAACATTTCATTTCAGGTCATTCAGAAATTTTTGATGATTTTTACCAGTGTAGATAAAGTTTGCGACAATAAGAAAATAATGTAATATTTTATGCTATCGAGGAAATGTTTCAAAGCATTTTTGCCAGTAGAGCTTTGGATTTTTATTTTGAAGATACATTGATAAGGACTGGACTTTAGTAAAAATGCAGGAGTTAATAATACTTGACTGTTTCTTTTTGTCATGATGAGAAGAGGGAGTGAAGTCTATAAATGAATACAGTCCTTTGTAGCTCTACTTGCAAAAACTGAGAACCTATTGTCAGAATAAGTTTGTGATCTTGTAAGAAACTCAATGCTAAAGTTTGGAAACATATTCTCATATGTCTCCTCTTGTATTCATGTATCACTAACAAGCAAAACAGGGAGCTTTGCTCTCTTATTTATGTATTCTAACATCAAGAACAGTGCCTAGGCCATTATAAAACTCAATAAACGTTTATTGGATGAGTAAATGAATGAAAAGGAAAGCAAATGACTTTTTAGATTCAGTTCAGCACTGTGAATTTTAAGTATGATGACAGAGGGTTTCTATCCTGCCCAAGAGAAGCCCTATGTTCAGCAGTGTAGTGTTAACCAATTAACTGCCAAAATATTTTGAATTTAATATAAAAAGGTCCGCCGCTTGCATCTATAGACGCTTATGGCATACAAATGGTTAATATTGCTCCCAAGTTACGCTAAGTGTTATTCTTAAATGTCATTGGATTCCAGACCAAACTATTGGGCAACAGTAGTCAAGTTTTGCTTATTTTCAGGCTAGAGGTGAAGGGTGTGGAGCGTGAGTCTAAACTCAATGAACTCATAGCTTTTGTTTTGTTTTATGAGCAGAACAAGAAGTCTTAGAAGTACTCCCAATGATTTGCCCAACAAATATCTGGACAGGATAGAGGACCAGGTGCAGCTGCGCATGTAAGGTAGATAGAGTGGAGTGGTCTCCGTGGTTTCAAGTCGGAGATCAGTGATGTACAAATAGAAACTGTGCCGCACAGCCTAGACAAAGCAACAGAAACAGGCGAGACTGAGGCGAAGTGGTCAGGGGCGGGTAGGTGTTCTTGAGCTAGGCCTTTGGGCGGCCAGCTTTGAGCAATTGG
Organism: Myotis brandtii; assembly: GCF_000412655.1. Lineage (NCBI taxonomy): Eukaryota > Metazoa > Chordata > Mammalia > Chiroptera > Vespertilionidae > Myotis > Myotis brandtii. Next base: position 4,758,462 of record NW_005366214.1, on the reverse strand, counting down.
GTAACTTAGGTGAGAGAAGCCTGGAGCAGAGTATTAGTCATACAACTTGGCTTCCACATTACACCTTTATAGATGGTGTTCTCCTCAACTAGGAAAGTACTAGTCATGCATCTCTTATTGTGCTACACTGTAATTATATTGAAATGGGGGAAATTACTGAATGTTCTGTCCATAGCATTCTGCAGAGTAACCTCTACTTTTTACTATCTTTGAGCTATTTAACAACTCTGAAAATTGTTTTAAAAGCCTGATAGTGCAAATAATTCTTGCCCATTGAAATGCAAATGTTGAATGCAGTTGATTATGGTCCTGTTGACTGGTTTTGTATCTATATGTAAAGAGATGCTTATGTATGTCTTTGCTCCTCGGATTCTCTTTTTGAAGCCATTGTGACATCTTAGCAGTTCCCTCATTTATTAATGAGTTCACTAAAATCTTTGACATAAGTTTATGTCATGATTTGTCCTATATCAATATAGAATTTTTAACTTAGAGGATTGATCAAGGGGCTAACATTCTAAATGATCTGAGGTCTTTAATAATATTTTAGGCTTGAGTACATGATATGATTCCAGGAAGCTCTCTATGGGAAAGTGTGCATTATATTTAGATTCTACTGAGCTTTAGATCTACCTAGACCAGTGAGGGGAAGGAGCAGAGCTCAGGGGTTCAGAAGAGGTGTCCGGCTTCACACCCATTCATGGAAGAAGTTCCCATGATATTTGAAGAGAGGATGGCTGTACAGGAGAGGAGTAGGGGCTCAGAAGCTTGATCTAGAGACCTAAAAAACAATGCTCTACCAGGGCTTAAACATCCCCCAGTTTCTCTGCAATCCCTAGTCACTCATTTTTTAATTCATTAACTTACATTTATGTTTAGAGATCAAGTGTCCTCAAGCTTATAACAAGAAAACTAATTTTACTGTTACTGAAATAGAGATACCCAATACAACAAGGACTGTGCATTTTTACCTCTGCTTCATATGGCATGTATCTTTTATTTCTAAATCGTAAATGCTGTTTGTTGTGGACCATCAGGAGAGCTAGCACTTGTTTGTTTTCCTCTTGGGAGACGCTGGTCAAATCGTCCCGATGTCCTCTCATAGGGACTGTCTAGCATTGTACATCACTGACAAGCCATGTGAGAAGAGTCCTTTCATAGGAATCGAGATATATTTGTTGGAGTTATTTTTGTGAAGGATGAACATGAGGGTCTGATGAACTTATGGAAAATGTGGGATTTATTTATGAATTGAGGAAGATAAACTTGTGCTATACAGCCAGTGGAGAATTTTTGGCTTGGTTAGAGAGAAGACTTCAGGAGAACATAATAGCTTTATTCAAATTGTTCAAATATTTGTTGGGTTATAGCTCATAGGAGAAATTAGACTTATTCCATGCAGTTCCCAAGGGCAAAACTAAGGCCAACAAGTGCTTGAAGTTATAAGGAGACATCTGTCGATTCAGTATGAGGTGAATTTTCTAACAGTACTGGCTGTGATTGTGGACCCCTTCGAGCCTTCTCTCCGAGAGCACACAATCGATCACTTGCTGATGACTTATATAAAGGACCCCTGGGAGGGGAAACTCAAACTGGGGTGTCTCTAGGGTCAAAGACCTAGCTCTATAATCATGTGATGGTTTTCCTTAAAAACATACAGATGTGTTGCAGCATTAGGAAATATAGGGATAGAGGTTTGCTTTTCTTCGATGATCCTAAATGCTAAACATGAGAGCCACCCTCCAGTTTTTCCAGAAAAATGACTGGCATTCTGACCCTTGGAGGACGTGTAGGGTTTCCTGGAGGATGAAGAAGCTTCTGTTCTGTGTGGGCCCAACCGGATTTTGGCAACAGATGAGCTTGATGTATAATTGTGGCAGGGACCAGATAATGTAACCAGAACCGGCAGTCCCAGGAACCACATGACTCTTGAAATGTGACAACATATGTAGGAGTTATTTTTTTGAAACCAACTGCTGCCCTTTGGCAAGCTTTGGATATAAAATGTAGCTTCAGCCCACTGTCAGGTGAGAGGTAACATTGGGAGGACTGAGGAAAAGCAACAGTCGTTAGGGAGCCTGGATTGTGGGCCTGCTGGTTCTTCTCTTAAGAACCTGGAGAGTATTATGCTAAGTGAAATAAGCCAGTGAGCAAAAGACATGTATCACATGATCTCCCTTATATGTGGAATCTAATGATCAAAATAACCTGACAAAATAGATCCAGAAACATGGAAGGATGCAACAGACTGAGGATCCTCAGAGGGAATGGGGGTGGGAAGAGTCCAACCAAAGAACTTATATGCATACTAGAGGCCCAGTGCACAAATTCGTGCATGGGTGGGGTCCCTCAGTCTGGCCGGTGATCGGGGCCGATTGGGGCCGTCTTGCCCAGTCCCGGTCTCGCCCAGTCCCGATCAGGGCCAATCGGGGCTGGCTGGCCTGGGGGAGGGACCGCAGGAGGTTGGCCAGCTCTGGGGAGGGACCACGGGAGGTTGACCGGCTGCGGGAGATTGGCTGGCTGAGGGAGCGCACCACCCAGCCGGCCAGGGGGAGGGACTGCAGGAGGTTGGCCAACCAGGGGAAGTTGGCTGTGGAAGCACACTGACCACTAGGGAGCAGCTCCTGTGTTGAGCGAATGCCCCCTGGTGGTCAGTGTGTGTCATAACTACCATCCGGTCATCCAGTCATCTGGTCATAATGGTCACTTAAGCTTTTATATATATAGACTAGAGGCCTGGTGCACCAAATTTGTGCACTCGGGAGGGGGAGGGCTCCCTCAGCCTCACTTGCACCCTCTCACAGTCCAGGAGCCCTCGGGGGATGTCCGCTCTCTGTGGGGAGCAGGCCTAAGCTGGCAGTCGAACATCCTTAGCGCTGCCACGGAGGTGGAAGAGGCTCGCCAGCCATGAGCCTGGCTTCTGGCTGAGCAGCGCTCCCCCTGTGGGAGCACACTGACCACCAGGGGGCAGCTCCTGCATTGAGCATCTGCCCCCTGGTGGTCAGTGCATGTCATAGCGACCAGTCATTCCACCATTCGGTCGATTTGCATATTAGCCTTTTATTATGTAGGATATAGATATGAATAACCCATGGACACAGACAATAGTGGAGTGAAGGTCTGGATAGGAAGGGGGGTCAATGGGTGGAAAGAGACGGGAGGGACATTTGTAATACTTTCAAGATAAAGATAAATTAAAATAAATAAAGAAAAAAAATCACCAGGTAGGCACATCCTAAAATAAAGTATCATTAAAAAAAGGGGAGCGGGGGAGATAGAAACAGCTGGGGGCTAATATCAGGATATGCCATGCTATTTTAACTACTTTTAGGGAGTGAGCTTGGTAAGAAGGTAGGTTTTTCAGGCATGGTAGGTCCTGCTGCTTCTCTAGAAAAAGTGCAGGTTACTGGGAAATTCCAAACACCCTATGAGCTGATCTTAACTTACAGCTGGGTTTACTGGAGACAGAGTGGCTTCATGAAGAGGAAGAAGCTTGGAAAACAGTTGGTGATCAAGTTAGAATTCTTATGTACTCCCACCCTCTGGAGAGCCAAACTCTATCTAGCACCAACTGTGGCCTGTGGGCCGGATCTGGCCAGCCACCTGTTTTTGTAAATGCAGTACTATGGAAACGTGGTGATGCTCATCCTGTGAGTTATCTGTGGCTGCCTTGTACATGTACAGTGGCAGGGTCTTATAGTTGCAACAGACTGTGTGGTCTGCAAAGCCTGAAATATTTATTATCTGGCCCTTTCCAGAGAAAGTTCTCCAACTACTGGTTTCTAGGCTGTTCCTCTAGACTTCATTGGGGCCATCTGTTGAGGAGATGCTGGTTATACATTACTGAGGCAGAGGGGAAAGTTAGCAGAAGTGATTAGCAAGGCCTTCCACAAAATATTTTTCCACTTGCCATTGTACCTGTTCTTTCAATCCAGTTTCACCCACATTGACTCCTGATTTCCTATCACTCACTTGAGTATGGTAAATGCCACACACATCATGAAGAAATGCCTAAGAGAATAAAATATTTTGGCCTTTCTGCCTCTTTCTAACTAGAATTTTCTAAAAATTCTAAGCACAGAATGAATTTATTTATTAGTATACTAGAGGCCCGGTGCACAAAAATTTGTGCACTGGGGGGGCGGGTCCCTCAGCCCGGCCTGTGCCCTCTCACAGTCTGTGACCCCTTGGGGGATGCCATCTGCTGGGCTTAGGCTCACTCCCCAGGGGATTGGGCCTAAGCTGGCAGTCAGGCATCCCTCTGGCAGCCCGGGAGCCCTCGGGGGATGTCCACTTGCCAGCGGGGACCAGGCCTAAGCTGCAGTCGGACATCCTTAGTGCTGCTGAGGAGGCGGGAGAGGCTCCCACCACCACCACTGTGCTGGCAGCCATCAGCCTGGCTTGTGGCTGAGCAGAGCTCCCCTTGTGGGAGCACACTGACCACCAGGGGGCAGCTCCTGCATTGAGCGTCTGCCCCTTGGTGGTCAGTGTGTGTCATAGTGACCAGTCATTCCCAGTCATGCTGCTGTTAGGGTCAATTTGCATATTACCCTTTTATTATATGCCTGGTGCATGGGTGGGGGCTGGCTGGTTTGCCCTGAAGGGTGTCC
>NW_005366214.1:4719264-4753655 GCF_000412655.1 Myotis brandtii | reverse complement strand
GCTGGGGTGCCTGGCCAGCCTGGGTGAGGGGCTGATGGCTGTTTGAAGGGGGTGTGACCAGACTGGCCACAGCCCCTTCAGGGTGGGGGTCCCTGCTGGGGTTCCTGGCCAGCCTGGGTGAGGGGCTGATGGCTGTTTGCAGACTGGCCATGGCCCCCAGCAAGTGATTAGCAAGGCCTGGAAGCAGGCTGGCTGGAAGCAGGTATCTGGGATTTATTTATCTTCTATAATTGAAATTTTGTTGCCTTTAGCAGAGGCCTCCTGCTTGTTCCAGCTCCCTGGCTGCCAGCCGCCATCTTGGTTGGGTTAATTTGCATATAGTTGCTCTGATTGGCTGGTGGGCGTGGCTTGGGGCGTAGCGAAGGTACAGTCAATTTGTATGTTTCTCTTTTATTAGATTAGATGGTGGTGGATCCATGGAAACCAGAATAGTAATGACTAATGAAACGGGTGACCATTTTGATCACTACCAAGGGATAGAATTTCTTGATCCTATAAATGATCACAGTTAACATGTTTTCTAATAACATTTTCTTTACAAATGGAACAGGTTTTTATTATTTAGTTGCCTTTGTCCTATACTGCAGATTGTCAGAATGAAATTTACTTCATACTATCATGCCGAAATAATACTTTTGTGCTGTTGAAATTCAATTGGTTAAACTTGAATATATCCCTGCTATTTGGGGTTGGTAGTACTCATACATTGCTGGAGAATTGTTAGCCAATCCAGACAGGGAACCTCATGAGAACACGTGAGACATAGCTTTAGTTGGCCACGTGCTTCAGCCTATGATTTGTGGTCTTGTAAACAACCTCAGAGCATGTCCTTTGCCATTGATTGACCTTTGCACAGACTATTTTGGGCCTTACTAAGAGCATCTTAAACTGAGGAAAAACAACCAGTTTGTACATATTATTACTTGAGAAATTATCCTATTAAAATCTTGTCCTGTGTTAATTTCAAAAGCTGTAATTTTTAAAGACTTAATTTTTAAACTGTACTCCAAGACCCACTTACATTACCGAAGGACTTTAGCTGCTACCAAGAAATTGTTTACCACACAAATATATAAGTGTGAAAATTTAGAAAATTCTAGCTTGCTTTGGGTACATAAATCTTAACCCAAGTCATAGTTTCTTTCTCTGCACAGACAGTTGATATTAGGATTATATTGTGTTTTAGAAATAGAAACTCCAATGAGAGGAAGACAATTCGAGAAATGTTTTTAAATATTTGCTGTGGGAGCAGAGGGGTACCCCAGGGGTAGAGAACAGAGACACCCTAAAGCTTACAGGGTCTTGACTCAATGCATTTCACATTACACAGAACACCAGAAAAAACAAAGCTCTTATCCTAATAGAACATGTAATGCTTTGGAACTTCTGTTTTAATTGTGAATATACTACTAGTGCATGTTCTTGGAAAAACAGAAGTTGGGATTGTACAAAAGTTTATATGTGAAAGACCTGCTGCTGAGAGGTGGTCACTGTTAAATTTTATTGTATATATTTCCATAAATGTTGTGTATAAAGTATACATATTTCTCTTTGCTACGGGTAGGAAATATTACTCTGAAACTTTCCCCTCAATATATTTGGTCATTTTTAATATCATTACATAACTTCATTCTTAATTACTGCCACAAGATAATTTATTCAACCATCCCCCTTCCATTTGTTAACTTTATTATTTGCTAATTCAAACAGCACTACAGTGAAATAAAGTTCTTTGTAATATATATCTGTGGAAGTCTAAATATGTAATTGTGGGCTAAATTCCTGAAAGTAGACTTACACATCAAAGACTGTGTGTTTTAAATTTGAACAGTTACTGCCAAGATTTACCTCCAAACTGATTGCTCCAAGTTTTACAGTCCTAGTAGCAAGGACTTAGAATGGCCACAGCTAAAGATTCTGGAACAGTTTCATTATCATCCTAGCTGACATTTATTGAGCATGTTCTGTGTGTATTTGTTCCCAGCTCTTTTTCCACTTGTATTAACTTTTTAAATCCTCACAATGACCCTGTGAGTTAGGAACACATTTTACAGATAAAGAAACTAAAACTGAGTCACACAGAGAGGTTACTTATCTTGCCTGACAGCCTGTCAGTCACTTAAGGTAGTGAGTGACTGAGGATTCAGATGTGTGTCCTTGATGGTGATAGAGTGACCATGTTTGAGTTTCTAATAGTGAAGTGGTTAAGAGAGAAAGGCCAGCTTTGCACTTAATGTGTATTGCTTGGGATTCATCTAAGGTCTAAGCTTAGAAAGAAGTTGCTCTGATTCTTTCCTACTGACTGAAGTTTCAGCAAGGTGACCTTTGGCAGTTCATCTATCTTCTCTTTGCCTCTTATTTCCTCTTTAGTAAAATGAATATAATAGCAACACCTGCTTTGGGGGTAGATTAAATGAAGAGCACAGTGCTTATAACAGTGTTTGACACAAACTATGTATGTGTTGGATTTTGCTGTTGCTTCAATTATAACTTCCTTTATATAATTAATGTATACAATCGTGTATATTTTGTATTTGTTTCTGTAGAACAAATATGTAGGATTGAGATGGGTAGCTCAAAGAATAATACCTGTTAGAGGTGGTAAAACAAGGACCCAGGAATATTGTACTCATTGCACTCTGTCAGGAGTTTCTTTCCAGTGCTCCTCGGGGGACTCCCAGGGAACAATTGCATTCATTTCCTTCTGTCTGTGCCTCTGTAGAACTACAGACTCTGGCAGCCTCACACAGCAGGAGAGAGTTGATTCATAGATGTGAGTTTCAGTTGCCTACTGTAGGCATCCGCTGTAGACATCTGTATAGAAGGGCCAGGATTGCACAGGGGAAACTGGAGATGCATTGATAGAATGAAGAACTCTGAGAATCGCCCCCCAGGAATATAGTGATAGCACTTGGTACATTTACAAGAAGTTTTCACATACGTGAGCTCATTTGATTTTCTCAGCATTGAGGCATGTGAAATAAAGTCTTCCCCTTATTTTGACTACAGTATCTAGGTCTACTCTTTATCTGTTTATATTATTAAGGAATTTCCAAAGTGTAGAGATTTCTCTCTATGTATTAATCTTCGGTTTCTAAAATGATTTTTGTTTCACAACCATGACTGTTAAGCTCTATTACAACAGACAGGCTCTCATGGGACCCAAACATGGGGCATGATTTTGTTGTCGTTTTGGAAATTTGCCCTCGTTTGGGGGAATAAAAAGATCTGGCACCTTCTATTTCATTTTATAGGTTCAAATACCACTGGATGCCATTGTGGGTTTTGGCTTGCTGAAAACATTGGTAACAGTGGGGTTTTGCTAATTTTACTCCCTTTTAAGAGGAGAGAAGGGTTCAGCCTTCACACTACCATTTAGCTAGTTTATTAGCATGTTAAATAATAATCAAGGCCTCTTCTAAAAACTCATCAGATTTCTTAAGCTTTTTAAAACCATGGAAGTGTAATCCAGCCCAACTTCAAAGCCGCTGCTGTAGCCTTCGTCCCCATCATCTGCCTTGTTCAGTCTCCAAATTAAATTCATGCAACTGCCTGAGTTCACATATCAGTTACTGCCAGCTTTTTAAGGCGCTGTAAGCAATAGTTACTTTGTCCCCTTTCTGTGACTACTTAAAGAATAGCTTTGAAATTACGTTTCTTTTATCTTACCCAAGTAGACCTGACTAGAAAGATTGCTTACAGAAAGTGGGGGGAAGAAGGAAGTGTGTGTGTGGTTTTTTTTTTTTTTTTTTTTGAGGGAAAGTATAGGACTGAAATTAATAGCCCCACCTCGAAACCACTATCCTGAGGTTTGGGATTCTGACACCAGTAAATAGATAGTAACTTCTTCATTGTCTCGTAGCAGCTACGAGTGAGTACCTGGTCTACTATCTTCTCCAAAGGGATCCATTGTCCTAAGCAGCTCTCTGAATGTGAAGTTAGAGAATAGCTGACATTTTCTTCTTCGGGTCTGATTGCTCACAAATGACTTGCAGCACATAGGTGTGCAAACATGCATGGATGGATATCCCCGACCACAATGCCATCTCCTGGCTGATTCGATGCTCCAGTGGGGCTGCCTGACCCACTTATTTATTTATCTTGGAGTGTGGGTTCAGTCTGGCACAGACCTCCCATCCATGAATCCCTGGGGCTCTGGTGCTGGCTTCAGGTCACCTGGTTTGTAAGACAAGACTGGCTGGAGTGGTTTAGGAATAGGTTCCCGAATTCCTTGGGTGTCGGTTCTCTTCAGCTCAGACGCAGACGCATTACATTTTCTATCTAAACTCAGTCTGTCATAGCCTGAGGGCTGGGCCTGGGACTAATGTGTGTTCATTTTATCACCTTCCCTTCAATGTCAAGCTTTATTCCCCATCCTCATCTGAAGCAGAATCTAGTTGTGCTCACATCATATGAAACACTCCTTTAAAATTGTTACTGTCTGCTGGAGCCTGAATAAACTAACTTACAAAAGTCTAGTTAACAGCTAGCTGAATCCTGTGGCCATTTTTTAAGACAACTTTTCCTCTATTGTGGAGTTCATCCAGACGAGTAGTCCAGCAATACTGTCCTCAGTGTGACACGGACTCAGAGATCCTTTGTCCTTGCAGCAAACACAGTGCCCTGCCCAATGTTATTGTGCCCCTGAAGAAAAACAACTTCACACCATGATGTGGTTAAGTTCCCATTGAAATGACTTCAACACTCCCTGGAAATTGACTGGGAGACCACCCTAGTCAAGTGGAGAGCCTGATGATTGAAAGCCAACATTTATAGACAAATATTTTCTATCTCAATGCCTCCTAGGGTTTGTGTGGGCCATTGTCTCGATGCTCTGGAAGTCAGATGTGCTTATGGCCCTTGGATGTTTACAGCTGGTGGTATATTACCTTTTTGTTTTTCTCTTTAGGATCAGGAAGAAAACAAGGGAGCGACAAGTTGGCCTGAATTCTACATTGATCAGCTCAATTCCATGGCTGCTGTAGGTATACTTTCTGTTCTCTAACACATGGTTTAAAATACAAGTCTAATACAAAGCACACAGTTGCACAATTAATTCACTTGAGTAAGAACGACCAAATGCCGTTATCTTTCCAAACTCCACTCCAAATGTTCAATGTTGGGAAAACAGGGCTGGAGGGACGGCAGGAGTGGTACTTGGCAAAATTATTTTTTCCAGTATGTTTTAAATAAAATCAGCACACCCTCAAATATACATGAGTTTAATGTTATAAGAGGAAATGTAATCTTAAATCTGGCTTATGTCCAACTTTAACTTGCAATTGTTCTTACCGTTTATTTAGAGTTTCATTACAGCAGCTCTGTTCTAAAAATTAATGCCATTTAAAGATAATGACACTCTCTTCATTGTTCTCCTCCAGTTCTCTTATTGAGGATTCATTTAGTTCCTTGGTTCTTGATTTTACAGGGCACCAAGATACTCTCTTGCTCATATAAATAACAAAAAGTCTATGGTATGAATGGTGTTATGAAAAGGCATAATGATAATACCACCACTGAGATGTCCCTGGGAAATCTTTGGTACATGTATATTTGGTTTAGTAATTGCTTAAAATGCATTCTCGGTGTCTAAAGCGGAAGTCTCTGTGATGTCGGCGTTCTGAGCAGCTTGAGGGGCACGTATTGATCCCAGCTGAAATATGTAGTGGAAAACAAGTCATCAGCTTTGAGCCTTAGGAGCTTAAATCCCCTTCCTGATGATAACAATAGGAGGTTGCCCACAGTAGAACACGGCCTTTGCTTCAGTGGACACACTCATGCTTTTAAGAGCCAGTCTGTTAGATTCGGCTTTGAGTTTATACCGTCCATACAGATGATAGCTTCCATAATGCTTTCTTCTACCTCTTTCTTCCTTGCCTTCCCCAGAGTGCTTGTGGAGAATTAGTTTCTTATCGCTGAAAGCAAACATTTTGCTGCTGCTGCAAAAGTTAAAAACTGACCAGAATATGTGAATCATTCACACTTTGCTAAACTTTCAGAGGCCTTGACTTTTAGTAACTTCCTCTTTTCTGGCTTTTCCTTTGAAGATGCTTCTGCTGTCCTACAGTGAATAATAAACAGCCCGGTAAATGTGAACAAGGCTAAATTTCATAGAAGCTTCTGCCCCAAGGGTTTCTACTCAGAAAGTACAGCAGAAAAGAATAGAAAGTAGCTCCCAAATTCTCCTCATTCAAGGCATCCTCCACAAGGGCAAAGATGAGAAAAGGGTGATTTCAGCATTTGCATGAATATATTAGCAGAATGTGAGGCTTGTGGTGACTATCAGGGATTTTCTATGCTTCTGCCTAAACCCTAATAATTTAGAGTCATTTACATTTCCTTCTTATAAAGGTTATTTTCTGAATTCTTGTTCTTTGCTGTTAGGGAAAAAAGGACCTGCTGGGCAGGCTGTCTTTCTTTCTAATGGAGTCAGCATTGTTTGATAGCTAACAGGGGCACTTGCTTCTTTGTTAATGAATTCACTTCCATAAATGGAGAAGCACTAAACACTATGGATTTTTCCTTTCTTCATATTTTGGGACCATTAGGTTAATTGGTCTTTTAGTGACTTATCCATGCCTGTCCCGTGTCCACCTGGCTCCCTTCCTGCTCTAAGGGGGTCCGTGATGTGCCAGTGTGTGGCCTCCATCAAGAGCCTTCTTTCTCCTCATCCAGTCCTTGGACATTGTGTACATTTTTAAATTATATTTGCTTTCTTTCCAAGAGAATCTCAAGGCTATTAAATTGGCAGTCACTTTGCTATTCTTTGTGTTAAACACCTAGCAAAGCTTTCTAATGCTCTGTTAGGGACCCAGCCAGTGTCTTTCCAGGGTTAAATGTCAAAGGCGTTAACAGTTTATGAATTAGTGAGACCAGAGAACTGCTGCATGCATAAGGAGTAAGGAGGCCTGATAAGACCAGAAACCTGCTGGATATTCTGTTTTCCTCAGCACACTTGTTGCCGCCACCTCCTCCCATAGTTCTGGCTAATCGCTCTGGTAACTGTATTAGAGGATGCCAGCAACACACAGCAGAATCCTGAGGCGTTGTCCCGGGGACTGGAAGGCACACAGTTTGTTCAGTCCTTTTATGGCGTGGCGGCCAGATTCTGGCTCTTTACTAGGAAATTCTTGAGGGGCATTTATCCATCGTCATCATCCTTTGCCTTCAGCATCAGTAGCGACTACGGCTTTTGAGTGTGCATCTTATGACAAGCAGTATACAGGCACTTTACATGTTGTTTTAAAGGCTTACAAGCACCCTATGCTGTAAGCGCTATTTATAGATAAGGAGTCTGAGACTCAGAAAGGTTACCTTGCCCAAGGTCATCTAATTAGGAAGTGGTAAAGCTGGAATTTAAACCCATCAGCCTGAGCTGAAAGACTCCTTTCCAATTTGCCTCTCACTAACTTGGGTTAAAAACCCATAAAAGAGGCCTCGGAATCCCTCCCCATTCCCCACTTCCAAGTTTTCTGAGGCGGGGCAGGGATCTGTTTTCTTTAATGCCTTGAGAGTGATAAACAGTCCAGGTCAAGGACTGCAGCACTTACTAGTTTGTGAAGCCGTTTGTGGAGCAAGTTCAGCTACTTACGTAAGCCTCCTAACAAGGATGCTTTGTTCTTTAGAGGACCCCTGAATGATCCATTGAAGAGTGAAAAATGGAATAATAAAAGTGCAGCCCAATAGGTTGCAGAAGGACCTGGACTCTCTGTGTGTGACTTTGTACACTCTTAGGGTGAAAGGGTGTGAGGTGGAACTCTGTGCTTAGCCTGCCGGCTTACTGATTTCACACCAATGAAATGTCCAAACCGGAGCCTGGTTCCTGACTCCCAGCCTGGAAGGGTTTCTGTGCCTGTGCCTTTCTCTTAGACCGCATGCTCCAGTGTATACTGTAGCAGCTTTGACCAGATCCTCTGCCAGGGTGCACATTGTCTTTGCCCACTTCTCATGTGAGCAGGGATTTATTAGGTGCATTGAGCACCCACAGAGGGTCACAGCCTATCCCGCATACTGAATGTTTGGTGTAGCAGCCATCTGCAGAAATGTACGCATATCCCCCCTCTTCTATAAAAAGCTGCAAATGAGCCTTCTTCTTAAATGTGAAGATTGGAAACGTGAGACTTGCCATAAATCATTTCATTTTGAAAAGTCACATTAGTATATTAGGTTCATCTACATCCTCTGCTTTCTCAATACAGTAAGCAATCTTAGATTTAAATCTTGTGTCACATACAAAACATAGGATATTGTGTTTTGTTTTGAGAGGAAAGTAATGGTCCTTATATTGGGAAGGGAAATTCCAATTTAATTTTCTTGACTTTTCTTAAATCTCCCACCTCTACTAGGGAGAGACTCAATGTAGTGTGCTTTTATATGTCCCACCCTCTTCAAGGTTAAGATAAATGTGTGCCAATTCTCTTAGTATTAGTAAACCATAATAAAAAATGTGAGTAGTCTTTAATTGGGGACCGTTTTGTGTGATTAAGCTTAGGAACAAGGAGTGATGTTCATAAAAGGCTTGATTCTGAGCTGCAGAGTCAAAGGATTGCTTAAGAGTGTAGAGTTCAGCTGTGCCTTGGGAGATTAAACATACTTGGCTGGATTTGTGCTGAATTTGCCAGAGGATGGGTCTCATAGAGCTGTGAAGGAATTCACTCACTATTCTGCACACAGCTTCTTCCCAGCCACCCTCTGGTGACAGCTGTCCAGATGCATCACTAGCAAGAGGACAACTTTAGCAGAAACAATAACAGCTTAAAAACAAGATTTTACTGATTTTTATTTCAGTTGCCATAAATGATACTGATATTTATGTTTGCTTTGGGCTTTATCCTCCTAATTGTGAAGTCAAAGTTAGACTTTAATTAACATCTAGTTACTTAATGCTGATACTGTTAACTAGAAAATAATTAAGCAAAGTCTCCCCTTGATGATTTGTTTTCCTGAAAGAAAGGAAGAGACTGGATCATTGCGACACATTGGATGAGAGGCAAACTTTTTTTTCAATACCCTGTTCCCCAACCGCGCATTTTATCAGAATTGGTAACAGGTGAAAAGACTGTGACTAGCCAAGCCCGTGTACAGAGTAGGATGAAGGCAAGGGACCAGTGATTCCATGTGTAGAGGCACCTGGGCCTAGAAGACCTGGGATACTTCTAATACAACTAGGGCAGCGGTTCTCAACCTGTGGGTCGCAAACCCTTTGGTGGTTGAACGACCCTTTCACAGAGGTCGCCTAAGACCATCCTGCATATCAGATATTTACATTACGATTCATAACAGTAGCAACATTACAGTTATGAAGTAGCATCGAAAATAATTTTATGGTTGGGTCACAACATGAGGCACTGTATTTAAAGGGCGAGAAGGTTGAGAACCACTGAACTAGGGGGTTAGGGGGTAAAGGGAAAGGAAAAGACTTTTTAACAAGTCTGTAAGCTTATTAGCATTCATGACTTTATAATACCAACTGAGATCTGCTTCCTTAGGACCTTGTTCTTCCAAGTGAGGCCCACAGACCTGCATCCATATTGCATGGAAACTAGTCAGAAATGCAGCCTCTTAGGCTTCGCCCCAGACCAAACAACTCAGAACCTGCATTTCAACAGACGCCCAGATGGTTCATATCCACGTTAAAGCTTGAGAAGCAGTGCTCTAGCAGATCCCTGGGAAGGGAGAGTGCACACACACACTCCATATCCTAATTTCCAAATGATGTTGAGTTGTTTCTAAAACTTAAGCATTTCCATCATAGAAAGAATTGTCCATCATAGTATCAGGTCCAATTTAATTCTTCCTTTTAAAAAATATTTGATGGAACCACAAATGTAAAAGACTATACTTTTCGTCTGAGGAATGGGAGAGATAGGGTGGGAGGATTGCTGCCCACCTCAGCTTGATAGTGTGATAATGTCATTAACTTTAATTGTCAGAATGTTATCATTAACTACAGGTTTGCTCTTCTTTCTATCTAATATAAATAGTAATATCTCATCAGAGTGCGGTTTTAGAATAGTTACACAAACATTTGGACAACTTAATCTCTATTAAGTTTTCTAAACATTGCCTTAAAGCTTTATTTAAAATTGGAAATAACTAACTTTTAGTAGAGATAACAAATATGTGGAATTCTTGGGGCTTTTGCTCCACATTTTGGCTTGTAGTAAATCTTTGTTGCAGATTTATTATTTATTTGTATTAGAAGTAATAGTAGCATGTAATCTGTGGGTTTGCCTTGCTTATACCATAATTCAAATATAGAATTGGATAAAGTAACCTCAGTTTTCTTTGCATAGAGAAAATCTCTGCTCGCATTAGAGAAGGAAGAAGAAGAAGAAAGAAGTAAAACTATAGAGAGCTTGAAGACAGCACTAAGGACAAAACCAATGAGGTAATTTTTTCCTAGGTAGTATATACTACTTGTCTCTTTTCTTTTCTTTTTTTCTTCTACTCTTCTTCTCTAGCCCTTCTTTCTCTGTTTTCTTTCTAATTCCTTTTTTTTCCTCTGCAATAGCCAAACTTTTGAGGAAGTCCTCAGTTAAAAGCATGCAATTGAACCATGGATAAAATACTTTAATCACTGAACATCCAATAAATTTATTTCCTTCAATTAAAAGATATGCAAGCAGCCATTAAAATGGCTAAGATAAGAAAAGACAGAGACTAACAAGTGTTGGTGTGGATGTGGAGAAATTGCCACCCTCACTAATTGCTGGTGAGAATGAAAAATAGTGCAGCCACTTTGAAAAACAGTTGGGCAGTTTCTCAGAATGTTAAACATAGTGTTGCCACATGACCCAACAATTCTACTCCATAATGTATAGCCAAGGGAAATGAAAAAAGTACCCTCCAAAAAACTTACACACAAATGTTCATATCAGCATTATTCATAATAGCAAAAAAGTGGAAACAGCCCAGATTCTGTCAACTGATGAATAGATAAATAAAATATTATATATCCATAAAATGGATTATTCAGCCATAAAAAAGAATGGAGTACTGACACACCCTACAACATGGATGAGCCTTGAAAATATTGGTGCAATGTGAAGAAGGCAATACACAAAGGACCACGTATTATATGATTCCATTTATAAGAACTATCCAGAAGAGCCAGTCCATAGAGACAGAAGGCTTAGTGGTTGCCTGGGTTTGGGGAGAAGGGGAAAGAGTCTTTTGGAGATGATTGAATTGATAAAGTGTTCTAAAATCACAGAGTGGCAGTGGTTCACAACTCTGGGAATATATTAAAAATCACAAAATTGTTCATTTGAAAGTGTAAATTTTATGGCATTTGAGTTATATATCTCAAAAACACTGTTATTGAAAAGAGGATGGGCAATCATCTTCCACTGTGTGCCTCCCACACCTTCATTTTCCATCAATGCCTCTAGGGTTTGCTGAGGTGTTGGGCTTACCGGTACATTTCATTAGCACAAGTGCTAGGAATGAAGCCAACTGGTTTTAACTAGCTTGGCTATATCTGGGTCATGTGTTTGGGTGAAAAGGCTGGAAGATAAAGATATATTTCCATTATTTGACTATAAAATGCTAACTAAGAAAAACCTACTGACTCATCAAAACTCTTAGGTAGTTGTCTGACAGAGGTTTTCTAGCCTAGATCAGTGTTTCCCTCTGTGTGTGTTCTGTGTTCTCAGATGTCAGTGGGTATCCAAGACTAAATAAGTTTGGAAATTTCTAGGATAGTCAGATAACAGGTTATGTTACTTCTGAACTTTTTAGAGGTTTAGCATGCAGATGTACATTCTGAATTACTCTTGAGTGAATTTACAGTAAATAAGTACCATAAATATCAATAAAATTGATATACGGTGATAAAGTGTTGCTTTTACTATTTTATGTACTTGGATTCTGAGTAGCATGCAATACAAAAGAAGGATTTTGCTACAGAACCTTAGGGTTCTGTATTCGTTTGACAAGCAAATATCCTGAATTTTAAGGATTCTCTTTGACTTTCATTGATAGGGGACCTGCCTGAGTCAGTGGTTAGTACATAAACGTGCTTGGGGACTGGGTGCTACAATAACACAGGATCAGCAGATGACTTAACCTAAGACAAATATTCTGAGTGCCTTCTTGCTCCTGATTTTCTGTGGTTATATGATCTGATAATTGGTTCTTTGTGTCAGTTGAGATCTGTTTACCTCAAGTGGAGATTTTTTTCACACTTCCGGTTAGACTTGACCACTGGGTCTGTGTCGAGGAAGAGGCCAGGAATTCAGAAGACTTCATCGGTGTAAGCCTTTTGGTACTTTAGGAACTGCATCTTCTTCCTTTCTCCTGCTCCCCACACCCTAAACTTTTCCATTAAGGGCTATTAGAAAATTCCAAGGAGACTTAAGTCTGACACATTTTAACCTCCTCCTGACAGGTTTGTAACCAGATTCATCGACTTGGATGGCCTGTCATGTATTCTCAACTTTCTAAAGACCATGGACTACGAGACCTCGGAGTCTCGCATACATACCTCTCTCATTGGATGTATAAAAGCACTAATGAACAACTCTCAAGGTCGGGCTCATGTCCTGGCTCATTCTGAGAGTATTAATGTAATTGCTCAGAGTCTGAGCACAGAGAACATTAAAACGAAGGTGGCTGTGCTGGAAATCTTGGGCGCCGTGTGCCTGGTTCCCGGGGGCCACAAGAAGGTTCTGCAGGCCATGCTGCACTACCAGAAGTACGCCAGCGAGAGAACCCGCTTTCAGGTGGGTGTGTTCCCTCTCCGCTTCTTCATTCACCCTCTGTCAGGTCCTCTCCTGGCACTGAGCAGGGAACATAACTTGAGATTTCCTTGGTGATTACTTACACCATGATGTCAAACATTTCTTTCCTCTTAGGTTTTAGGACCAGCGAGTAGAGTATGCTTTCTATAATTGATCAATCCGGGGTTTTGGATTTACTGAACTTGAAAATGTGACCCAGGTTCCTACACACGATAGAGCACACATCTTTTGAATCCACTAAATGGGATGTGCCCTGAAAATTTTACAGGTTGCCCTTCTTAGTTTAGGAGCAGCCTAAACAGTGAGATTATGTCACCATAATTATACTCACATGGAAGAAGCAAGCAGAGTTAACGAAGCAGTCTTCTATATTTTGTATGCATGTATATATGAACATATATGATATTCAGAATTTTGAAAGAGTTTTTAGGCCTAATCTTTAAAAAGTGGCTTTCTATGGATCAATGTGATTCTGACTAAGCACATGATTTTAAAAATTAACTTCTAATAAAATGAGTGGAAGGTTAGTAATGATTCGGTCCTTTGTTTTTATATTTGTATCCTTGGTAGACATTAATTAATGACTTGGATAAAAGCACAGGGCGGTATCGGGATGAAGTGAGTCTCAAGACTGCCATCATGTCCTTCATCAATGCAGTGCTGAGCCAAGGCGCAGGCGTGGTAAGGACCTTATGTACAAAACATATATTATTAAAGAATATTTTTTGAAAGATTACTGACTATTCTAAAAAGGTAAATATGAATTCTATCACCCTTTTACTTTCAGGAAAGTTTGGACTTTAGACTTCACCTGCGCTATGAATTTCTGATGTTAGGAATTCAACCTGTCATAGATAAACTAAGAGAACATGAAAATTCAACATTAGATAGGTAAGTCAGGCTGTACGGTCTGAGACAGTTCGTGCTTTTTCCTTGTGTGTAGCGCCACTCTATCAACTACTTGTAACCTGTCCGTGACACAAGGTACTTGCACCAGAATGTCAACTCGGCTAATGCTGTTTATTATGTTAAGACTTTCTTGGTGAAAGAAGCAGCACACTGTGTGGAACACTTGGTGTAGGTTTTGGCACTAGCCCTGAATCCATTTCCTAGACTTGAATCTTGTGTGCCTGTGTTTGTAGGGTGTTCTAATAGCATCTCTTTAATTGTCTTTCAGGCATTTAGACTTTTTTGAAATGCTCCGAAATGAAGATGAACTAGAATTTGCCAAAAGATTTGAACTGGTATGTGGGCTTACAATTTTTCTGACTTGACTCATGAGCTCACAGAGTCCCCCGTTGCAACATGTGTTGTAGAGCCAGCATGCAGCCGTGTGACCTAACAGCAACATCAGAGTTCTGCTCTGCTACCTAAGTGGCAGGATGAGCTTCTGTTTGCCTTAGGTTTGCTTACCTTGCATGGTGGGAACTGAGGAACTTGGGTATTTGACTTAAATTTCTTTTTCATGTGAAATAGGTTCACATAGACACAAAAAGTGCGACTCAGATGTTTGAGCTGACCAGGAAGAGGCTGACCCACAGTGAAGCTTACCCTCACTTCATGTCTATCCTGCACCACTGCCTCCAAATGCCTTGTGAGTGTTTGTGATACGTATTCTTCAGTGTTTGGGCATCAGCCAAAGGGCTGTGTCTTCCGGACATGCTGATTAGGTTGGGTGCACACCAGGGATTTCAAACCTTGGTTTTGTGACAGCCCAGTATGTCTCCACACAGCCTGTGGGATGTCGTGAAGTTCTCAAAATGAAATTAATTATAACTTGCTTTGATTTTAAAAATAAACATATACCTTACAACACATATAGACAGGGGTAGAAAGTTCCTCTCAAGTAAGTAAATGATCATCGCAGGTCTGAATTCCAGAAACTCTGGGAAGCGTAGGTACAGGTGTAAACATCTCTCTGGTTCCAAGGCTGGGCCTTCGGGTGATCATGTTGAAAAAATATTCATTCTAGTTGAGAAATAACCTGAAGTATTTTCCATCACTGTTTTCTTTTGTAGACAAGAGAAGTGGCAACACCGTTCAGTACTGGCTCCTACTAGATAGAATTATACAGCAAATAGTTATCCAGAATGACAAAGGACAGGACCCTGACTCCACACCTTTGGAAAACTTTAATATTAAGAATGTCGTACGGATGTAAGTTTCTTCCTACTTTGCTGTCTGTAAGATAATAGTGCCAGTTGTAAGACATTAATTTTAATCCTACTTTAAAATAGCAGCTGGGAGAACTGAAATGTTTTAGAGGTCAAATAGGAATTCCTTGCTATACACGTGTATTATATCTAAGTCTCGTCTGGATTGCCAAGTGTATCAAGCATGCTGAGGGGTTCTCTGCAGCAGATTGTTTGTACCTAGAGAGCATGCATTTAGCAGCAGGCCTTTTGTGTGTTTTCTAATGAATGCTACTTTAACTATTACACAGGTTGGTTAATGAAAATGAAGTCAAGCAGTGGAAAGAACAAGCAGAAAAAATGAGAAAAGGTAAATGATGAGGCCCTGACAAGAGAAGAGGCTACATTATTTGTTATTGGGCAACTAACTCTGCTTTTTGTATATTTTAGAAATTTACATTGGTGCATCTTATTGACCTTAGTGCATAAGTCTTTTTTTTTTTTTTCATATCTTAAGGGCATTTTGTACTGGTTTTTCTTAAATTTATGCTATTTTTAATTGTCATGCTACTTACCAAATTTTATCCTTTTATTATAACCATATAAGTTTTTTGAAAAAGCTTGAAGTATTTGCTGTTCAGTGTTTGTTAATTAAAATTTTCTTGACTATTAGTCTTCTTAGCCCATCTCCTACTGCATAGTTGCTCTTTAAAGCACACTGGGTTGTTAGAAATATACTAAGGAACACCAGGGAATGCCCAGAATTTTAAAAGAGAAACACGGGCACTTGGTTTCGGCAGCCCAGTTCTTCACATGACCTGACTTTAGCACCAGTTATAAAGAGAGAAATCATGCAGAGGAACACTGACCTTTGTAGATATATGTGTTATGTAACATTAACAGGCCAGCTACTGGTGAGTATTTGGATATGTCATTGATAGTAATAGTAAGCATTGGATGACAAGAGGGTCATTTGTGCCCATCGCTGTGCCAGCCTCACACAGAATGGGTATAACTTTCTCTCCTCCTTCAAAATATTAGCAAATTAAAGTTGGCCCCTTTGAGAAAACAGTCATACTCCCAGCCAGTATTAATTGACTTCCTGTTCCTTGTCCACGTTACTCAGTCACAGCCAGTGAAATACAAGAGCACTCACGCCAAGAGTGTTGAAAAGAAGATCCAAGAACTGCAGAAGCATTTCCTTCCCTCTTGTCACATTTGTCCTTTTCCATTGAGCAGAAGGGCAGGGCCACACTGATAGGGGAAAATGCCAAATGTGAAGATCTGTAATGTTCCAAGTTCCTCGTATGAATTCAGATTGCTCTCCAAAAAGTCAGGTTGCACATCCATTTTTAGAAATAAATTCTAGAAACTTTTATAGAAAAAAAAATAGGAACATTGACTAAAATAGTAAAGAGAAATTATATCAAAGAGAAAATGATCAATGAGTGGTATTTTAGGGATACACCCTTAAAGGATGGAGACTCAGGTGTGCAAGTTGATGAGAGAACTGAGGATATAGCTTTGCGGTCATTCAATCATTCATTCCATGGATACTCATTGAGTGCCTGTGCGTGTCAGGCATGTGCTGGGCTCTGGGTCTGCGTCTCAGCTCTGCCCCCGACTGTGTGGGTAGGCTAAGCCCTGTTCTCTTCTCCTCCAGTCTCCTCCTCTGAAAAATGAAGAGTAAACCTAAATCACAGGGTTGCTGTGAAGATTAAATGACAAAAGGAATGTAAGGACTGAAGCATAGTGTCCGACACATGCCGGTTGCACAATAAATGACAGGGACTTTTGTAGGCTGCGGTGGTACAGAGAAAATGGCCACGGTCAGTAGGAGGAACAGGATGTTTTAAAGCGAGGTCAAGGGAAGGGAGTGAAAGGAGACATAGTAGATAAAACTCTGTTCGGGAAGCTTCAAGTAGCAAAGTTGTGTTAAAGAGGGCACGTGTTGATGAGTTAGTCAGAGGGCGGAGGCTGTGAGGAGACAGGAAGTTCCGTGGCCCTGAAAGGTGGAGCATATCTGGGGAGAATTCTCTTGTGCAGCACACCCAGTGAGCACTGAGTAAACGCTTAGCAAATGGATGATAAATGGATGCCATTCGTGGAGAGAATCCTTTAGACTGGAGCTTACCAAACCTGGCATTACATCAGAATCATCTAGGGAGCATTTGGAAACCACAGACCCCAAGCCCTGCCCCAGCCTGCAGAAGAGACTTTCTGGGATAGAGTCTGGGTTTCTGAGATGTTACTCCCTCAGGCGGTTCTGGGGTGAGGCCAGATGTCAGAGGCTAATGACTGGTGATGGAGAGTCGAGTCTTACAGCTGTCAGAGAGGAATGAAACGGAGATAGAAGAAGGAAAAGGGGAGACAGGGAGGGAGTTTTCAGATGTGTCTGACTGCCCAAAGTGGTAGAAGTGGTAAAAGTGGGTTAACCATTACCTTTGCTCCAAGGCTGGTAAAAGCCAAGGACTTGGGTGTCTTGAACCCTTCTCTTCAAAGTCTGATCTTGGTGGACTCAAAAGGGAAAGTAAGAGACAGAGAAAGCAAAATTTTCAATGTGTGATCAAATTTGGACATAGATACCAACTCTGTATAGCTCTGCCCCAGTGGGTTATCTCTCTAGTGGGTTTACTGATATAAAAAGAATAGGGATTGTAATTGGGGCCAAGTATTGGAAATGAAGACCTACAGTCTAAACTTCTTTAGTCCTCTTTTCCAAAGCCCGTCACTCCCATTAGTGCCAGAGCGGCAGGCATATTGGCAATGCAGATAAGCACTACTGCTGATTCCGGCAGGACTGGGAGTCAGTAAAACTGCAGATGAGAGCAGCTACTTTTCTCCCCATAGGACGGTGATTCTCATGGTCAGCCAGTACCACTGCCCTAAAGATATTTAATGCTGAGATGATAACCTTTGTTTTCACAAGTTTTAAGAACTATTTGCCAGAAGCATAACATTCTTCTAGTCCAAGTAGCCTTGAGGGGGTGGAAGAAATGGCTGCTTTGGAACAAACACTGGTCTGGCAGCAGCATTTCCTCACAGTGCAAGATCCTCCCTCTCAGCCCCTCTGTGAGTCAGACACAAGCCAGAAAACCTAGCTAAGAAACCCTGGGCCTCTCTCTTCATTTCTAATTTGTGAAGAGGCCCTTTTGATACTCATTTTCCCGAGTGTCGGTGAAGGGCCATGTCTATGACAGGATTCTGAATTAAGTTCCAAACAGGCACCATTCTCCTGCACAAGAACTGTGGCTCTAGGGTCTCTTCCTCCATCTCTTAGAAAATGTAGTAGTGAATAAAGTTCTTCATCTGAAGCCCCCTCTAAGTACGAACACCATTGCGCCCGCAAGCCGCTCCCCTTGATGGAGAAGAGGAATATTTACCTAATAAAGAACCTCCCAATCCTCAGTTTTCTTTGTAGAGAAGACGCTTCGGCTTTGAAGAGAGCCTGGTTTTCATGTCTGGCTGTTTCCTATGCAGAGCACAATGAACTACAACAGAAATTGGAAAAGAAAGAGAGAGAATGTGACGCCAAGACCCAAGAGAAGGAGGAGATGATGCAGACCTTAAATAAAATGAAAGAGAAGCTTGAAAAGGAGACCACTGAGCATAAGCAAGTCAAGCAGCAGGTGGCGGATCTGACGGCCCAGCTGCACGAGCTCAGCAGGGTGAGGACCACAGGCAGCCGCTCCGCCCTCTCTTATCCTGTCCCTGAGCCCCTCGTCCTGTCGCCAGCTCCTGACTCGGGGAGAAAACCTGAACCAGCTCCCGATTTACTGCATGGTTGTGAGACTTGCTCCCTCTGCTATCTTATAGGCTGGGCAGCAGAGGCGATTTGGAGTGTGCATTTTTTAAATACAAATCCTCTAATAAGAGCAAGGGGAGCCCATTAGCCTTTTAAAATAAAAACTGATTTCCAGAAAACCCAACTGGACGATGGTTCAAAAGTGAGAGGTGTGTGAACACTTTGCGTAGAAGCACCAGAGCACCAAATACAAAGGCCCCACCCAGTAGAGTCCACCAAGGCCTGGAAGGTCTGTTGGCCTTACTGCCCCTTAGATCCCACATGCTCAGAATTCCTCTGTAATTTCAGGCAAAGTGTCAGACTCTCAAAATCATCCAGTGAATTTACTTCTTCCACTGATCTCTTTTCCTATTTTTATCTTTGCAGAGGGCTGTCTGTGCTTCAATCCCAGGTGGACCTTCGCCTGGGGCCCCAGGGGCACCCTTTCCCTCCTCTGTGCCAGGGTCTCTCCTTCCTCCCCCACCGCCCCCACCTCTGCCAGGAGGAGTGCTTCCTCCTCCTCCTCCTCCCCTCCCCCCAGGGGGGCCTCCCCCTCCCCCAGGGCCTCCTCCCTTGGGGGGAATCATGCCACCTCCTGGTGCTCCGCTGGGTCTGGCACTAAAGAAGAAGAACATTCCTCAGCCCACCAATGCCCTGAAATCCTTCAACTGGTCCAAGCTGCCGGAGGTAAGCATTTGTCCCGCTCTCCCCTCCAATGGGTGTCATTAGCAGCTCACGGTGCTGTCACAGAAAGGGGACACAGCCCTGGCTGCTAAGTGATTTCATTTTCTAGTATGGACTCGGGCTTCTCACCAGCTTAGATATTTAAGTGATAAAGCTTCTGAAATAAATGGCACCTTGTTGGAAACCAGCTCACTTTGAGCATCTGGTAGAATGAAAAATTGGGGATAGCAGCATTTTAAAATATAACCACGTCTGTTCTTTTTGTGTATAGCTGTAAACCCTAGTGCTTATTAACTTAATGTTTGCAGAACAAGCTGGAAGGAACAGTATGGACTGAAATTGATGATTCAAAAGTCTTCAAAATTCTAGATCTTGAAGACCTGGAACGAACTTTCTCTGCCTACCAAAGACAGCAGGTAACAGCACATGCCTTCCAGATGCTACAGAGGAAACCACATCCTCACGCATGATCCCTGGGCCACCTGCCATACCCATGCCATGATAGGCATCTTAGTTCTAGGCTGTTTGGTCTACCCTGCATGTTCCTGCAAAGCAGCATGGTGTATGTGTCCACACGTGTGTGCCTGTCAGTGCGTGTGTGTGAACATGTCAAAGGTATATAAGCTTCTTGTTAGGGAGCTTCATACCCTGGTGTGTGTCCAAGACCTTGTCTCCACTGGTGGAAGTTCTGTATATTAACTTGTTTGGCCAAAATAATGTTTCTCTCTGAAGCCATTTTAGTTTATCTGACTTTGGAAAAAAACACACCATATCAGATGGTTATTATCAGAAGCAGACTGCTTTTTTCAAATAGATGGGACCTTTGGAAGTTTGGGGGTTAGTGAATGGCTGTAATTTGGCAGCTAGCTGGAGCCTAGAGAGAAGTTTTTATTATGTCATGAACACGATCGACTCAGAGTGGGGCTGGGAGGCTGAGCAAGTGCGCAGGTGGCAGTGATACAACTAGGACCAGGGAAGCTTTGGGGAGTCAGCAGAGCCCTCGTGATAGTGGTGAGAGCATGTGATCATGAACTCCCGTCACATATGCGTGGTACCTCTCACGTGGGCCAGAAGAGGTCACAGCAAGGTGGTCAGGTTCAGTGTTTCAGAAGAACAAGGAAGAGGTGGAGTGAGGTCCCAGTCAGGCAGTCAGAGACCTGGGAAGGGAAAAATGAAGTCCCCCAGTGTGAGAAGGAAGATCCTTAAGGGTGACTGTGGGAGGGAAATGATGAGGAAAGCGGAGTGCTGCTTAAACAAGGAGCACTCGGGTGCTGTGCATCTGCCAGGCAGGGGCCTTCCTCGGGCTTTGCTGGGAGGCCCTTCGCTCCTGAATGAATCATGCCAGAGTTGAGTCTCCTCAAACAAGCAGCACACTTCCTAGTCTGCTTAGGCCTGGCCTGGTGCCTAGGAAAGAGTTCTCAAAGCAGAACTGCCCTGCACCGAGGGAGAAGATGCCTGCAGCTGGGAGGGGACACAAAAGATGAGGGGGGTTATTTTTAAAATGGCCTTGAATACATCTGCCATTGAAAAGAAAAGTGGGTATGTCCTTTAGCCAGAATATTTTCACTTAGAGGGACAGCCTCTCTGCAGTGCATTTTAATGCTATTCTAGAAGTGTGCAAAAACGCAAGTGTTGCCTGGCATGGCCGCATAACCTTAAAACAGGACTAGCTGGTACCAGATGTAAGTGTGAAGGCAAGTTTGGGCAATACCATGCACACCATTAAAGGAAATGAGGAACAGGAAGATAGGACGTTGTCCACTAGGAAGCGAGACACTTGACCTTTCAAGTAAAGGGTGTGTTTAGAGCCCTCATACAGCAGGTGCTCGGCGCAGACTCATCCCTGATCAGCGGCAAGGGTCTCCTCCCTCTGCTGTCACAGCAAAGTGTTCTCTGGGCCTTGACAGTTTAGCTGATTTCCTGGGAAAGTCAAATAATTTTCTGACCTCATTACATGGCCCATTGATTTCCTACTTTAGTTTCAGTTACTACTAGTGATACTGGTCCATTCTGGTTGCTGAAGGTGAGGATTTGGGAAGTAAATTAAAGGAAGGGAAAACAGCAGTTATTCCAAATGATGCTATTCAAGCCTGAGCATGTGGCTTGCATTTATTATGAAGGCAGGTGGTTGAAAGACCCAAGTTTACAAGACTCATAATTAACTGGCTTTCAGCAGAAGGTGCAAAAGGATGCTGCCAAAATGCTCTGGGACAAATATGTGGACAGTTCTTAAGAGCTCTGGGAGACAGGGTTGCAGAAAGCCTGGCATTGGGCAATTGTCTCCTAGCAACCAGTCACTGTTTAACTAATCAGTAGTCATTGCAGTCAGGCTAGTCCAGCACATTTCAGTTGTACTTACCACTAAGTAGACTGGCAAGTAGAACCATTGGTGCCATTTTCAATAGCACTTCCTGGAGAAAAGTTTCAACACACCTGCTCAGCTTGGTTCAAGCATGTTTCTCCTCTTGCTGCAAGAATTTGAGATGAGAACTTGAAAGCCATAAATATATTTCCCAAATGAAGGAAATCTGAGCCATTTCATTGAATTTACTGAACATAGAGAGATAGAAAATCGAAAGATGCAGGCACTCTAGTGAGAAGTTGTAGACAGAATAAAGGAAACAGGCTGCCTGTTGCTGACTGTCCGCTAGTCTCAGAGTATTGTATAATTATCACACTTGAGCTGCTTTCTTTTCCACTCCCAGATGAATACTAGGAACCTATTTTTCCTATGGTATCTCCTCTTTCTTCCCTCCAGACTTTAAATAAAAAATAATAACAAGAAAAACAGACCTTGGTCAAATTCCCTATACTAGTACTTCAGCCAGTTGATTGGCCAAATAAATTTCTCAGAGAGGAAAGGAACTCATGCAAGCCATTATCTGTGTGCATGCAACAGGAACATTGCACAGAGGAAGATTTGGGGAGAAGGGGGGAAAATATTTATATATATCAGATCAGTATAATTTAGATGAATATTAATTAATGACATTTAGGAGAGATTTTTCTATAAATATATGTTCATACACATGCACAAGATATGCTCCATTTGATTTTTAAAAATATTGTATCATTAAAAGCAGGACAAATATTTATACTGTCTGCTTTATATATGAAGTATTTCAAATGATGCAAATGTATTAAATGGTTACGCATGCCTACAATGCAACTTGTAGAATAAAAGCAGAGATAAGGGAAATCTTTAAATAACAGTAAGGTAGGCTAAAAGATGATAATCAGTTTTGGTATGGAGTTCCCAGTCTCATCAACCCTAAAGTTAGTTCTCAAGGAGCTCTTACACTTATTTTTAAATTTAATCCTCACACCAGTTCTATGAAGTGAGTATTATTCCTATTTCACAGATAATTAAAAAATGGCTTAGTGTATATTCAGTGTCCAAACAGGTAGCACAGTCAAGTATACAAATGGCATAATTCTTAGCTTCCTGTTGTTCTTATGCCATGGTTTTATTCATTGTGAAGGTTGGGTTTTGCAAAGGATTTTCTTTAACTGCAGTTTTAAGAATAAGACCATTCTTATTCAGGCCTTTTTTCAGTGTGGATATCAAAGGTGTGCAGGGCTGATTATATAAGCTTACGCGCCACATAAAATGGAATTTAATAGCGCGCAGTTAGTTATTCCCCTGCTCACATTCCAAAAGTTCATTTGAAAGTCAATTTCTTGAATCTCAAAAGCTCTTTTCCTCATTAAAACTATATTACACAGGCCAGCCACAAAAGGCTTGTTTTATTATATAAAGTAGTGCATTGTGTAGTAATACTATTTTACATACAATTAAACAATATTCATCTTGGTTTTGTGGGAAATTTTATCTTGAGATGTTATAAATTCATTCTCCCTATCCATGCAGTTGGACAGAGGGAAATGAACTTGACATTTACCTAGAATAGAGGGAGTCATATCTTTGTGGCAATAAATTAACAGCTCACTATCTTCATTCCTCCCCCCTGCTCTTTGCCTGAGGACACCCCTTCTTTATAGGTCCTGTTATCAGCCTGCAGAATAATATCTCAAAGCCTCTCTGCTCTGATTTTGGGAACAAAGGGTAACTGTGTCTCAGGCTCCACAACCTGATCTCTCCTGCCAGTGTGTAATGCACAGATCATTCTTGGGGTCCCTTTCGGAACATTTAATGGTTCTTCTGATACTTACAAATGGTCAAATAATTTTCCTTTTTATTCTTTTTACATGTTTCATTATTCTGTTTATCTCGTTTTCACATTGAAAAATTATGTGATTTAGGAATATATTTCAATAATCTTGATCCTTGAACACTGAAGAGAAAATTGTAAATGATGATTTTTCTTAAGACTAAAGTATAAGGTAGAGGTTCTGTAATGGACTGCATGGTAAGAGTTAATCAAATGCAGGGTTTATATAAACATCAGTGTATACAATTTTTCTGGAGAGGGATCCCAGCTTTTATCAGATTTACAAAGGAATCTCAACCTCAAAAAGATTAAGACCCATTCATTTATTATCTGAGAACTGTTGAGTCATTACTTCATTGTGGAACCGTATCTATAAGAATCTATCAGCACTAGTTCCTGAAAATGAAAGTCCCAACTTCCTATTTATATTCCAAACGCAAAGCTCTACACCAAAAAATCATCTGGAAAAATCAGGCAGCCTGTTAGGTGGAGCCAAAGATAAATGATTCTGTCAAGTTTGGTTCAAGCCAGTTAGTGAAGAATTTAAGGTTTCAAAAAGAATGTTAACTTATTTGAAATAGACCTGGAAACATTGTTATTTTTGTCATGCCCCATCTAATAAACGTTGTGATTTTATTTAAAATGTGATGATTCAAGGAATCTTTAAAGGAAGGGAATCGTAAGGCTAACAATTAACCAAACTCTCCCATGGCATTCCTCATCCCCTCCCCTGGGAAGATGAGACACATTACTTAGCTATTGTTGCACTTATTACTGCCGCTGGTTACAAAGGGGAGATCTGGACCAACTGTTCAACTCAGCCGAAAGCAGGACAGTAGGAGAAGAAACGGACTTGATCATCAGCTTGAAAGATAATTTTATGATAGTTTCCAAGTCATGAGCTCAAAACTGTGTGTCAGGCATTGTACAAAATGCTTTACATGCATTATCACATTTAATCCTCATTAGTAATCCGGTTGTTGACCCCATTTTACGGACAGACTGAGCACCAGTACCAGCTAGTTATTGATAGTTGCCTGATTCCATAGCCCATGACAGTAGAGGTCAGAAATCTCCATTTCCTGATGGTGGGAATTTATGGAGAGTTGCCAGAGAACTTTTTAGAAGTTTCTTTTCTGAAGGCCAAATAGTGAGAGCCAGATGTAAATTCAACTAAGCAGCTTGTCTCTTTAAGAGAGAAAAGTAGGGTAAGGCCTCATGGAGTTCACATGATCATAGTTATTTCTGCCCTTGAAAGGAGAAACTGCTTTTACAGGGAACAAGTCCTAAGGAGTTTTAGAGTAGAAAAATTGACAATTACAAGGACAGGAGAAAACTGTGACATCAGAGGAGAAGAAAGTTTCCTTGTGGTTATCAATGATTTTTTAATGCCATTCTAGAAAAGCAGTCCCTCATGTCAGTGTGGAGCCAGGGGAGGGGGCATTTTGTTTCCCTGAATGCTATCTATGAAGCCGCTCATCTGCGTAAAATTGGCCTTAGCGGCACTGCCAGAACCAGTGAGGCCTTAAGGAATTTGCTGAGCAAATGCTGGTTGTGCTAGCGGTTGGTCCGAAAACGGGTGTGTTTTGCACACTGTAGCTGTATTCATTCCATCATGGCAAGAATATATAAAGAAATTTGTGACTTTCTCATAATGTGTCAATTACTTCTTCCTCTTTTCTTCTTCATTCCAAGTCTTTTCTATGGACTATTTCAAGAAGAGGCTGTTGACTTTTGTATGCTTGAAACAGCCCTGAGGCAGTTGGGACAGGGCCACCGATGGCTGCACACCACACAGATCCCTTATTGTCTCCCAATTAGTGAGTTCTGTCTTTTCCCTTCCTGTCGCACCTATGGGCACTGAGGATTAATACTACTGACCTATGTTGTTGAACCAGTCTTTTGTCTTTTCATAATCCTTCCTTGTGATACAAGAAGACAAAAGATTGCTTCCACCAAATATATATGTAGTAGCATATACCAATGGGAATAATTTCCTTAAGTTGATTCAATTGATTTTTTTTTTTCACTTCCAGTAAAAATCATGTTGAATCAATGGAGCCCAGCGGTCCTTTCAAACAGGATGTGGTTCCTTTCCCAACTTGAGTCTTCCTGGGGTGTTTGAATTCCTTTCTCACTTTGATTTTCCACCAGTGAAAATGAGGTGGGGCCCATGCCATCTCTCTCTAACCCGAATGCTCAGCATGCCCTTATTTGTATTTTCCGCCAGGCTCTCTCATTTTCATTCACCCTCATTGCTGCTCCTAGGAGCGTAGTCACCTCTTACACCCCTCCCTGATCTCCTGGACTTACCCCCTTTGTTGCTGTGGTTTCTGAGCTGCACGTATCTGATTTGCCTTTCCCATGCCTCTGCCGTGGCTGTAGGACTTCTTTGTGAGCAGTAACTCCAAGCAGGTAAGTGAGCTACTACCTGAACCTCGCTTAGTGTAAACCAGCTCACTATAAGCTCGAAAAGTCTCAGTTATCTCGTTTTGTTCAGATAGTGTAACACAATGCCTAGGTAATTTCATGTTGGGTTTCAACTCTTAGCTGGAATCTCATCAGGACAAAAGACAGTTGCTAAGTTTGTTCACATGATGCTCTTTGTATAAATTCCACATCGTCTTTGTTTCCTAAGCTGTTACACAATGCCAGAGCTCCTTACATTTTATAAATGGATCCTGACCTCTGATAAGATTAAACTTGCTATTTATCTAGTTAGTCTATGTATTCACCTTGATGTCCAGCTTACTCAAACAGTATCTTATATATGATTGTTTTATGCTTCTCCCACCATAAGCTATGACTGGCCATCATTGCTTACAGCTTTCTGCACAGCAGCAGGGTTGCAAGTAGTGTTTCGCTGTTAACTCAAGTAATTGGACTAATGCCTTGAGCTGTCCATTAGGCTCCAGTGTAACGAAAGGTACCATCTGGGCTTGGGAGCTTCCTGTTGCACATGAAGATGTTTGGGGTCTTTATTATTCAGCCTTTTAAGTGCTTAGGATGCAAATGGTTGTGGGGTGAATGTGCCCTACAAATGGCTGGACCAGCAATGGCAGGCCTCAGCTGAGCTTGATTCATAGTGACAGTTCTGTCTGCTGTCCATAGGGGTTTGGGGGACAAAAGGAGGGCACCACTCCCTAATAATGTATGCACGCGTAGCATCTTCAACTTAGGAGCACTTTGTTCTTCCAAACAATGCTTTTTCAAATGTGGGTGGTCAGGGCTTCTTATTTTCCCTTTGTCTACTAGATTTTAGTCTTTGTTTCAATTCCGTCACCCTCCTACACTCCCCTCCTCACCATCTCAGCTTTGCCTGTGTGTGTGTGTGTGTGTGTGTGTGTGTGTGTGTGCGCGCGCGCGCGCATAGGGAAAGTATGTGTCTGAAGCTGGAGTGTCCCTGGTTGACTGTGATTGATTTCTCTCATGCTCTTTATAGAAAGAAGCAGATGCCATCGATGACACACTGAGTTCCAAACTAAAAGTCAAAGAGCTTTCGGTGATTGATGGTCGGAGAGCTCAGAATTGCAACATCCTTCTATCAAGGTATTGTTGATGTTGAATAGACATTTTTGGTAGGACCAACTTCTCTATCATGTGGCTCCAAAATATGTGTTTTCACTTGTTCTTATACCTCAACTCTGTGAGATACTATTTTTCGGACTAACTCTGCTAAGGTGAGGACAACGGTGGTGCTTACTCTCCCAGTGGAATCTGTCAGAGCTGGTTGCCTACTGTCTTAGAGTTTAATTTCCACAGACTCCTAAGTTTAAAAAGCAGAACCTCCCAAGTCCCTGTTTGTGTGTGTTCCCCCCTCTCCCCCTCAGCCTGTAAAATGGACGTTACTTTTATTTATACTTCTTGGCTTCAGAGATATTTTGGCTGTTGAGTAAACACTGTCACAGAATCAGGACTGAAAATGAACCTTTTCTTTTTTTTTAAATTTTCCTTTCTGTAGTCATCTTTTTTTACTTCCAGGTTATATGATTTCATGCTCTTTCTGAACATTTTTATGACTAAAAGAATATGTAAATCTCAAACCTCAATGAAATGCTAATGTAACTAATTCAGCTAATGTTCAGAAATCTTTCTCATAACTAGTGAACCATCTCGACCTTGGAACTTGAAAAGAAGAAAGGAAATTTGGGAGCCTGGAATCTGATTGTCGCTTCAGGTTGTCTAGGGCATTTCTAGTAACCTGTCTGGATCTAGTTTCTTCTTTTCTCTAAAGGGGACTTTCACATCAGGCAAAAGTACCTAATGCTTATGAGGGGAATGAAGATGTAAAGAATCCTGAATTTTGAGGCTTTAAGTGTAAGTCCCATTGGTTGCATTCCAGAAAGAATGCTGTATATGCATTGAGGCTGGTGTCAGGTGACTTCTCTTTCAGGGAGAGGGAAGAGAGAAAGTAGGAGTCCTGAGTTTTTAGAGGGTCTTAGAGTAAGTTTCTTTTAACACAAAAAGCTGCTGCTTGGTTTTCAGCCTAGAAGCTTGATTGTTAGCCAGATATATATTACTCCAGGGACCAAATGTTTCTTTTAGTGAAAGAGAAATTGAAGCCTAGTGAGATCCCTGAATTTTAATACAACTGATGAGGTAACATGAACCATCCTGTTAGCTAGCATTTCCTTTCTGCCTCTGGAAGAAGGGACGCTGTGTAAATGGCCAGGCCCTGTATATCCCCACATTTGCTCCCTGATCACATGCTCAGGAAGACACCACTGAAAGCAATTGAAGGCCTCTTACTTTTCTTCTGGGTGTACACAGTCTGTTTTGTTCCAGTTTTTTTAATCCTCACCTGAGGATATGTTTATTGATTTTAGAGGGAAGGGGAGAGAGAGAGAAACATCAATGTGGGAGAAAAACATTGATCGGTTGCCTCCCATTTCTACCCTGATTGGGAATTGAACTCACAACCTTTTTTTTGGTGTACATGACAACGCTTAATCAACTGAGCTATCCAGCCAGGGCTATGTCAATTTCTTTTACAAATAACGTTCTTTTTTTTTTTTTTTAATCCTCACCAGAGGATATTTTTTCATTGATTTTTAGAGAGAGAAAGACAGAGAGAAATATCGATGTGAGAGAAACACATCGATTGGTTGCCTTCTGCACATGCCCTGACCAGGGCCCTGGCCAGGGAGGAGCCTGCAACCAAGGTACGTGCCCTTGACCAGAAGCAAACCGGGACCCTTCTATTCACTGAGCCAAACCAGCGAGGGCTACAAATAACATTCTTAACAGCAAAATAAAATGAAAATTTGGGAAAAGTGGTTTTTTTTTAAATTTTTTTCCTATATTTTCAGGAGGAATACTTTAAAACGACTTGACCAAGGAAGCTGTCACTCTTGAATTTCCATGGCACTTAAGTGCTCTTAGGACTATAAATTGTGACCCAGTTCCTTATAGACAGATTATTCTCGGTACTAGGTGCCAACCAGGGTAATTACACTAGTTATAGATAAGGTTACATCTCTTGCTGGCAGATTTCCCATCCCTTAATTGACAGAATCATTTCATATTTGTGGTATGTAATTCCCTTGTTACCTCAAAAATGTCAGAACCTAAGATGACTTAGAACTTGAATGTATCGGAACTCTGGAAGACAGCTTTAAGAGCTTGCCTCATATCTGTTAGATTATCTATTAAAACACAATTTAATGAATAAGTGCTATTGCAGTGTGCATAATTAAAAGTTCTTGTGCGTAACAAAGCAATTTTGAGTCTCAGTTGACCTTATGGTAATTGAGCCTATTGATCAGGTTCCAAACCTTCCCTCCCACAGAGGATCCATCAGCACTTGCTTTCCTGCTCAGTAGTCAATAGTTTGCACTGCCTCCTTGGGAAAGTGCAGGGCTGATGTGCTATATGTGCTGTGGTAAAGGTAAAAGAAATTAAGCAGATTTCATTTTAGTTTGTTTTTTATTTAGTTTTTGTAACCAGTCAGCAGTTCTCCTGCTTTCGTTCTCCCCGTTTCGTCGGCAATGCATTACTACCCACTAAGGACCCAGGGGCTTAACGGAGGGAAGCGGTCTGGGAGAGCATGTTTGATATGTTTTCTTAGAGAGTTACCGCTTTGAACAGGGCTGATGTGCTATATGTGCTGTGGTAAAGGTAAAAGAAATTAAGCAGGTTTCATTTTAGTTTGTTTTTTATTTAGTTTTTGTAACCAGTC
This sequence comes from Myotis brandtii, assembly GCF_000412655.1. Lineage (NCBI taxonomy): Eukaryota > Metazoa > Chordata > Mammalia > Chiroptera > Vespertilionidae > Myotis > Myotis brandtii. The sequence goes on along the minus strand of NW_005366214.1, from coordinate 4,723,962 downwards.
AGCAGTTCTCCTGCTTTCGTTCTCCCCGTTTCGTCGGCAATGCATTACTACCCACTAAGGACCCAGGGGCTTAACGGAGGGAAGCGGTCTGGGAGAGCACGTTTGATATGTTTTCTTAGAGAGTTAAGGCTTTGAAGCATCTGTCTGCCTGGTGCCCTGCAGGGTGCCATAGGGATGTACCCACACTTAAGATAGCACTGCTGCCATGGGAAGCTCATGCTGACTGGAGAAGAAAGGTGACACAGGTGAGGTGACTTGTGAGCGATTCAGGGCTCAGACTGGTCTGACTAGAAGGAGACAGAAGCTCGGCCAGGTCAGAGGGACAGTGGGCCTCAAAGGGCGATAAGTTACCTGGGCACAGGGGACAGAGGCAGTTCCCAGGAGGCGTGCAGCTGGAGAAAAGGCACCGGAGGGGTATGAGCAGCTAATAAAGAGAGCCCTGTGATTGCAGCAGATGGTTGTCGCTTGGATGGAATGAGACCAGGCAGGAGAGCCTGCAGTCCGTGCCCGGTGCCTTTGTGAGGGCAGGAGTCCACCCAGGATCGACCATGCCCTCCTCATCTATAAGACGGAGATAATGAGAGTGGTGGCCTTGCAGTGGGCCTGTGAGAGTGGACCTGGCAGGGTCCCTGCATGTGGGAGCTGCTCAGTCAGTGGCTTGTTCACGTGCCCATGAGATCGGAAATCGGCGCAGCTTGTTCGGAAGGAGATCGCTCTGTCTTAATAAGGTTGCAGGTTTGATCGTGTGCGGGACAGGTTGGAATGGGTCAAGGACTGGAGCCGTCGGGTAGGAGGCTCTTTCTGTTGCCCAGGGAAGACCTGACAAGGGGCAGAGTTGAGAGAGATGAAGAAACCCTGAACAGGACCCGGAGACTGATTTTGTACATGGGACAGTGAGTAGGAACATTTCCAAGTTGATGTCAAGATTTCTTACCTTTCCACACTTACTATCTTTCTTTTTTCCTGCTTATTTCATTTCCAAAGGGTGGCAACCCTCTCTGTTTCTTATCTCGCTGACTAGGAATTTAATTCCTAGCAACGTAGTCATTACATCAAATTCCACCCCAGTGAAAAGTCTGGGGTATATTCCATTTAATGAGTGTCTGTCTGCAGTGCTTGCTCTCCCTCAGAGCTCTTCCTGACCCACACACTGCAAGTCAGTGGACTCTTTGGTCAGAGGCACCTGCCACAATCTCACCTGGAGCTGAGCAGACAAACAGAAAGGAAGCCCTTCCCATCCCAGGTGCCAGGGAGGGGAGATACAGACCCTTTGTATGTGCCTGCAGCATGAATGGCCGGGGTCACTGTGGCTCCTAGGAAGAGAGTGCCTGGGAGGTAGGTTTTGAATCAGAAGCTCCAGGCCATGAGGGACTCTGAGAAGGGAGTGGAATGAGAATCCATTCCTCAGGCCTTGGGCAGGGTAAACAGCAACTTTTCTGCTGCATGTCTGTAGGCGGTACGTGGCAGTCTAAAATTCACTCTGCTTTACTCCCCAAAACACCTCTCCCTTCCAAAAGGGGAAAAAATAAAAGACAGGAAGAAACTGGGAAGCTGGCTTATATTGCAAAATGAACCCACCTAAAAACACGTTATGAGTGTCCTGCCATTCTTTTTTCCAGATGCCCACTAGCACGGCAGCCGGGGTGTCGTAAACCACAGAACGCTACTTTAAAGCAGGAGGATTTGGCTTAAATCCACCGAGGCCTAGCTAAGGCTGAGGTAGCCGTCCATCCCTAACTTACTGTAATTACGCCTAGATGTTCCAATTCTCTTGGCACATTTTTGAAATACTTGAGTAGAGCAAGGTAGATTTAAATACTGTTTTTAAACGGCCAGTTTGTTTCCTGCCTTGTAAAGAAAGTTGAAGTGGGTGTCTTAGAAGTTGCCACCCTCCAGCACACCAGAGTGCTGCTGCCGAGCTTTAAAAGCAATTAAAAGGCTAGAACTGGTAGGGGCCTTAAATTACAGAGATTAGCAGCTCATTCTGTGGATGACAGATGACACTAAGAACCCGGCAGCCTATGGAACCATCCCGGAGGGCAGCATACCTTCTCCTCTTTCCCCAAGGTAGAGTTTCTCTGTCTGCTCCAACGGGGCCACGTGCAAGGCGGCATGTTGACAGGTCGATTTTCTTAAGTACTACCCATTAAAGTCTCCAGTCTCTTTGTGGGCCACATTAAGAGAAACCAAAATTGTTATGAAGTAGAGCTAGTGCTTAGTCCAGACAGCCTCTCAGGGGGTTGAGGAGCATAAATATATACAATTTCAAAAGCAAGAAGTTCTGCACTCCATATGGGGAGCTAATGAAATGCACGTCTGATACTTCAAGTATTGTTCTCTGATTTTCAACTCCTTTTCTTTTAAATGCAAAACAGAAGGAACTCAGCAGAACTGCATCCTAATGTGGATTCTTCAACTCAGTGTGAAAAGGACAGGGGACTAATTTATTTTTTTCTTATAAGCCGAGCTTTTCTCGTGAGGACTATAGACATTTCCGCAGCCAGTTGGTTTCCATTAGTGGCAGTTTCCACCTTCCCTAACGTTCCCTTCCTCGGCCTCACAGGGCCACTCCGTGGTGTTTGCCCTTAACTGACTGAAGAGACTTCGGGGTCCTGGGATGTAGGGCTGCCCGGGCCTGTGCAGTGGAGACCTCGATGCTGGAATAGTTTTTCCCGTCATTCGTTTCACCCAGGCCAGTTTGTCTAATTGTTCCACATCACGAAGGCTTTTCCCTCATGATGTTCCACTGACTACCATGTTTTTGGGGCACTGACTAAAACAATCTGTAGTAGTCTGCTCAGGTCCAGCGTACTGTCCACAGCCCAGGAGTTCTGATGTTTCCACCATCGGACAAGGCGGTAGCATGGGCCTTGTTTTAGAATGTGGACAGCTGGGCGTGTTGCCTAGAGGCTCTATTTGGATATGAAAACATGAAATAGAAGAGAGTGGTATTAGTACACTAGGATTCCCCAATTTGTGTTCCTTCCCTGTCCTACTTATTGGCACATGAAACAACGTTCCATTTAAATGGCAGGGTGGATGGTTTTAAAGAGATTGTGTCAAAATCTAGAGGAGGGAATGAGCTAGAGTTGTCAGAGCGGGTTCCTCCCTGATGGCCTTCGTGTCCACCCAGCTCTCTCCAGCCCTCTGTCTGTCTGTCTGTCTGTGAGAACACGGCAAGCACCTGAGCTTTGTGTGCGCCTGCCTCAGCTTCTTATTGGTTGATCCTCCCACCTCTAAAATAGACACCACGTCTTCTAATTCTATTCTAACACTCCCAGGCCTAATGGGTAATGCATGCAGAGAGGAATCTATGGTGAAATAATGGGTGTAAGAGTACTTTGGGAAGTGTTCATAATAACCCTACTAAGTGCTATTTAATGATCAGATAACTGCACATGACTATTAAGGTTACATAAGTATTGCTGCCCTTTTTTCTGGTGTAGAGAAGTCTGCTTTGTAGAATATACAGACAGTGTATTGAGCCCTTCTATGGCCAGGTGCTATGCTGAACAGTTCACATGTATTATTTCACTTTATACACCTATACACACACTCCTTTATTTAAGTGTAGTCATTATTATCCCTACTTTATAGATGAGGAAACTGGGGCTAAAGAAATACTTTTTCCAACGTCTCACTGGCCAAGAAGTGTTAGAGCCAAGATTGGGGACTAGTCTTTCCAATGTCAAGGCCCCTGTCCTCAAACATTTCCTGTGAGGGCTGTACGTCTTGCTCCGTATTTGTGTTTATGTCTTTCTCTTTAGTCCTAAATGTTATTCTTCTTGAAGGTCTTAGACTGAAGAACAGATCAAATGAAGTTAATATGCCACAGTAGTGGTAGCTTGTAAGGAAGTGAGATTTAAGAAAATAAGTCTGGATCAGATGTTTACAAATAAAACAAAAGAATGACTCTGTTGTTACAGCTAATAATCTGGTTATGACTATTGGTTGTGTCTACTAAAAACACATTTTTAGAAGGATGGTTTATTTATTTATTTTTATCCTCACTGGAGGATATTTTTTTCCACTGATTTTTAGAGAAAGTGGAAGGGGTGGGGAGAGAGAAAAACATCGATGTGAGAGAAACACATCAATTGGTTGCCTCCTGCACATGGCCCAGCCGGGGCCAGAGATTGAACCTGCAGCCCAGGTACATGCCCTTGACCAGGAATTGAACCCGTGTCCCTCCAGTGTGCGGGGGAGGGGGGGGCAGGGGGGTGCCACACTCTAACCACTGAACACACCAGCCAGGGCTGCAAGTATGTTTTTTTGTTGTTGCTTGTTTTTTTTAAAAAAAAATATATTTTTATTGATTTCAGAGAGAAAGAGAGAAGGAGAGAGAGATAGAAACATCAATGATGAGAATCATTGATAGGCTGCCTCCTGCGCACCCCCTGCTGGGGATCAAGCCTGCAAGCCAGGCATGTGCCCTTGGCTGGAATCGAACCTGGGACCCTTCTGTCCACAGGCTGACGTTCTATCCACTGAGCCAAACTGGCTAGGGCCAAGTATGTTTTAATATTATGACTCTTTACAGCTAACACGTTGGTGTTCTGACATAATCAAAACATAAATCCTTAATGAAATTAGTAAATCATATAAATTGATTGTAGATAGAAAACAGATTTATGTCTTTGCTTAAATCCTTCCCTAAGCAATATTTATAAAAAGAATTTGGGATTAGCATCAAGAATG
>NW_005366214.1:4664532-4719147 GCF_000412655.1 Myotis brandtii | reverse complement strand
TACGTGGCAGTACATTCAGTTGCCAGAGCTGGCAAGCCTGGGATGGATTTACCCACAGTCAGCACACATCCTTGTTCGTGGTATTTGGAGATGATTTGTATTGCCCTTGACGGGCAAGTCAAGGTGTGGTGGCCTAGCCTCTCTTCGAGCAGTGTTTCTACAACACGCTCTGTGCGTGCTGTCCAGCAGCTTTGTTCAGTGTCCCCAAGTGACAGTGCTGGTAGCTAGCAGATGTTCTAGAGTTATGACCTGTCTCTTGGTCGGGGCCTAAACTGTTCTGACTGCTTGTCTCATGGTCCTTGGGACCATGAGTGATTTTGGTCAAAAGGTCCATGTTTGTAAGAGCCATGTACACCTACGGTTGACTGTGGACACAAGCAATCATGAATCCAGGCTGAACTTGAGGACTCACCTGTAGGGGTGCTCAGCTCCCAAGAGCAGAGGAAAAGAATATTTTGCATTGCTAACAGTGACCCTGGGTGGCAAGGCTGCTCCCGATGAGGTGGTGTCTGCGTGTGCATTTCCAGTGGTGCTCACTGGTGTCCTGAAAGGTCTGGGACACAAAGCAGGGAGGAGTGATGAGTGCGGTGTCACCACCCAAATGGGCCCTCTCTCCCTGGAGCCACTGCAGCTGCAATGGTCGGAGGTGAAAACCCTCGCGCTTTGCAATGGGAAAACCTGCATACTGTCCTTTTAAGGTTTGATTTAGTTATCAAAATAGTGACTGTGTTTTCAAGTCTATTGGGATGCTCTGTGTATGAATAGTTTAAAAGTAATTCCTAAGCCTCCGATTCATTTTTTAGAGTATTTGCAGCTCCTCCCTCCCTCACTGCAGACCATCAGACCCTCCTCCGCCATCCCCACCCCCAGGTGGCCCCCTGGGCAGCTGTCTGCCTCAGCAGTCACTGGCCCAGAGTGAAGAGCCGCAGAAAGCTGCCTTAGTCTTGAGGCCTTCAGCCCCTATCGACAAGGTCATATGTTTAAATTCCACAAGATCTGTTTACTGTGAAATTGCATCCATACGTGGCAGTACATTCAGTTGCCAGAGCTGGCAAGCCTGGGATGGATTTACCCACAGTCAGCACACATCCTTGTTCGTGGTATTTGGAGATGATTTGTATTGCCCTTGACGGGCAAGTCAAGGTGTGGTGGCCTAGCCTCTCTTCGAGCAGTGTTTCTACAACACGCTCTGTGCGTGCTGTCCAGCAGCTTTGTTCAGTGTCCCCAAGTGACAGTGCTGGTAGCTAGCAGATGTTCTAGAGTTATGACCTGTCTCTTGGTCGGGGCCTAAACTGTTCTGACTGCTTGTCTCATGGTCCTTGGGACCATGAGTGATTTTGGTCAAAAGGTCCATGTTTGTAAGAGCCATGTACACCTACGGTTGACTGTGGACACAAGCAATCATGAATCCAGGCTGAACTTGAGGACTCACCTGTAGGGGTGCTCAGCTCCCAAGAGCAGAGGAAAAGAATATTTTGCATTGCTAACAGTGACCCTGGGTGGCAAGGCTGCTCCCGATGAGGTGGTATCTGCGTGTGCATTTCCAGTGGTGCTCACTGGTGTCCTGAAAGGTCTGGGACACAAAGCAGGGAGGAGTGATGAGTGCGGTGTCACCACCCAAATGGGCCCTCCCTCCCTGGAGCCACTGCAGTTGCAATGGTCGGAGGTGAAAACCCTCGCGCTTTGCAATGGGAAAACCTGCATACTGTCCTTTTAAGGTTTGATTTAGTTATCAAAATAGTGACTGTGTTTCCAAGTCTATTGGGATGCTCTGTGTATGACCATCAGACCATCAGACCATCAGACCATCAGACCCACCTCCGCCATCCCCGCCCCCAGGTGGCCCCCTGGGCAGCTGTCTGCCTCAGCAGTCACTGGCCCAGAGTGAAGAGCCGCAGAAAGCTGCCTTAGTCTTGAGGCCTTCAGCCCCTATCGACAAGGTCATATGTTTAAATTCCACAAGATCTGTTTACTGTGAAATTGCATCCAGCACAATTCCTCCTTGAGGGAAAGGATTTCAAAATCTTGCCAAAAGGGCTTGCAGTGCACATAGAATGAACTTCAAATAAATACAAGTAAGAAAGTCAGTCTATGAAGCAGAATCTGGCCCCCGAGGACCCCTGACCTGATCTCTCGGGTGACTCTGTGTCTCGTGCTCTTTCTCTTCTCCCTGATCTGCTATTCCTCCTGCTCCCTTTTCCTTCATACCACACTCTTCCCAGATAGGCGCTGGAGCCAGCCTCTCTTTCCTCCTCTGTGACTTGCATGTGAGCCACATTCATTTCCTCCTCTCCTGCTTTTAGCTCCTGAGCTCAGAAATCAGATGAGGTCAGTACACTCTCCTGGAATGTATACCTTTCTCCCACCCCCAGGTGTTTGTCTAACTCTTCTCTTCAAACTCTCCACACACAGTCTGTTATCCGTGCTTTGAGGAGGTCTGTGCCTTTAGCATGTTCCTCTTACTATTCTCTTGTAATGAAAGAGAGCTAGTGGCCGTGTTATCCTGGACAGAGTTGTGGGCTCAGCATCATGAGTGAGGGCGATACCTGAGACTAGAACTGAATTTCCTTGCTAGTAGGTAAAAATCCGAACTAAGGTGGGGAAGCAAGCCTTTTTTTCTCTCTTCCTTCTCATCGCCCTTGCCACTGCCTTCCCTCTTGCACTGAGGAAGAGCAAGAAGATGCTTGCCCTGTCCACTGTCACTATTTGAACAGCGGAACATAAATGGCCAGAAGCTGCCAAGCCATCAGACTATGAACTCTCCAGCATCCACTTTCATCTCCCGCCCCTGCCACACCATCAGGAAAGAGGGGTGTCTCTGGCTCGGGGACCAGCCAGAGTAGAGACTCTGCCCTCTCCTAGATCTATCACCTCTGCCTCTTGACATGTAACTTGTTTGAGTCTCAGCTTTTCAACACATGCCTCTTAAGACCCCACATCTCCATCTAGCTGTTGTCCTCTCTCTTTTTTGGCACAGCCCAAGTTCTTGAAAGTCTGTCCCCACTCACCTCCTATTCACTCTTCCTCTACTCACTGCAGTAGTCTTCCTCACCTCCCAGAGCTGTGCTCACCAAGGACACACAAATCCCTGTTGCCAAAGCCAGGGCACTTTGCAGCCTTCTCTTCCTTGATTTCTCGGTGTGACGCTGATGGCACTTGCTCCCTGATGAAACGCCTCCCTCCTTTGGGCCTGGGATTCCACAGTGGCCCCTCCACGGCCTCCTTTGAAGGTGCCTCTTGTCCTCTTCCCTTAAATGTTGGCTTCTCTGGAGCCCTGCTCTTTTTCTCTCGATGGCTGTCCAGGTTGCCTCACTCACTTCCAAGCACATTCCAACCAATACCAATGCTTCGTCTTCCTGACAGGTTAGGATTTCAGACCCAGTTGTCCTCTTGCCTACTAGAAATCACTACTTGCTACTCCTGCCATATTTGGAACTCTAAACTCACATTCTCCCCGTCCACCCGTCATGAGCCTTCTCTGCATGGGTTCCCTGGTACACACTGTATACAGATTGCCTCAATCAGAAGCCTGTAGCTTCATCCTTTTGACTCTCATCTACCATAATTCATCCATCAACAAGCCAGGCCAGTTCTACTCAAACCCCCTAAATAGCTCTAGGATCTCTCCACTGCCCAGTCCAGGCCACCATCTTCTCACCTGAATTACTGCGTTAGCCATCTAATCCCAGCCCCTAATACTTCCGATCCCTTCTAATTCTACCTCCATTCTTCAGGCACTGTAACCTTTTTAAAAATGCAGACTCATTCCCCTACTTATAATTTTGAGTTTATCCCAGTACCCTCAAAATAAGACTGAACTTTTTAATTTAATTGATTTGAGAGAGAGAGAGAAAGGGTGGGGGGTGAGGAGAGAAACCTCGATTTGCTGTTCCACTTATTTATGTATTCATTGGTTGATTCTTGTTTGTGTCCTGACTGGGGATCGAACTGGCAACCTTAGAGTATAGGGACGATGTCTAACCAATTGAGCTACCTGGCCAGGGCAAGACTGAACTTCTTAACAGGCCTTTGCTACTCCCCAACCTTGACCACTGCTGCCCTCCCCCACTGCTGGTCCAGCTGCTCTTCCACCTGCATAAGTGCTGTGTCACCAATGCCAGGCCCTGGCACATGATAGCCACTGCCTGGAATACACTTCCACCCTCACACCCTTCACCTCCTTCCCTGTGGTTCTACTTCTCTTCCTCTGCTGGTCACACCCACACTGACTGCCTTTGCTGAGGTGCCTGGTTAAATCCAACATTTGAAACCCTGCTAAATGGAGCACCCAATGTCAGCATCAAATTCTAGGGAGGACCTTGGGGCCCACAGAGTCAGTGTAATTTATTTTTTTAAATGTCCATAGGCATTTGAACTAGAAAATAGCACACATGCCTATGCACACATACACATATTTGTTCCTTTAAAGGAAATCAGACACACACAGAAGTACTTTTTCCACCTTAAATGGTATTTCTGTTTAAATGGTATTCCACATTCCATGTCATTTCTTCCTCCAAAATAAAGTATGGACTTAAAAGCTTCAAATCCCACTGCATTCCTCTCATCCAATTCTACATAGAGAAAAGAGAGAGAGAATTAGATACGCAAAATGAATGGAAAATACACATAGAATAACTCATCCCAACATGATGTAATAGAAAAAAGGGTAGAGCTGGGCATCAAGAGACCCAGATTCTGTTTCTGGTGATGACACACTCTTGCCTTGTAATCCTGGGGGAAGTTTTCTAACCTCTCTGGACCTCATTTGTACCTTCTAATGAGAGGGTGGGATCTCCAGGGCCCTCAGATGGTCTGTGTGAAGTAGGGCATGGTGAAGAACTGCTGCATTCTGGTTTGAGAGGCAGGACAGAACAGAAAGGGGCCGGGAATGAATCTTACACCAGTTCATCTACTTTCAAGTAAAAATGGAAAGATTTAGTCATTTCTAGTGTATCTTAATCACTTCGTCTGAGCCGAGCTTATAAATTAAACAAAAGTTAAACTTTCATCTTGGGACAAATTAACTGAAAGGGTGAAAAATTACTGAAGAAATTTAAGTTACAAACCTCACTTTTAATATTTGTGTGTCCTTTTTAGCTCTTGAAATTTGTTCCTGAAAAAAGTGACATTGACCTTCTGGAGGAACATAAACATGAGCTGGATCGGATGGCCAAGGCTGACAGGTTCCTCTTTGAGATGAGCCGGTGAGTTTAAAAATGCTTAAAAGGTAAAGACATCCCTTACCTCTCTAAGGAAGTTAAACTTTTGCTTCATGTTGAAGCCTTTTTGAATTGCAGAATCTTTTCAAGTCAGAGTTGTGTGAAATTTGTTTTGCTTATTTGAGTCCTTGTCCATGGGTGAGACAGGGTCAGGGTTTTTCACAATTATCTCTATTTCTGGGCTTTTTGACTCATGAGTTTCGACCTATTTAAGTCATAACTTCCTGGTTCCATTCAGTGTCATGCTCCTCACCTCTGATTCTGGGGGATTGTTTCTCACTCTCCCTACTACTTCCACATCTCAATGATGGACAGACTCTGATGTCAACCTGGAGCCCACATAGCTGAACAGCCAGGTCTAGGTGTTGAATCATGACACAAGCAGACATCACTAATCGATGGTGGCATTCTTCCCACAGAGCCTTGGCAAGCTTTCCAAGCCTTCTCCAGAAGTCCCTGCAGCAGCCACTGTTCTTAGTTGACTCTGGCGTGTGAGTTGAATGTAGGTACCCTCCCAGGCCTAGCAAATTGATTCTGCACTAGAGAAGGACCAACAGTCCTGAAACTCGCAGTCAGCCCAGGGCAGAGCACTTCTGAGTGCCAGAGGCCAACATGTGTAGCCAAGGTGGACATGCCTCTTACTCCACATTGCTGCCCAATCCAGACTTATTTTTGTTGTTCTGTCTCAACTTGCCTACTGCAGGAGGACAAAGGATGGTTTTGAAATTTTGACAGGTGTGCCCAGCAACCTGTGTAGACAAACCTGATGGCCACCTACAATAGCTCCACCTAGTCTTTGTCCAGACCTTTGTGTGCATCATCTCGCTTAGTCCTCCTGTCGGCCCTGCCAGGAGGGCTGTGAGGTCCAGAGCTGTTCTCTTCCATTTAACGGAGTAGTTATGGTACATGTTCAAGGTCACCTAATAAAGGAGAGCCTGGACCGCACACCCAGGTCTGTCTGATTGCATAGAATGGATTTGAAGGAGGGGCTGATCCCTGGTCCTACTGGACTAAAATTTCCTCCCAATCATCTCGCTTAGTCCTCCTGTCGGCCCTGCCAGGAGGGCTGTGAGGTCCAGAGCTGTTCTCTTCCATTTAACGGAGTAGTTATGGTACCTGTTCAAGGTCACCTAATAAAGGAGAGCCTGGACCGCACACCCAGATCTGTCTGATTGCATAGAATGGATTTGGAGGAGGGGCTGATCCCTGGGCCTACTGACTGAAATTTCCACCCGAGAGCCCTATAGGCAGTGATTTCAGAAGATCTGGCCCAAAATGTCCACTCTCTCCTTCTCAGCAGCTTAGAGCTTCTAACCTTGGTGGTGACCAGAGGCCAGATCTATCCTTGTTATCTGGAGTAGCCAGTTGCTATCTTGGAAGGCAGAGCTTGCCAGCCCTCAGGGAGCAGAGAGGGAGCTACACGGAAAAAGAAGGTTTGGAGATGTGAGTGAGTGAGAAGATGGTATGAGGAGAAAGTGCTGGAGGCAGTTTTCCTCTGTGCTTTTGCCACAGGCAGACTTGTGGAAAGTTAAGAATCCAGGAGAGAAGTGTAGGAAACAGCCCTTTATTTGCAACAGAAGGGGGAGTCTTATCATTTACATTCCCTTTTACCCCTTCTCTGTTCAAGAACTGCTAGGACTTGGAGTAAGGGAAGGGGTCTTTAGTCAACTGCAGCCAGCCATTGTCTAATCCAGCCGTGGGCAAACTACGGCCTGCGGGCCGGATTTGGCCCGTTTGAAATGAATGAAGGGAAGGGGTCTTTAGTCAACTGCAGCCAGCCATTGTCTAATCTGATTGGAGAGGAGGACCCTGGAGCAATTGCCCAGTTCCCCTGTAGGTCCGAGGAAAGTGGGCCCTCAAGGCAGAGTTGCCTCATGCCCATGCTCCTCTCCAGGAGAGAGAGAGAGAAACAGAGAGAGTCTGGGGTTGGGGAGAGGGCTCTGAGGTACCTCCCCTCCAAGTCCATTGAGTGAACATAGACATATTAAGTGAATGCTCATCAGTCTATGCTTGCTTTTACAGAATTAATCATTATCAGCAAAGATTGCAGTCGCTGTACTTCAAAAAGAAGTTTGCAGAGCGTGTTGCAGAAGTTAAACCTAAAGTGGAAGGTAAAGTCAAAATCAAGCCGCCCAGATTGAAAATGATGTTCATTTTAAGTGCCCATGTCCGAGTGCAATCCTAATGTATATAGTAAACAGGATTCCTTTGGTGGTGTTTTTGCTCGAAATCTTTTGGGATTCTGTCAGGTGATTACTTATTGTCAGCACTTGGCTCGCTGGCCTGGCCTGGGCTCTGGAGCTCACAGCGCACCTCCTCGCTCCTCTGCAGGACTGGGGTTTTGACCACATGGTGTTACTGAGGAATATATTTGACTGCTACTAGCATTAAACCTTTAACTAGCTTTCTTGCAACAGGCCTTACTAGATTTTTCTAAGGGAAGACTTGAAGCTATAAATGTGGGTTGATTTTGAGACGATTAAATTTGTAAATGTTTGAAATATGGTCGAGGCAGCTGGAGAGCACAGCCCCAGAAGGCCGGCTGGAACCGAGACCCTGCTCGGGCCCTGATCCCTGATGCCACCTGCAAGCTGTAACATGCAACACAGCTGACCAATGTTTCTATCAATGGAATTGATCAGTAAGCCTGTTGATCTGACTCACACCGGGCAAGAAAGTGTTTGCAAAGGAATGTGGGAAGTGCACTTTCTGTTCTGTGTATTTCTAACTGCTTCTGGTTGATAAGTCAGCCAAGAAAAGCCCTGGAAAGGGATAGGATTGTGCAACTGCCAGTGGGCCTCTTGAACAGGGTTAGCCGGCTCTCTGTCCTCTTGCTTTTTGCTTCTAATTCAGGTGTTTCGAAAGTGCCCCTGGCCATCTAACAACCCAATCTTGCACCTTCAGTACATACTCAGTGTGTGGAGTTAGAATGGGTTTCACTGAAAAGTCTCAGTTGTCATAGTTGTGTTTGTGCATGTTTTGTTTTGAAGCGATCCGCTCTGGCTCAGAAGAGGTGTTTAGGAGCAGTGCCCTGAAGCAGTTGCTGGAAGTGGTTTTGGCATTTGGAAATTACATGAATAAAGGCCAAAGAGGCAATGCATATGGATTCAAGATATCCAGCCTAAACAAGATTGCTGACACAAAATCCAGTATTGACAAGTGAGTACGGGATCTGGAGGACCCACGGCTTAAATCTGGACCCTCTGGTCCTGCAGTCTCCGGTGTGCACTTGTCTCTCTCACTCTTCTCTCTCACAAGCACGGGTACCCCCAAGTTCCTAGTGAGCCAATTATCCTTCATCCATTTTCAGTCCACAGGGATATCATCTAGTCTAAGTTTTTTGTTTGTTGGGTTTTCTTAGATAAACTTTTCATGTGGACTAAAGACAAATTCACTAATTATAAATGTACATCTTGCTGAATTTTCACAAATTGAACACATCTGTGTAACTAGTGCCAGATCAAGAAAGAGAACACGACCAGTGTTCACGTAGTCTGTGCATGACTCCCAGTCACTACCCCCACAGAGACCCGTGTTGTAGGGAAAAGGCTCAAAACCTGACAGCTGGCGATAGACCTGAAGCGTGCTGGGTTTTCACACATTGAGGCTAGCAGCCCTGTGAAAAAAGTATGGTGTAAATGTCTCTTGGCTGTTGGTGCTCAGCTGCTCATCCCAAGACGCGTTAAAGTGCTGCCTATAAAGTGGGTTTCAGGTGGACAGACTGTTGGAGACACTGAGGTGTGGAAATGCTCCGGTGTCATTAGCAGGGTGGGTCATTAGCACATTAAGTCTCATCTCCCTGAGAGCCACATGTCTCTAAGGTTCTCACTGACTTCAAAGAAACATGCACAACTGTTCCTAAGATCAACTTCTCTGTACCTTCATTCTTTTGTAAAATATGTGGGCTGTTCACCCTAATCATTCCTAACTAGTGAGGCTTACTGAGGCATAGCGTGATGGCCACTCTAAATCCTCCCATAGGAAATAATGCGTTACATTTCGAGGCTAAGCCTTATTCTTGCGCTGTGCGGAGATGGATGAACAGAGGAGAGCTGTTGTTTTCTCACGGCCACCTTGTTTTTACTGTAAGCACTTGCTCCTTTCTCGGGCACTTCCACACTGATTGTCACCACAGCCCGTGAAGGACACGGGCCAAGTGCTGCAGCACCTGCTGTCAGAGAAAGAAACTGGGGCACTCATTCCGCTTGCCCACGGTCACAGCAAGCAGGGCGTTTGGCCTTACAGGTATTTGACACCTGTCATTGCTCTGTCTGCAGCTCTACACTACAAAAAACAGGTCTTATTTGGAGGTTGTAGTAAATAACTGTGGCATCTTACTTACAACATCAGGAGCAGCCATCTCTTTACGGAAGGGTGTTCTCTTCACCTGCACTTGCAAGTTGGGGAAGCGGGAAACCCTCACCACCAGTCAGTCCTGTTCTCCCACTCCTTCTGCCTCTTCCCCCTCTAGCCCCTCCCTGCCCCCTACACATCACAAGCCTCTGATATCCTTTGCCCTCCCCAGCTTACTGATAACCTGACCCTTACTGTGGGATGAACTGCTTATTGAAGTTACAGATTTTATCTACTCCACAAGCCTTTTCAAAACAAATAAAATGAAAGCATTTCTGATCTCTTTCTTTTTCCCCTTCTTTCTGCTTGTGAATATTTCCCCCCCGCCCCCGAAGTAGCACAGTGTCTAATAAACCTACAGTGCCTAGCAGAGGGCCTTGCCCATAAGCACTCTTTAAATATTCATTGAATCTAATCAAACTACACAGGGAAGGGGGCAGTCAGCATGAAGGGTACAGTCACTCTGCGTTAAAAGCCTTGTTTCTGGTCATGACAAGAGGATGATCGAATGTGCGCCTGAGTTGTTTTCTTATTCTCCAAGAATGTATATTCAGTCCAATGAGGAGTTATTTGGATAGCCAACATATATGGAAGCTCAGATCTGGTTTTATTTTATTTTTTGCTAATCCTCACCCGAGGATATTTTTCCCATTGATTTTTTTAGAGCGAATGGAAGGGAGGGGGGGAGAGAGAGAGAGAGAAACATCAATGTGAGAGAGACACATACCCCAACCAGGGCTGGGAATCAAGCCTGCAACCAAGGTACGTGCCCTTGACCGGAATCAAACCCAGGACTCTTTGGTCTGTGGGCCTACACTCTATCCAATGAGCCAAACCAGCTAGGTCTCAGATCTGGTTTTAAATCTTTCTACACTAAGAAAGGTATATGTGGTCAGTTAAATTTAATTTTTTCTAAATAACAAAGCATTTCTCTGAAAAAATGAAGAAAAACGGCATTTCCCTTTCTTTGATGGTGGTTGGGAATTTGCTCCCTCGGGCTGCTCCTCAGGTAGCAGGGACATGGGCAGATAGTCACGTAGATTCTGGGAACTGCAAAGTTGACGTGCAATGATACGGCTAGAATTTTTAACCACTGTTTTACTTTGCTGAGCAATTGTTCTCTAATTATTGAGAGCAAAAAAAAAATAGGGGAATTTTTTTTACATGTGAGCCAGTTGACTCAGAGGAACAGAATTACATTGACTCTGAAGCTGTGAGGGTAATTAAAGTGGTTTTCACTGTTGTGGAAGAGAAAACTGTGGCAGCTGCTACTTGAGCTGGAGGTGGGTGGGCTGTTGTGACAGCACTGTGAATTAGCAACCATCTAAGAATTATGGAAATGTTTTAAAAGAAATGCACTGTGTCCTGATTATGATAACTTCCAATAGACTAGTAGTTATTGATCCTGGCTGTTAGAATCACTGTAGAGTTTTAAAAAAAATACCCACACCTTGCCCTGGTGGCATGGTGGTTAGAGCGACAGCCCACATACTGAAGGATTGCAGGTTTGATCAGGGGCAGGTATCTGGGTTGCAGGTTCGATCCCTGATCCCAGTGGGGGTGCATACAGGAGGCAACCCATTGATGTGTCTCTTTCACATTGATATTTCTCTCCTCTCTCTCTCCTTCCTCCTTTCCCCTCCCTTCCACTCTCTCTGAAAATCAATGGAAAAAATATCCTTGGGTGAGGAATTAAAAAAAGAAAAAATGCCCACACCTGGCCCCACCTCATTCCAATTAAATGACTCTTAGTTGGGCCCACGTATCAAGTCCAGGTGATTATAGCACGCAGTGGAGTCGGGGACAACAGGGCCAGACTACCACAGCTTTGCCTAATAGTGTTCTGAGACGCCTGCCTTTCCAACCCAGGTCAGTGAGGGTTCAGGCCTGTCACCACTGAAGAGGGAAGTGGGTTATGCAGTTAGGAGCTGAAGTGTTGCTAAAATTAGGAAGTGGATTCTTGGCTGCCAGGACACCATATCCATGATGGCACAGTCCTGGCCCACTTCCAGGCTCAGCCCTGAAATTGGGAGCTTTCTAACTCTCTGACCACCCTTTGCCACAACAGCAAAGCAAGTAAGTCAGAGGGGAAAACAGTTATCATAGAGGTCAAAGAAACTGTAAGTGAGAATTATCAGTAATTGTCATCAGTGAGTTGCTGCTCTGTACTTTTAGACTTGAAATAGCTATCCTCATTAGTGGGTTAAACATCCCTCAGTCCCCACCCCACCCTGCCTGGTATGCACTCTCTGGGCACACCTCTTCTTTGGGCGGATGCACTGTGAGGGTACGCCCCGATGGTAATGGTTCAGCTTCATTTCAATCACCCAGATTTTGAAGGATGTTTATTATGGGCCTTAGAAGTAATTCCTATCCCCTGTCCTTCCCTCATAGAAGGTGTACGCTTCCTTTTGACATATGTTTATATAAATTTCATGTAGGCTCTCCCAGTATCCCCTTCTTTTGAGAATCCTTGCCTTATAGGAACCTCCAAAATTTGAAATTAATGCAGGAATATAGCATTCTTGTGGGTTCAACCACTTGAATGTGCAAATCATATGCAGATATTAACCATGATTAATATTCTTTCCTTCTTTAATTGTAGGAACATTACACTTTTGCACTATCTCATAACTATTGTGGAAAATAAATACCCCAAGGTTCTCAACCTAAATGAAGAACTGCGGGACATTCCTCAAGCAGCAAAAGTAAAGTAAGTACAGTGAAATTTTTAGTTTTTATATCACTTGGACTGTGCCTTAGCCATTGAGAGAATCGGTTAGCTTTGCCTGAAAGGGGTCCTTCCGCTGCTTTCCCCTGAATACTAGTATATGAAGTAAAGTTTGAATCTTACCCAAATCACTCAGATGTGTGATATGATTTTGAATATATGTGTGTGTGCTAGCTCCTTTGGAGTACTCCCGCATGTGGTGCTTAACTTCCACAAGACCTCATCATGGGTTTATGAGTATGCATGGGTTCAGAGTATGCATTATGAGTTCAGGAATGTGGTTTCACTAGTACTTTTCAAAGGCAGTTATATTAAAATATAGGTAGTAAGTGAGGATAGATGGGTAAGCAAATAGAAGACCTAATGTCAGGGCGTAGCTGGTAGCTTGCACATGTGCACGCACACTCCCAGAAACCAAGGCAACCTTTTAATGGAAAGCAGTCCTTATGCAAATGAAGGCACTAAAAATAAAAAATGGCAAGTTGCCAAACTTTTACCACAAACTTCACACCACTTTTCAGAGACTGAGAAGCAGGCAATTTCCATTGCTGTTCTTTCTCCTACTTTTGGCCTTTTTTTTTTTTTTTTTAACATTTTAGCTGCATCTTTTTGTAGTGAATTTGAAAAGTATGATAAGCAGGCTTTCTCTCTGTAGAGTTTGGTAGAAGTGCACCATGTAAGACATGAAGTTAAAAATGAAGTGTTGGTGAGTTTGTTTACATGTGGATATCAGTGATATTCTCTAATTTAAAAGTCGTCAAATAGAAAGTGTTATGGAAGAAGTCCAGGGAGTTTTCTCTGTTTTTGTTTTTAAAGGCAAAAACAATAAAAACTAGTTAGTACAACCTTAAGAAAAATAATTGTTGATGGAAAGTTAAGCCATCACCTTGCAGTTTTCACATCATTGGAGCTTTAGTGAAAAGCAATACACAATTATAAAGAGCACAGCGTGGCTGTGGCTGAGGACAAGCTCGCTTCTTTTACTTGTTCAAAGGGGGACACACATGGCAACACACTCATTTTCGCATAGCGTGATTTGCTTAAGTAATATCTTTGAGATTAAAACATGGAATATTTTTTTATGTATGGAAAGATATTTTTATTCTGCTATTTTTAACCTATACTAAAACAGATCTGCTCGCTGTGGAAAAGAAAAAACATAATTCCACAAGTTTAACATGGTGTTGTCTTTCTGTGAAATCTGAACATTGAAGGGAATTTTAAACATTTAAAGTAAACTGGTATGGACTTCCAAGCATGAAATATTAAGCCATCATATATTTAACACATGTAAGTCACATGTTCGTTACTAAAAGTTGCTCTTTGTAACAGCATGACGGAGCTGGACAAAGAAATAAGCACCTTGAGAAGTGGCCTGAAAGCGGTGGAGATGGTGAGTGTGTGTTTCTTTTCTAATTCCCCGTCTCGCCACTGCGCCTGGTGCTGGTGACATCCAGCATGTTCTGTGCCCGCATAAACAGTTATTGACTTAAAAGAAAACAGCAACACTAAAGAAGCAAAGGCAGGTTGTGTTCAGCCAGGCAGCAGGGTTTCCTGCCTGGGAGGCAGGGCTCATTGACGTGGGCTGGACCAGATACTCTTCAGGGATCCTCACGGTGTTCCCGTCCTGTTAATAAATGATGTGTGCTCTCTCCGTAGTCATGGAACTTCTCTGTTGTGTTTGGGGAGTGTGTATTGAGCAGACACTTGGGGGTACGGTCCGTTCTCAAGGCGAGGGGTCGGGACGATTCAGAGTCCTTGCCGTCCAGGTGTTGCAATGGCCAAGAGCAGTCAGTCCAGAGAACATCACGTTTGCTCAGTGTGGCCACCTCCAGAAAAGCACGGTGATGGCAAAGGGGGCTTCGGGAGAAGGGTGAATGTAGCTTAGCCGAGGCTGGGAATGACTGGCATGTGTTAGTTAGAGGAAGCTTCCTTTCTGCAGGAGATGACATGAGCTATGCTGAGGAGGGTAGACCTAGGTGCATGGAAGGGAGGATGTCCAGGGTTACGGACAACCTGGCCCAGGCCTCAGCGGGAGGGAAGCAGGTCAGACCGCTGGAGGCAGTGGAAGACCATGGCTGTGATGGCACAGTGCCACCAGCTGCTGCACGGATGTCCCTGTCAGCGAGGAGCAGGTCAGGGGTGAGGAGCCTCGCTCAGGAGAATGGACATAGCTCCGGTCTGGCACTCGGTGCGGGAGGCCGATTCGCAGGCAGCTTGGAAAGGTGCCCCCCTCTCAGATATTTTTCAAAACGATGCCATAGAAAGTAATTGACTCCATTAAAGACATAGCTCAACAAAAATTGAAGTTATAATGTCTAATCTTTTCCGTTTGCTTTTAGTAAACTAAGAAGCATGTAAGGTTTTCTTTTCCCCTGGGGAGGAGGGGGAGCTGTTTAAAAAGAAAAGCCGATGAGTGAACTTTCCTCCCAGTCCCAGTGGGCGAGACTGGGGGAGTCGTGGGACATCGTCGGTTTTCAGAGGCCAACGGAGAAGGGCCACTTGGGACAAGGCTGTTTTACTTCCTCCCAGGAGAAGGCTTTCTTGAGCTGGAATGGCAGTCATGACCACCCTATAGACTGATCACGAGCTACTTCACAGCAAGGCTCGGGGCGGGGCAGGACAGGGCAAGGAGGTTTTGTGTTTGGGTTTATTAAAGGTAGTTTTGCTGAAATCTCTCCAGCCCTGGGTCAGGTACACTGTCACACACTCTTCATAGGGAAGGGGCTCCAGAAGCCTCCCCTCCCCGTCCCCCGGCAGCTTAAATGTCAAGATGCAGCGTGGGAAGGAAATATAAATAGTCATGTGCTCTAATTGTGATTGGCAAAAGGTGATTATATTGTTCTTTTGAAACTATACACTAATGAAACACTTTAAAACTGCCTTCACGTCTACATCTCTCACACACAAACAATGCTAAGTTTCCAAAGTGCTAGGATTGTGGCCATTTTTTCCATCAGAGCAAGCTCCCTAATTTATGAGTTTCCACTTCTGTTATTTCATTTGACTCTTGTGGTGATATAGATACTGCCCTTCTTTTACGAGTGAAGAAACTGAGGCCCAGGCCACTTGTCACGGCTTAGAACCAAGTCAGTGGTAGAGCTGTCAGAGCCCACAGCCTGTGACCTCTACTCGCCTGCTTGTTGGCACCTCTGCCAAAGCCGGTGAAGAAGGAAATAGATCCAGATTATATCCGTTGGTACACAGCATCATTGTTACTGAGACTCTGGAGTCAGGCAGACCTGAGTTCAAATTCTGACCCTGTCATACATCAGTTATGTGACTTTGCATAAGGATTTCAAACCCTCTACAATGCCTCACTCATTGAGGTGTTGTGGGATTAAATAAGCAAGTGCATCTGGTAATGGTTGAAATTAAAATTCAATTTGAATAATGTGTGTTCATCACCATGGTAACAGAGAATATGGATAATTAACAATGCACTGATACTCCTCACCTGTCTGTTCATAAAAACTGAATCACTGGGTGGACAAGAAGGAAAATGGTAACTGCAGTTGAAATTCTACCTACCCAGATATCATGGTTTGGGAAGTAAGTAGATTTGGCAGAGAGGGAAAGAAAAAAAAATCAAGGAACCAGAGTTCTTGTTTAACTTCTATTAATTTTATCCAGATACTAATCTGCTTACGTTTAAGCCAGTGTAAGGAGTCACACTGATAAAGGCAGACGATTGAATAAATTGCTGTTTGCAAATATGTGTGCACATGGGCATGGCCTAGCATGGTGGGCAGAGGGCAGGTGGAGCGAGGGCATCACAAAATGTTCCAGAGCAGGTTTCCGACTTACTAAATTTGAGCATATGGAGAACGAGACACGGTGTGTCTGCATTCAAGGCCTACACTGACATTATCCGTTTCCTGGGTTTAAGGAGCTGGAATATCAGAAGTCTCAGCCCTCGCAGCCTGGAGACAAATTTGTGTCCGTTGTCAGCCAGTTCATCACAGTGGCCAGCTTCAGCTTCTCTGATGTTGAAGATCTTCTAGCAGAAGCTAAGGATCTGGTAAGTTTCCCCTTGCAAAGGGCTGATACTTTCAGATATTATACTATAAGCATATTTTCACCCCCCAGGCTGTGATCAATTAAAACATACCCTTTTTGTCTGCCTGGCCTATGTTGCCTTTAAGTTAGCAAGATTATGAAGTATCCAAAAGGTGTAAAACCAGTAAATAAACTAAGACAGTTTTCTATTGATTAGTAGTGGGTCAAAGTACTTATCGCTGGAAACCAGAAAAGAGATTATGAAAACTAAAGTCAGGAAATGTGAGATCAGGTGTGACAAGGCCTGTGCCTCAGTGTGATCTCCTGAGATGCTTGGGAGGACAGGATACTCCCTCTTGAATCTCTAGCAGAGCTTATGCCAAGTCCAGCAGGCCAGAGGATGGCCCACATGTAATATTCACAGTGGAGTATGAATTTAGAGTAGTTTATTCTACTCAAAGTTTGTAAAAATATGTTTTTATTTTTAGGAATTGATTTTTTTTTTCAAGAGGGAGTCTGTAAACTATAATCGCTATGCAATAATAGATAATTCCATGACAAATGATAAACAATAAAGACAATCAGAATAAATAAACAAGAATTTATTAAATGAGGTGTCTCTTAATCCTCTTAAGGCCTATTGCCAGAGGAATACTTTTTAATAAGATTCCTTTTTATAATTTTTACTATTTCAAAATTTTGTGTTTCTATAAAGGAAAAATTTGTGTTGGTTAATTATTAAGACCTTTAAATTCTCCTGCCCATTTTTTCTCTCTCTCTCGTTATTTCCTCTTTCAAAATATATACATACTCATATACATATATAGGCATATATTCTCTCATTTTCTTTCTCGTTGTTGATAAATTATATTCAGCCCTTTCCCTGAATTATTAAGTAATTTTATACACCCATCTCTCAATTACCACAAATTTCCCTTTAACTTGAATCTTTCCTTTGAAACTTGAGTAATGGATGTCATTTTTCTGTGGTCACATGTTCAGTTATAGAATTGGATGCTTGTTCTATAAGTGTGCACACATACTGGTTAAAATTAAGAAGTAGATACATTAGATAGTCTCAACATTAAGCCCCATTTCCAACATTATTACATAAATGGAAAGACAATACATGTTCAATGACTGCTGTTAGAGGTCCAACCTCTGATGACTGCAATAGGTCAGCTATGCCAGCAGCTCCACTGGGATAGCCCCTCCATGTCTGTGTGTGCCTCACCACTTGAATTACACACTCGGTAAGGAAGGGGACCTCCTCCCCAAACCGGGCAATATAGTACGTACTTCATCAAGGGCTCAAACATTTTTATGGGAATCAACTAGATAGTTAACATTTTATTTAAACACACACATACACAGCGTGTTTTTTCCCCTTTATTTTAGCGTGGGAACTTTAGTCTGGAACTCGTTTTCTTCATGTTTCTAAGACAAAAATATACATGACTTCATCAACACTAGAATTCCTAGATAAAAAGATCATTCAGGATGGCTTGGAGCGCATGAACTTGACTGTTTTAGAAACACAATTGTAGGCTGTCTATTGCCATTTTGTTCATACCAGAGCTTTTAGAAATGAGCTTATAAAACCATGGAACAAGCTGGAGCGCTGTATGTGGTGTGTGAAGAATGTTGTGTTTTTTCCTAAAGAGCTCTGGTTTCTAATAGAATATTTCCAAATAAGTAAAACATTGAGAACAACTCCTCAGTGATGGAAAAAGTGGTAAAGGAATATTTTATTATAAATTAAAGATATGAAATAACATTTATAAAATATCATCTACATATACACACATACATATATATAACATAATTAAAAATTGTTTATTTAAGAATAAATATTGAGGGGAAATTGAAGGGAGGTAGTCAGAAGGTACAAACATCCAGTCAGATAAGTCATTCCCGGGGATGTGATGTTCTAAACACAATGACTGTAGTGAGCACTGCTGTGTGCTGGGGTTGAAAGGTGTTAAGAGAGTAGGCTGAAGAGCTCTCATTGCAAGGGGAAAAAATATATTTTTCCTTTTTTTCTTTTTTGTATCTATATGACATGATGGATGTTAACTAAACTTATTGTGGTAATCATTTCACAAATATTGTAAGTCAAGTCATTACACTGGATACCTTAAACTTAAACAGTGCTGTATGCAATTATATCTCAATAAAACTGGAGGGTGTGATAAAAAATAAAAAGAGACTAAATATTGAAAACATTTCCTTTATGTAGATAGTATCACTGAAATATCAGAAAAACTTAATAATTAGGCAAGTCATGCCAAAAAAAAAAAATAAAAGTAGTTAGAAACTTTTGTGATGGGACTGCATAAACTTTATGGTCTAAATATGAAAAAAAAATTAAAGTTCTAGAAATTTTTAAGTAGTGAATTAGGTATAGGGAGTGATCATTTGCTTGACTTTGAATCTAAAAACACCATTCTTAGTAGCTTAACAGCCTTAGACCATTACAGAGAAAGAAAAAGTCCAACCAACAATTTGACCAGCATTGAACATATTTGGATGATCGTAATGACGCTGGCTCCTGGAAGCATGTGATTTCAAGTTATGAAGATAACTGCCCGAAGAACTAAAATTAGAAACAGTTAAAACTAAAAAGAATGAAAATACTATTTTATCATGTACATATATTTTAATATAACTTTTAAAAATTCTCCCTTAATAATCAGTTATTGTTTTCTAATTGAGGCCCAGGAAATATGATAATACCAGCATTATTTATTATTAGAAAGAGCATCTAAGCAGCACTGGATCCCATTTGTTTTTGATATTGACCATATGGCACCAATAAATGATATTAAACTACTTCAAAGAAAAGTTAAAAGTACAAGTTTCCCTACCCCTGCTGAGTTTGCTATTAGTTTTATGTCTTGAGTGCTCTGCCCTATGATATTTTGCTTTCTTGTTTTTACTACTGTTTAGTTAATAAAAAGTCATAGGAGGTAATCATAGATTTTAAGCTGAAATGAGGCAGACAAGAATAAATGGTTTCAAAAGGAGAGGAGTATTCATTCTTTTACTTTAAAAATGACAGATAGACATGTTTGGCAGCCAAAGATAAATGCAGGCTCACTCAAATCCCGCAAGTTAAATTTGGCTCAACTTGAGCTTGAGTGCTGGAGGAATCTGTAGTGCAACTCTCTCGTGGAACACCGGATTTACTAAAACCCCCTTTTTTCCAGTTTACTAAAGCAGTGAAACACTTTGGGGAAGAGGCTGGCAAAATGCAGCCAGATGAGTTCTTTGGCATTTTCGATCAGTTTCTTCAAGCTGTGTCAGAAGCCAAACAAGAGAATGAAAACATGCGAAAGAGGAAGGAGGAGGAAGAGCGCCGAGCGCGCATGGAAGCTCAGGTAAGAGAACGATGAGTTAGTTGGCTAGTTGGCCGATCCCACCTCCTACAAGGTCTGTTGCTTCAACTCTTGGTTTTTCAGTAGCACTCTGGTGTGCTGGCAAGAAGGAGGGCGTCAGAGCACTCTCTAGAAGGCTGCTTGGAGTTTAAATCGGTATAAAGTTTCCCTTGGGCAATTTGGCATCTGCCTCCAAAGCCCCCCAGATTATATCCACATTCTTTGATCTGAAAACTCATTTCTTAGAAATTAGTCTAAAGAAATCATCATAAATTTGCATGAGAACAGCAGTCTTTATAATTGCCCCAACTGCAGACAACCTAAAAAGGCATCAGTTCTAAATGAGTAATAGCTACATGGAGGAATATTTATGTAGCCCTTAAAAGTCATGTCTTCGAAGACTAATAATGCAAGAAAGCTTACAAAATGATTTCTATATAAAACCTTTTTTTTAATGTAAAATAAGTGTAAATACAGAAAATAATAGTGGTGCGATATTCCCCCAAAAAGTTCACAATGATTATCTCTTGATAGTAGAATTAACCTAGTGTATGGTGACAGGAGAAGATTTGACTTTGGGTGGTGGGCACATAGTACAATATACATATCTTGTAACCCACACCTAAAACCTATATGTTCATGTTGACCAATGTCACCCCAATAAATTTAATAAATTAATAAATAAAAGAATTAAGGATGAATTTTTTTCCTTTTTGTGTATCTGAATTATCCAAATTTTCTATAATGTATGTGTATTATTTGGCTTTTTTTAAAAAATATATTTCTTTATTGATTTCAGAGAGGAAGGGAGGAGAGAGAGATGGAAACATCAATGATGAGAGAGAATCATTGATTGGCTGCCTCCTGCACGCCCCCTACTGGGGACCAAGCCTGCAACCCAGGCATGTGCCCTTGGCCGGAATCGAACCAGGGACCCCTCAGTCCGCAGGCCGACGCTCTATCCACTGAGCCAAGTCGGGTAGGGCGAATTTGGCTTTTAATAATAGTAGGTTGCATAGTGGGTTCCAGGCATTCACAATAGATACCGGCTAAGCCTTTGATGTAAGGAGAGTGGCCCGATAAGTATTTGCTTTTAGTCTCTCTGTACCATCAAGGAAACCAATATTCGGGGTCAGTTTAATAGTGATGTTCTCATTCCATTATAGAAATAGAAATTGCTTCAATTGCTCTTTAACTGGAATATCATGAGGCTTACCTAGATTCTAGATCGTGAGATTCTAATCACCAAGTAGTGGTCACTTTTCTTTATTGATTATTGCTTCCACAATGAGCAATGTCCCAGTGACCCCTCTCCTGTGACTCTGAGGGGGGTTGGCAGCTATAGATGAACATGGCTGGTGTGGCTGTAGCATTGCCATATTTCACAGAATTCACCACCACGGTACACAAAATACAGCACTTGAGGATGGGCTGAGGGACCCCCTCACTCCCCCGAGTGCACAAATTTTTGTGCACCGGGCCTCTAGTAAATTTAATAAATTAATAAATAAAAGAATTAAGGATGAATTTTTTCCTTTTTGTGTATCTGAATTACCCAAATTTTCTATAATGTATGTGTATTATTTGGCTTTTAATAATAGTAAGTTGCATAGCGGGTTCCAGGCATTCATAATAGATACCAGCTAAGCCTTTGATGTAAGGAGAGTGGCCCGATGAGTATTTGCTTTTAGTCTCTCTGTACCATCAAGGAAACCAATATTTGGGGTCAGTTTAATAGTGATGATGTTCTCATCCCATTATAGAAATAGAAATTGCTTCAATTGCTCTTTAACTGGAATATCATGAGGTTTACCTAGAAGATTCTAGATGATGAGATTCTAATCACCAAGTAGTGGTCACTTTTCTCTATTGATTATTGCTTCCACAATGAGCAATGTCCCAGTGACCCCTCTCTTGTGACTCTGAGGGGGTTGGCAGCTGAAGATGAACATGGCTGGGTGTGGCTGTAGCATTGCCATGTTTCACAGAATTCACCACCACGGTAAACAAAATACAGCACTTTGACACTTCTAAGAGGGTGCTTTCTGTTTGCAGCTCAAAGAACAACGTGAAAGGGAACGTAAAATGAGGAAAGCTAAGGAGAACAGCGAGGAAGGCGGCGAGTTCGATGACCTGGTTTCAGCTCTGCGCTCGGGAGAAGTGTTTGACAAAGACCTCTCTAAACTGAAGCGGAATCGCAAGCGCATTACCAACCAGATGACGGACAGCAGCCGCGAGAGACCAGTCACAAAACTTAATTTCTAATTTTCCTTGAATCCTTTTTTAGAAAGCTCATTAGCAGCCCTTTGAAGTGACTAGAACTTTTCATTACACTGCCTTGCAATCCGAACAGTGGCAATTTCTCCTTTCATCTGTGAGTGCAGGTGTGAGTGTGTGTGTATGTAAATGTATGTGTATATGTATATTAAAAATGTATATAGAAGTCTGAGTGTTATATGGAGACCTATCTGTATGGTTTTTAAAAACCTACGTTACTGTTTGTGCCCAGAAGCCCTTGGTGTATGCATTCATATTGAGTGTGGCTCGTCTTCTTCCCTGAACACCACGCCTGTTCAGAAGCACAATACTATCTCCTGAAAGAGATGACAGAGACATTCCCTAGAGTAAAGAGACACACAAAAAAGCTTGAAATATTATGAGGTCTCCAAGCTTGGTGTGCTCTGGAATTATTTTCATTGGTGAAACCGGTGTTGGAAAGATACAGATTTAAAGTGGTTTTGGTGGTTGCCCATGTGATGCCGGTGCATCGCTGCAGGACCTGACAGGGCGAGCTCAGATTTCTGACGTGGGTGTAGGGAGGCGTCTGTAACTGTTCATGGAGGACATCTTGCACACAATCTGAATTATGTAGAATGTCAGTCAGAATCTTTTCATCTATTTAAAACTTGGACATCAATTTTTTTTTTCTTAATTTCACTGAGTTCTCTGCCAAGCATCCTAATGATTTCTTTACATTGCTTTTGGGAAGAACACTATCTAGATGCAATCTGTGCTCTTGTTAAAGAAAAAGACTGCCGGAGTGT
This sequence comes from Myotis brandtii, assembly GCF_000412655.1. Lineage (NCBI taxonomy): Eukaryota > Metazoa > Chordata > Mammalia > Chiroptera > Vespertilionidae > Myotis > Myotis brandtii. Next base: position 4,696,421 of record NW_005366214.1, on the reverse strand, counting down.
GCTTGTTCTAACAATAAATAAAATTCCCACCCAAGACCTAAAAGGAGGGATTCTCTGAAGGATTAAAAATTATTTTTAAAATTGTTTATGGGGTGCCTTCCCCTTTTTTTTGGTATTATCTATTTTCAGTCTTTTTTAGGACAAGCTGCGTCTTCTGTAAATATAGGTCTGGACTAAAGAATACTTAGTAAATGCACAAAATGTCAACAACACCAACAGAGATGCCGAGATCTGTTTAGCTCTAAGTATGTCTGAAGTGCTTTCCTGTTATATGTTGTCATTTTTAATTGTGTGTCAGTAAAGCTACCTGTAAAACTTCAGTCCAAAAGATAAAGCTCTCAGGGAGAAATGGATAAAAACAATGAACATTAGAAAATAAAATATAGATACTTGCCATTAACCTACCAACTCTTAATATCTTTAAATTATATGGTATATAAAGGGGGCTGTTACTTTTTTTTTTGGCTTTGCTTTATTTATTTGTAGTGGGGGAGGAGGGCTAAGGGTCTCTTTTCTTTCCATCTATCATGTTGTGGTTGGGTTTCCTGTGGAGAGAGTAGTTTGTCCTGTTGCACTAGAACATTATTTACTCACTAAATTGAGTTTTTCAGTCAATTAACAAATATTTATTAAACACCTACTATGTGCCAAGCATAGTAGGGCTACAATGGTAAGCAAGACAGAGCCTCTGCCCCCAAGGAACTCATGTTCTAATGGGGATGTTAGGGGTGAATAAAATACCAATGCGTGCGCTGTACAGGAATTGTGCTATTTAAAAATAGTTTGTATAAACTATAATGCTTAGCGCGGACGGCAAGGTCCCTGCGCTGTGTGGAAGCTGTGAAATAATGCTCTAAGCGTTGTCAAGAGCTGTGGTTTTCATTTTCCCCTTCATTGCAAACTTAGTGACTTTCTACGATTAATGGAAGTAAATGACTAGCAAATAAAACATAAATACACAGCAGAGGTTGGGCTCCCCCAACCTTTAGTTACCAAGGTCTGCAAATACACCACGTTAAAGGTGCAGGCAGAGACTGTTCAAAAAAGGCTTGGAGATGAGGAGGAGTGGGATATGCTGATGGATTTGTCTATTCCTTAACTAAAGTGCCTCTATATATATTCTTTTCTATTTATAGCAGGAGAATTTGGTCTGGCTCCATTTGGGGACTGCATTTTGAAAATGGCTTTATTTTACAGTTTAAGGAATAGACAAGTGGTTGGAGAGTCACTAAAGGAGCAAGCTGTGTGTCGTGTCCCTGGTGCCCTTTCCAATCATCCTCATTTTGAGATGACCATCCTGGTTTACCTCCTATGCCATTTCCATTTTTGGTTTCTTTCCCCAAAAGCTGTGTGCAGGTAATTCCATGTGCCATTGTTGGAAAAAAAAAAATCTACTTTTTTAGATTGGTGCTGGTGTAAGTAGCCACTTTTCTCTCTTGGATGTGTATTTTAAAGTTTGTGTTTTTTTAAATTAATGCCAAAAAGAAAAAGCATTATAATTTGTAAACTTAATTGTATGTCTTGTATCTTATTAGCTTAGTAGTTGGACCCACTTAGTCTTTAGGTGCAAAACTGTTGCTATAGTACCAAGAAGAAAATGTTGTATGTGTTATGAAATTGTACATTTTTTAAATAGCAATATGCAATAAAGAGATGAATTCATTGGGTGTATGTATATGCTTTCTATGAGTTATTAAAACAGCATTATTAATTTTTTGCACGTTCCACCATTAAATTTAAGTATTGCAAGTTACTTACTAGATCAGAAATGTATACATATTTTTTAACTTGTACATACTAGTCCTAGAAGGGTATAGTTTTCTGCTATGGTAGCATTCAGCATGTCCACAGCCTACAATATGTTACCTCTTTCTATAACCTCTTTGTATAACTCTGTGTGAGTTATACAGTTTTATGGTTGGGCTACTGATAAAATTATTCACCTGGGGGTATTGAAAAGACTGTAGTCTCTAGAATCAAAATCTATTTCATGTTGAAGCATTTCCTCTTTAAAAGTTAATTTATGATATAGGTTAATATGGGAAGTGTTACCTGTACCAAACAAGGAAGGTATATTTTATCCTCTGAAAATTGGGCCTTTCTCTTGGCCCCACATCACTTTGGCTGCCTGGCTATCCTCAACCCATTTTGAAGTCAAGCTGAAAACAAACTGGCCCAGTGGTTGGTAGAGGACCCAGGCACTTTGGATCTTCAGAATGGATTGATGATGTCCTTATAACCCATCTTGTTTTTCATCCAGTCGGTAATACCTTAATCAATGAAGAAAAAGTAAAAAAACACACACACAAATATATATTTTATTTAATTTTTTTTTTAAAAAAGGCTACTTTGTTCTCTGATGCTTTGTTCTCATTCAGATGGAAGAGAGCCTTCTACTCATAGGTATATTCCATTCCACAAATGTACTGAATGTACCTACCATTGCCTATTTGTATGTTTGAGCGTGAAGCTACATACAGAACCACCTAAACCTTCAGTTGCCCTTGGTGTGTTAATAGAAGTAGGGGAAAACATGAAACTTTCAGATCATTACATTTACTTTTATGTCTTTGATTCCTCCCTCCCCACCCCAAAAAAAATCATCACTGGGGAAAATGTGCTTCTGTCAGGAGGTGAAGCTATCTGATCCCTCCAGAACTCTGCCCCTTTTCTAACCAAACATGGGTTTATGTGAGGCAAAAGGGTAATCTTTATTAAACTAGTTTAGACAATTATTCAAAAGACTGTTCTGAAAGAGAGAGTTGTTCGGTGAGATTTTGTTTCCAAGTGGAAAGCCTAAATTGAGAACCCAAAGGCTTAACAATCACTTGATACCATTCAGTTCCATAAACACTAGCTTTGAGAACCACGGACTGTGTGTAGAGAACTTTGTTCTCATTCAGATGGAAGAGAGCCTTCTATCCATGGGACAAGGACCCCGATGCAAAGTTCTGGGCTTCTTGCATCGGGGTCACTTATAGACCATCATTATGTTGAGTTAGGTGCCCATTTTCTGAGACTCTTTATGCCTGTTTTCCCTATTAATATGAACTCTACTGATGTCTAAAAGCCTGTTGAGTTCATAATTAAGAGGTGGCTTAAAGTCTGTAAAGTCTTATCTTAGCGAAAGTTTGGAATTCTAGAGGAAAGAGTTTCTCTTTTAGAAGGATTTTTCCATAGCAAAGACCAATCAAAATTATTTTTCTTCAGTCTTATGGGGAAACCATCGAAACTAACCTTTGGTCTCTTCCCTGACACACTTTTGTCTACTGCAAACAACTGTGTGTTTCCATGGTATCAAACAAACAACATGAACACAGGATTGCACACTAGAGGTTTTTGACAAAGGAGATCCTTATTTTTTATCAAACCTTGGTATGTTTTAATTTCTCATGGGAGAGGGGTTTTGAGGTATGAAGTCGCCATGTCATTCCAATAAAGTATTTGTTCTCTGCTTCTCTGCCTGTGGTTTCTTTCACTGAGAGGAGGAAGAGAAGAGACAGTTCAATACTGGTCTTTGGTACCATTTCCTTTTTCATTTACACCCATTATGGTCATATGGGACATTTCTGTGGCAAAGGAATCTGCGGCCCCCTGCGGGGTGATGAACGTTTCCTGTTAGTGGCCTCACCCTCCCTCCCCCCACTCTGGCCTCCAGGGTAGAGAAACTTTCCTATGTCTGAGATTTGAGGTCCACCTGACTCTTGAGACAGGTGATTGTGCTTAGAGGAGGTGATTGTGATGCTGAGCAATGACTCAGTTGAACAGGCACAGGAAAGAGAAAGAAGGAGGTGCCTCTACCAGCTGCTTAAAAAGAGAAAACCCATGAGTGCATGGCCAGGACACTTCCCTACTGAATCCGGTTAAGTTGCCCTACTCCCTTGCATGTACCCTCCCTCAGCTAAACTCCCTTTGATAACTTATCGCACCCCTTGACTTCCCCAGTTTATCCACATCTGGGAATATCTCCAAGGAACAGGGTAGCTTCTCACATTTCCTTGAACTTCCATTTCTGACCACCATCCTTTGAGACCAGCCCCGTCTCTAAAACCTCCTGATTAACTCCTAGGCCAGTAGGACCATGCTGTCTATTCTAAAACCTCCTGATTAACTCCTAGGCCAGTAGGACCACGCTGTCTATTCCTTAACTCTACTTTAGAGGTGGGGACAGAAATAAAAGGACACTGGGAATCTTTTTAAAATCCTGATTTCTGGGCCTCAGCTAACCTACCAGTTGGGAGTGTCTGCCCCCTGTAAGTGGCAGGTTGAATAGATGACTTTTTAAAACTTTTCATTTGGAAAGTTGTGGCCCCACCCCATAACAAAGAAACAGAATTTCTGGAGGGTGAGGCCCAGAAATCAGGATTTTAAAAAGATTCCCAGGTGATTTCTGGGCCTCATCCTCCGGAAATTCTGTTTCTTTGTTACTAATGTTGTGGCCCCACCCCATAACAAAGAAACAGAATTTCTGGAGGGTGAGGCCCAGAAATCAGGATTTTAAAAAGATTCCCAGGTGATTCTAATGTGCAGCCAAGGTTGAGAACCACTGCCTTAACTCTACTTTAGAGGTGGGGGCAGAAATAAAAGGATGGATTGGTCACTAGTGAGCTAAGCATGCTCAGGCAGTTCAGATTATAAGTCATTAGGACTTCCTGTTTAAGACAGTGCGTGCAAGTTGACTGCATCAGCGGGCTCACCAGAGGAGCCTGTCCTTCCCTCACAACATCATCCCACCATCTAAAGGCTTCATTAGGAATTCTCTTAAGACTTTTGAGGAAAACAGTCCTCTCCTACTGCCTCCGACGTGAGCTGTTTGACCCTGATATGCAGCAGCTGTTTAGTGACCTGACGTTTTTATGGCGGGTGAGTTTCCACTCAAAGCTTGGCCTTTCTGTGTCTGCAGGAGCACTGCTAGGCGGGCCATGCAGCCCGGATCGCTGCTGAAGGATGAAGGCAATGGGAGAGGAGCCTCTCCACGAGCTCAGAGAAACATGCTTCCAGGTCAGTTGGCATTGACTCCCTCGTCAGAATGCAGCAAAAGGGACCCCGATGAAGCCTCAAACCAACTAGTCATTGAGGTACTCGCCACAGAAGACGCTCCCAAGCTCCCTTGTGCCGATTTCTAAGCAACACCGTAGAACCCAGAACTCTGAGTTCCAGAGTTGTGGATTGCCTTGGACATGAGCTGTGACCTTAGGCGAGTCTTCTAAATGCCTTCACTTCCCTTTTGGGAGCTGGGAGAGCAGCTGTAAAACCTCCCATTGCAGGGCCGCACAGTCCTGCCGCTGAGGCTCCTGCAGCCAATTACTAACATTAAACTCTCCAGATCACTCTGCTTATCACCCACAGACTAGAAACCCGCCTCTGCCCTGGCTGCCTGGGAGGGCAAGTGCTGAGAGCAGCTTCCATCTCAGCAGTAGCCAGACTCATGCCAGGGTTTCCTTTTGTTTTACCAGGTCACTGTGGATCCTCAGAGCATCCAAACTGTCTCCCTTGATTTAGCAATGGCTTTGCCCTGTAGAGGTTGTGGCGACTTAGGAAGAGTGTGGCTGGGAGCGAAGGCAGGAACAAATCCAACTAAATGGACGGGCCCACTGCGCTCTTCACTGGAGTGGCCTCAGCTGGAGTGCTGTGTTCCCAGGGACAATGCATTATTATTATTATTATTTTAATATATTTTATTGATTTTTTACAGAGAGGAAGGGAGGGGGATAGAGTTAGAAACATTGACGAGAGAGAAACATTGATGAGCTGCCTCCTGCACACCTCCTACTGGGGATGTGCCTGCAACCAAGGTACCAAGGTACATGCCCTTGACCAGAATCGAACCTGGGACCCTTGAGTCCGCAGGCTGACGCTCTATCCACTGAGCCAAACCAGTTAGGGCAGGGACAATGCATTTGAAGAGCAACACTGACAAACCAAAATGCATCCTGGTAAACAGGTTTAAAAACTGACTCAGTGGCATCCACCCACAAGAAACTTAGCCTGCAAGACAAATTATAAAGGAGATGTGGGGAGACAGAGGGAAGCTGGGTAGTCAGGAACTGGGACCATGGGGGTGGGAGGAATAAAACTGGGGAACCCAACTAGGTGGAGTTACTAAGACACCCCAACTTGGAGAGGGGAAGGAAGGACACACAGGAGAGGCATGACTTTAAAATACTAAGACAGGCGGATGCAGGTAACCAATCACAAGGCAGTAAAACATATAAACCAATCCCAAGGACGTTGCTAAGGCAAAATTCTTTGATAAGACCAATCAGGAGCTAGCAACGCTGTCTCCACCCCCTAAATGAAAAGGGGCGTGCGCTTCTCCTTACCCCCGTGCGCGCAATGGGTTCCTGAGGTTCATTCCCGTGGCAGGAGAGCACATCCCTGTGCCCACGTGGCGAAGGAAGGACACACAGGAGAGGCATGACTTTAAAATACTAAGACAAGCGGGTGCAGGTAACCAATCACAAGGCAGTAAGACATATAAACCAATCCCAAGGACGTTGCTAAGGCAAAATTCTTTGATAAGACCAATCAGGAGCTAGCAACGCTGTCTCCACCCCCTAAATGAAAAGGGGCGTGCGCTTCTCCTTTCCCCTGTGGGCATAATGGGTTCCTGAGGTTCATTCCCGTGGCAGGGCAGCACATCCCTGTGCCCACGTGGCATATGGCCATGTGGGCCTCCACACGTGGACCATTAGACTTTAATTAGCTTGGACACTAAACTACTCCCCACTGTAGCATGGAAAGGAAGCTCCCGACCCGGGCCTGCTCCTGGGACCCCAGCTGCACCTTTTCCGGGACTGGCTTCTCTCCATGAACTTCGGCTCCACTAACCACTTCTGTCTGTGACTTCAGTCTTCCATTTTGTGAGGCAACGAACTCGGACTCGAACACCTCACATTTGGGTTTCATAATGACAGCGGCCTCTAATACTTGAAGAGGAGGAAGACTTACTCTGTATTTCACCAGAACACAGGACTGCAACCAACAGGTAAAAGTCACCCCCCAAAAAATGCATTTCATTTTCTCAACGCGTAGTGAACTTTCAAACTCCTTTGATAACCAGCAGGTGAACAGGTGCCACAGGAGACACTGAGTCCCCCGTCCTTAGAGGCATTCAAACCTCCACACTATTCATCACATCAGGGCTGTTGTCAGAAGTTTGGGATTAAGTGGCAGGTTGAATAGATGACTTTTTAAAACTTGTCATTTGGAAATAATTTCAAACTTACAAAAAAGTACAAAAATTAAAATAGCATAAGGAACACCTTATGTGCCCCTTCCTAGATTCCCTTATTGTTAACATTTTGCCCTATTTTGTCATTTGTTCTCTTGCTCTCTCTCTGTGTGTGTATGAGTCCACATAATCCTTTTCTCTGAACCATTAAAAAGTTTGTACCATGGCCCTAATTCCTACATACTCCAGTGTGCATGTCCTAAGACTAAGGATATACTGTTATATAACTTAAGTACATTTATCAACTTCCTAAATTTATACCTCTACCAGTATCTAATCAACCATTCATGTTCCAATTTTGTCCAATAATGAATGTCCTTTATAGCATTTCCCCCTCCAGAAAAGGGTCTAGTCCAAGATCAGATATTATACTTATTGTCATATCTCTTTAACCTCTTACACTCTTGAGCCTTTCTTTGTCTTTTATGACATTGATGTTTTTGAATCGACCTGTGGTAGGCAGAATAATGGCTCCCCAAAATGTGCATATTCTAATCCCCCAAAACTTGTAAATGTTTCTATTTTGCCTCTGTTTCTATTTTGTTCATCAGTTTACTATGTTCATTACATGCCACATGACAAAAAACGACTTTGATTAAGTGAAGGATCTTGACCCAGGAAGACTAACTTGGATGGTCCACATGGGCCCAGTGTTATCACAGGGTCCTTATCAGAGGGAGGCAGGAGGGTCTCAGTCAGAGGAGATGTGAGAAAGGAAGCTCAGGTTGGAGAAATGAGCTTGCTGGCCTTGACAGAAGGGGGCCACAAACCAAGAAACACAAGTCCCCCCCACCCACCTTTTGTAAAATTTATTGGGGTGAAATTGGTTCACATAACCTTACAGGTTTTAAGTGTACAACACAATAAAACATAAGCTGCACACTGCACTGTGCACCCATTGCCCCAAGCAAAGTCTCTTTCATCCCCATTTTCTCCCTCTGTGCGCATCTCCACCTACCCCCACCCCCTTTCCCTCTGGCTACCACCACTGGCTCTCCAACATCCCCTAAGGCAGCGGTTCTCAACCTGTGGGTCGCGACCCCTTTGGCGGTCGAACGACCCTTTCACAGGGGTCGCCTAAGACCATCCTGCATATCAGATATTTACATTACGATTCATAACAGTAGCAACATTACAGTTATGAAGTAGCAACGAAAATAATTTTATGGTTGGGTCACAACATGAGGAACTGTATTTAAAGGGCCAGAAGGTTGAGAACCACTGCAAGGGATCCTGGATTGCGAGAGGGCACAGGCCAGGCCAAGGGGACCTCCCCCACCCGTGCATGATCTGGGCGGGGAGGGACGCAGGAGGTTGGCCAGCTGGGGAGGGACCTCGGGAGGGCTCCAGGGCATGTCTGGCCCATCTTACTTAGTCCTGATCGGCCAGACCCCAGCAGCAATCTAACCTACCAGTTGGGAGTGTTTGCCCCCTGTTAGTAAGAGCACGTCAAAGCGACTGGTGGACCGGTCAACTGTCTGCCCGCTGGTGGTCAGTGCACGTCATAGCGAGGGGTTGAGTGGCCTTAGCATATCACTAGCATATTACGCTTTGATCGGTTGAACAGACGACCAGACACTTAGCATATTAGGCTTTTATTATATAGGAGGATGTTTCTTGGCTAATCCCTTCACCTTCTTTCATCCAGACCCCCCTCTCCCCTCCCTTCTGACAGGACCTCGGGAGGGCTCCAGGGCATGTCTGGCCCATCTTACTTAGTCCTGATCGGCCAGACCCCAGCAGCAATCTAACCTACCAGTTGGGAGTGTTTGCCCCCTGTTAGTAAGAGCACGTCAAAGCGACTGGTGGACCGGTCAACTGTCTGCCCGCATCATATGGTATTTGTCCTTCTCTGACTGGCTTATTTCACTTACATTAATAATCTCAAGATACATCCATGCTGTCCAAAAAGGTTAGATTTCCTTATTTTTTTACAGCCAAGTAGTATTCCATTGTGTAAGTATATCATTGCTTTTTTATCCACTCATCTACTGTTGGGCATTTGGGCTGTTTCCAGATTGTGGCTATTGTAAATTACACCTCTATGGACATAGGGGTGCATGTATTCTTTCAAATTGGTATTTTGGAATTCTTAGAATAAATTCCCAGAAGTGGGATCACTGGGTCAAAAGACAATTCCACTTTCAATTTTTTGAGGAAACACCATACTGTTTTCCACAGTGGATGTGCCAGTCTGCATTCCCAGCAGTGCATGACACACCCTCTCCAACACTTGTTTATTGATTTGTTGATGATAGCCATTCTGACAGGTGTGAGGTGTTACCTCATTGTGGTTTTAATTTGCATCTCTCTGACGATTAGAGACTGACAGCTGTCAGTCTGGTCCATATGTCCATGCCTCTGTTTCTATTTTGTTCAGTGGTTTATTTTGTTCATTAGATTCCACATCTAAGTGAGATCGTCGGGTATTTTTCTTTCTCTGACTGGCTTATTTTACTCAGCATAATAATCTCCAGGTCTATCCGTACTATCACAAAAGGTAAGATTTCCTTATTTATTTACAGCCAAGTAGTATTCCATTGTGTAAGTATAACATTGCTTTTTTATCCATTCATCTACTGTTGGGCATTTGGGCTGTTTCCAGATTGTGGCTATTGTAAATTACACCTCTGTGGACATAGGGGTGCATGTATTCTTTCGAATTGGTATTTTGGAATTCTTAGAATAAATTCCCAGAAGTGGGATCACTGGGTCAAAAGACAATTCCACTTTCAATTTTTTGAGGAAACACCATACTGTTTTCCACAGTGGATGTGCCAGTCTGCATTCCCAGCAGTGCATGACACACCCTCTCCAACACTTGTTTGTTGATTTATTGATGATAGCCATTCTGACAGGTGTGAGGTGTTACCTCATTGTGGTTTTAATTTGCATCTCTCTGACGATTAGAGACATTGAGCATTTTTTCACATGTCTGTTGGCCTTCTGTATGTCCTCTTTGGAGATGTGTCTATTCAAGTCATTTGCCCATTTTTTAATTGGATTGTCTTCCTTTTTTTAAGTTATATAAATTCTTTATATATTTTGGAAATTAACCCTTTTCAGATGTATCATTGGCAAATATATTCTCCCATTCAGTGGGTTGTTGATGGTTTCTTTGGCTGTGCAAAAGCTTTTTAGTTTGATGTAGTTCCATTTGTTTATTTAACTATAATTTTCCTTGTATCGTATTTGTCTGATGTTTCTTTTTGTTATATTGAGGTTATGCATTCTGGGCTGGAAGACAGCGTAGGTGATATCAGGGAATCACACAATGTCTATCTCTCCCTCATAGGTAACGTAAGTTTCATCACCCAGTCAAGGTGTGACCCAATTTCTTCTCTGTATAGCTATAGGGTTTTGTTCTCGCTTGCAATTAATAAGCTGCCTGTTCTTCATCAAAATCCCTCCCCTAGAGTTAGCAGCTATCAACGATCCTTGGCTGAAATAATCTTTACTATGATGGTTGGGAAATGATGATATAGCTCAGCTCCAACAATTTCTCTACATTTATCAGTCGACCTCACCCTTCTACTCTAAGCAAGAGCCCTCCCAACTCCTCCATCATTAATTTATCTCTGATCAGTATAGGCTTGTGAATGCCTATTTTTTCCAGTGGTTTATAATTCATTACTGGACTTAATTATGTTTATACTTAAATTATTCCAGATCTGACCTGAGAATGCCCCCTCAAGCTTGTACCTGTGTCCTTGTAATAGGTCCCATTTAAAAAAACTAATTTCCTAAATTCTGGCATAACAAAAGGTTCCAGGTTTATCTTGTACCTACCCTGCCCCAGCCTTGGAGTGAGCCATTTCTCCCAGGAACTCTGATGCTTTTAGTGGGAAATGTCATTAGAGACCGAGATTAACTTTGCCTCTTGACCTGTTTCACAGACAGTGAGGAAATGTATACATGTGCAGATCCATATAACATACATACACACAAATATGCATGTGCACATAGACATGCTTCTATACATGCACATATTTTAGGAATCATGAGTTCATACCAATGTCTCAAATTCTAATCCATCCCCACAGGTCCTCCCTCACTTTCCCCTGTTCCATATTTGTACTAGTATATCCTTCTTCCACAGTGGATGTACCAGTCTGCATCCCACTGCAGACTGGTACATCCATGAAACACATTTGCGCATTTGTGCAATCCTATGTTGAATCTAAGAGAGTTTCAAAATTGCTTCTTACGTAACACTACAAAGAAACTACCCTACTGGAGAGTACAGAATTTATGCCTCTCCCCTGCCACTCCCACTGTGTTCCAGATGGTGGTACATAATCAAAAACTGTTCATAAAGTACTTGGGTTGGTCCTTTCTTCTTTTTTCCTCCTCCCCCAGTACAGTTATAAGAATCATTTGAAATACACTTAGATCCATTTGTTTGCATTTTCTTTCCGTTTTAGTTAGGTTTTGTCTCCTCATTCTTATTGATTTGATTTGATTTTTTGACTACGTAGACTACTAACATACTTTCAAAGTCAAAACTATTTGAAAGGGTACCCAGAGAGGGGTCCCTCCTTCCTGTATCCCTGTCACCCCACCCTATCTTGCAGGTGTTCAGATTTGTTTTCTTCTTTATCTTCCCTTTATTTCTTTTGTAATGATATGTGTATGTTTACTTGTTTTCCTTCTTTTTTGCACAAAAGGTAACATACTACATATGCTCTTTTGCAGTCAACCTTTTCCACTTAATATCTGCTGGAAAACACCCCACGTCAATTCATTCAGATCATTCTTTTTATAGCTGCATAGTACTCAATTGTGTGTCAGTAACAGTTTATTCAGCCAATCTCCAACATTGTCCAATTACATATAACATTGCAACAAATAGCCTTGTGCATCTGTATGTATTATTGTTATATTTTCAATATAAATTTCTAGCATTGGGATTGTTGAGTCGAAGAGTAAACACCTAGGTTATTGTTAAAGGTTGCTAAACAACCCTGTTAGGGGTTGTACCATTTTGCATTCCCACCAGCAATATGTAAGTGTGTCTAATGAGTTCAATCAATTCTCACTATCTCCACTGTTATTATCCTGGACTGAGCATCTCTTTTCTGGATTAAGGCCATGGCCTCCTAAGTGGTCTCTTTGCTTCAGTCTTTTCTGCCATTATCTAGTCTCATCGCCACAGCTGAGGTGATGCTTTCAAATATCACTCGCTTAAACTCTCCAGAAGAAGTAAAGTGACAGTCCTCACAGTGGCCTTCCAGACCCTAAATGATCTGGATACCAGCCCAGCACCACCATCCTTCTGACCTTGTCCTCACGACTCTCCTTCTTCCTCCCTTTGCTCCTCCTCCTCCTTGATACCAAACACCGACCTACATCAGAGTCTTTGCACGTCTGTGTCCTTTGCCTAAAACACTCTTCCCTTTCTTCGCCTTCTGTCATCTCCTCCAGATCTTTCTTCTGATGTAACCTTCTCAGTAAAGACTTTCTTGCCACCCAGTTTATAATTACAAACCGTGCCCATCCCGGCATCCATCCCTAGTCTCGGCTCTATTTTCTTCGTAACAGTTGTCATCATATATTTTGCATACCATTTGTTTATTATGTCTCTTGATCCAACCCCCCCCCCCATTAGAATAAAAGCTCCATGATGTTAGAGATGTTTGTTTTGTTCACTGAGTATTCCAGCATCTGGAACAAAGTGTGACATACTGGAGGTTCTCAATAAATGTTTGTTAACTTAAATGAGTGACTTCAATATATCACTCTCTTCTCTGATAGATCAAATATGTAAAAAAGTAGAGACATGAATAATGCAATTGATGAGGTTTATTTAATAGATATTTTTAAACAAGGATATATTTGAAAAGAAAATCTCTCCTTTTAAATGTTTGTGATAGTGTTTCTCAACAGCAACTATTACATTTTGTGCCCAATAGCTCTTTGTTGTGGGAGCTATTGTGGTCATTGATGTTTAGCAGCATCTCTGATCTCCATCCATTGGCATACCTCCCCAAGTTGTAACAACCAAAATTATTTCCAGACATTGCCAATGTCCCCTGGGGAGTAAAACTGCCCCCAGTTGAGGCCCACTCACCTATGGTTACACTCCTAAAATTGAGCCATCCTATATAATAAAGGCCTAGCGACTGAAATGGTGGAACGACCAGAGACCATAACACCACGGCCCCTCGCCCCAGCTGGCTCTGCCCCCCCAAGGAGTGGTTAGGGGTGATCAGGCAGGCAGACAGGTGGTTAGGGGTGATCAGGCAGGCAGGTGAGTGGTTAGGGGCAATCAGCTAGGCAGGCACAATAGTTAGGGGTGATTAGGAAGGCAGGCAGAGACAGGCAGGCAAGTGGTTAGGGGTGGTCAGGCAGGCAGGCGAGTGGTTAGGGGCGATCAGGCAGGCAGGTAGGCAAGCAGTTAGGAACCAGGGATCAGGCCTAAACCGGCAGTTGGACATCCCCTGAAAGGTCCCGGATTGCGAGAGGGCGCAGGCGGGCCTGAGGGACAAACCTCCTCCAGTGCACGAATTTCATGCACCAGGCCTCTAGTATATACATAAAAAAAACAAAATGTAACAATAAAAGTTTAAACAGAAAAATATCACAACCATTTGGAGCAAAGTGTTCCAAGAAATATTGGATCAAAAGTTAACCAAAATTAATAGGATTGCCAGATAAGATATAGGATACCCAGTTAAATTATAATTTCAGATAATAAATCATTTCTTAGTATAACTAATATTTAGGGCATACACTAAAAATGTATCTCTTGTTTATCTGAAATTTAAATTTAACTGGGGAATCTTATATTTTTATTTGCTAAATCTGGCAACTCATTATTCATTAATTATTATTAATGGTTAACTCATTATTGTTATTCATATAATAATGAATATAACACAATTTCATATAAAAATACAGCCACTGTACACAGAATATATCCTGAACTGTACTCAAAGGTAAAGATATGTTTGTTGACTCCTTTATTTCTTAAGCAGAGATATGATTAAAAATGAACTAAATGTTTAACTTAGCCAGGCCGGTGTGGCTCAGTGGTTGAGCATCAACCTATGAACCAGTAAGTCATGGTTCGATTCCCAGTCTGAGCACCTGCTTGGGTTGCGGGCTCGATCCCCAGTGTGGAGTATGCAGGAAGTAGCCAATCAATGATTCTCTCTCATCATTGATGTTTCTATATCTCTCTCTCCCTCTCCCTTCCTCTCTGAAATCAATAAAAATATTTTTGAAAATAATAAAAATTAAAAAAATAAATGTTTAACTTAAAAATGAAAAAAAACACCAAAAATACCAAAGAAAAACAAAATAAGTAATCTAAAGGGATGCCTCACAGCTAAGTTAAGTTAAAGGAAGAACCCTTTCAACCCTAGTTACAGCCTTGCCAATGGGATTATACTGCTCCAGGGTCTTTGGTTCTGAGACCATGCTAGACACATTCTACTAATGCTCTACATCTGTTTGCCCTTCTAAGTGCTCATCAACACTTCTATTGATGTATTTTCCATTTGAATATATTATCACACATGCACTGCATGGTATCTGTATTCAGTAGTTTATTCTTGCTGGGTGTTCAAAGGACAGGGCAATATAAATTTAGTATCTGGCATCGTTGGTTTTCTTGGCTTTGTGCATGTTAAACCTGGTATTTTTATTGAGACATTATTTTAAAAAATAATAAAATAAAAATAAATATATTACCACACATCTTTTTCATGCTGTGTAATGTCTGTCAGGTCTTGCCTACAGCTACTGATCTTTTGACTAAAGGAAACTCCTGAGTTACAAGTATAGACATTATTGTTTAAGCTGATGACTTCAGAAAGGGCCTACTTTATGTTCACTTATCAGGGGTTCTCAACCTGTGGGTCGCGACCCCTTTGGGGGTCTAACGACCCTTTCACAGGGGTCGCCTAAGACCATCGGAAAACACATATATAATTACATATTGTTTTGTGATTAATCACTATGCTTTAATTATGTTCAATTTGTAACAATGAAATTGGGGGTCACCACAACATGAGGAACTGTATTAAAGGGTCGCGGCATTAGGAAGGTTGAGAACCACTGACTTCAGTTAGATTAGCTGAAACCTGGAGAATCTCACTGTTTCTCTTACGCATTATCATCCAGTACTTTTACCAGTATTTTCAAGGTATCTCTCTGACATTGTCAGGGAGATGGCAATGGGTCCTTGAAGGCATCAGCACTTGAGATGCGAACCAGTGAGTGACTGGACTCCCCGAAGGAAGTGATTCTATCAACTAACTTTGAGAACCGGGATGGGAACAAAGAAATAAGGCCTATTATGTACAATGAGCTGTCATTGTGTTGTCATTTCCTGAGCAACCTTCTTCTTATCTGTAGTGGCTCTGTTGCCAAATTTCATCTTGGAAGAGCATTACAAGGGGAAACCAATCCAAATCTTTATGTAGTATTTCCCAGTTAGTAAACACAGGATTTCCTGCATGCGAATGATTTCAACAAATTGCCTTCCAACACGGCCTAGTGACACTGCTCCGTCAGGCACAGATAAGCTTGCTGATTGAAACCTCCTCCAGCTGAGCAAGGGGTTTTGCCGTGTGTGTAGCCAAGTTCACAAAGCTGCCCCTCCCTGCCCAGTCTGGGAGCCACAGAAATGAGTTTGCATGTCACACTGATTTCCACCTGGTCTTAGTATTTCATGTATTTCCATGTCCCCCCCAAGCAGAGTCTGAAAGTATGAATCACCCTTTTCTTCTGAGAGCTCAAGGGGGCAGCCTGGTGACTGTTAAAGAGGTAGGTAGGTGGTCAACAAAGGCTTCTGGGTCATTTATTTTAGAAATAATAAGCTGGGCGATTCTGGAGGGATGGACGCTGAGTTTTCAAGCGCTGGCATTTGTTTCTGGGAGGAAAGGCTCAACTTTCCATTCACAGTCTCCAGAGGAAGGAAGTGTGTTTAGCAAAGGGACAGGACTCCCTTCCTCCCAGACATAATTCTGGTCACACCAGGATAATTTGTAAATCGGCACTAGAAACAGTTCCTCTCCCCATTTCCCATTCCTAATAAGGTGCTTGTGATGAACTAAGTGATGGAAACTCTCTCCCCAGACTCCAGTCTCTCTTTGTTTTAAAATCTTATGTGAGTGAGTTTCTTCCGGAAGCATGTGGTTGCATAATTCCCAGGACACACTGTTGGCCTGAAACTCATTTGTAGTTAGTCAACACGATGATGTACCCAAGAGTCATAGCGACTGCTCCAGTTTGCCAAAGGACAGAGGAGGTACAGATTTGGATCGTGTATCAAAATTCTACAGAACTATGTTATCCCTGCCATTATGTGGAAGTCAGTACGGAAGAACCCTTTTCAGGAAAAGCCAGGGCAAACCTTCGTAGGGAGCATTTGTAATGTTCTTCCTACAGTGTTGACCCAGTTGCTGTCAAGCATAAACACAGGCTGTGTACCCGGACACAGTCCCTCCGAGTGTCTTGGTGTTCATGGAACACAAATCTGCAGTTTGGGTGAATTGCCACCATTCAGCCTGTCCGTCCCCTGGGCTTGGTAGTTGAGAAGAATATCTAGCCGTTCACCATGTCTCCAAGCTTTCATGAATTTATGAAAATGACCTCATTAAAATAGGATTGTATAAATTTCCATTGTTAACATTTGAGAGGAAATTTCCTTTTAGAATAATAACTGCCATTATTAAGGCCAGACACTGTAATAAGCAATTCCCATAAAACAACCCAGTAAAAGTCCAATGACGCATATTTTACAGATGAGGAAACTGAGGCTCGGGAAAATTAAAAAATTGACTGAAGGTCACACAAAATTCAACCAGAACCTGACGGAAGGGTGTGAGCCCTTAACAAATATTTCATTAAAAAAGAAATTGCAGCCCTAGCCAGGTTGGCTCAATGGAGAGAGTGTCGGCCTGTGGACTGAAGGGTCCCAGGTTCGCTTATGGCCAAGGGCACATCGAGTGTCGGCCTGTGGACTGAAGGGTCCCAGGTTCCCTCACGGCCAAGGGCACATCCCTCCATTGCAGGCTCCTCCCCGGCCCGGGCCCTGGTTGGGGTGCATGCAGAGGCAACAAATTGATGTGTTTCTCTCACATCGATGTTTCTCTCTGTCCTTCCCTCTCTCTTCAACTCTCTCTAAAATATCAATGGAAAAATATCCTCAGGTGAGGATTTGAAAAAAGGAAGAAAGAAAAAAATTGCAAAAGACACTGCCATTATTATCTGATTTTTTAACTTTCTTTTCTTTTATGTTGATGCTAATCTTTGAGATTGAAACTCCAGTGTAGAACAGAGCCTGTGGCACTCTGGGGCCATTTTGTTTGCTGTTGCAAGTGGGAATTCTCTAATAATGGAACAGTAGTCACAGAATCAGGGGGCTGGAGGGGACCTGTAAGGACTGCAGTGGACATTCGTTTGAGTTTCCTACCATCGACTCCCCCTTCTCCTGCTGACTACGCTCCCCCACCAGAGGGTCAGTCAATGTTCCCACCCCCTAGTTCAAGGAATGGGCATGTGGCCTGAGCCAGGCAATCAGAACTGAGGAACAGTCTGGTTCCCATGACAATCCCTGAAGGGACAGCACATCGTTCTTGCCACCCCGAACCCAGGAGCTCCCCTGGTTCCGGTCCTGTCTGAAGTTGAGTTCTTCAGCTTTCCCAGCGATTCTGAAAACTGGCCCATGTCAGATTCTGTGGGTGGGAACCGAAGAATCCTAACTGATACAAATGTCTAATCGGGTCTTCGGGGGCCTGAGGGGCCAGACACGTAGGCACCAGTTCCCTGCTTCTGCTTTAGCCAAAGAGCTCTGTAGGTTATTAACAAGGGTTTGGTTATTAAAGTTTGAAACAGCACTAATCTAGTCTGAGCACCCTCAGTCCTTGGTAGCTCAAATGGTGACCATCTAAGCTCAGCCCCTGGGAACTTTAGCTTTGGCTGTTGTATTCATTTATTTTGCAAATAAATTCAAATGTGAGGAGAGGGTGGCACCTACGAGCCCCTTTAATCTCACCACTATTTGTACCCAAATAAGACAGATGTGGAAACAACCGCCATCCCAACTCACCTCCCGTTGACAACTTTTCAAACCTGGTTCCAAATCACATCTGAACTTTCCTTTAAACAACGTCTTATCATCACCAAAGTGTAAATGTACGATGGCACATTCGTTTGCGTACATTTTCAGCACTGGCAGTTTTTATTATTTTTCACTCCATACCTGTCAAAAGAAATCTGTTCAATAATTTATTCTGAGAGTTACTGAACTTGAAATTTATAAAATGTTAAAGGACCTTTCCGAATTCAAAACTAAATCTAAAGAAGCTGACCAGAACTTTTAAGCTACATTCCTGTTCCTCATGCTATCCCTCTCCAAAAAGGCAAGAATCCAAAGATCTTTCGGAGGGAGAATGGGGGGAGTAGAGATTCAAATTTGACTTGTAGCTTTTGGCCTGAGAGTGAATGTAATCTTATATTTAACAGTGACTATCTATCCCTTTTCCTAAAAAACAAGTTCATCTATTTTTCTTTCTATCTTGTTAAATGAGCTAAACTAATGTGAAAAATGGAAGGGCATCTAAATAGTTACATCAGGGTTGGGTGGCTTTCCAAATTCTAGTCGGGAGGCTTATGGCATGGCGGTCAGAACAGATAGTCCGGATAGGAACCAATTGAATTCCAAAAGTTCAGATGGGAATTAGTTTTTAACTTGAAACATATTTTCCACTGGAAATCGTGTTTAAAATGATAGCTATGTCCTCAAGGTTAGCCTACAAAGGGCTTCCAGACTGTTCTAATAGTCCCAGTGTTCTTCAGTGGTTCTCAACCTTCTGGCCCTTTAAATACAGTTCCTCATGTTGTGACCCAACCATAAAATTATTTTCGTTGCTACTTCATAACTGTAATGTTGCTACTGTTATGAATCGTAATGTAAATATCTGATATGCAGGATGGTCTTAGGCGACCCCTGTGAAAGGGTCGTTCGACTGCCAAAGGGGTCGCGACCCACAGGTTGAGAACCGCTGTGTAGTTCTAAGTTGATACGGAAGAGAAAGGAACAATGTTAAAATTTGAACCTCCTTTCTGTGGCCCTCAGCCCAGCTTCTGAGGGCCTTTTGCTTCCCAAGGTCTCCCTGGGTTCTCTCTCCAGCTGCTACCCTCAGGTCATCTGAGCACAATGACTAACCCCACATCATACATAGACATTCTAGAAGCGGGCCGAGGAATCTGCATTTTAACCAAGTGCCCCAGGGATCCTTTTACACACTGAGGGTTGAGAGCCAAAATGTTTTGGTTTCTGGATGCCAATTCCACCTGCACCCCAGATCCAAGCTTCTGTTTGCTCAAGCTGGCTGATCTGAGCTCGAGTGGAGAGAAAGGCAGCGAATGAATGAGTTTGCTGAAGATTTGGGTCCTTGCTTTTTCCTCGGACTGTGGAAACCTCTCACCTAAAGACAATCATTTTTAACAATTAGGCGTGTTTCTCTTCAGATACAGAGGAATGTGTGTGTGTGTGTGTGTGTGTGTGTGTTTGGAGAGATTAGAATTATATAGACAGATCTTATATAATAAAATCGTACTCTTTAACAACTTAATAAAATGTATTTTTCCACCTGTTAGGAATGTTGTGACAACAGAAATTGTAATAACTACCTAATATCTTAATTTTATGAATTTGACAAGTCCTGTTGAACATTTATTTATTACTTATTACAAACAAGGCTCTGATAAATATTTTGAATACAGCTTTGACAGAATCATGTTCCCCTGGTGGTTCATTTCTGGAGATAGAATTCATACCTTCTCACTACAGATTGCCACAATGCCCTCTGGAAAGCATCGTACCAGTTTACACTCCCAGCAGCTGGGGGTGAGAGTGCCCTTCTACTAACCACACCGTCATCAACATTGAGTAATACCAGGATTAGAAAACTTTTAAACACTTTTTTTTAAATTAGGGATGATTCAAGCTGTGGCTTCAAAGCACAAAGGGAGTGTGGGCAGAGCCCTGGAGTGGGAATCAGCAGCTGGATCCATGGTACCTGGACTTGGTGGCTCTGTCATCTCTCTGAGTCCCAGTGAACCATGCCCATGGGAAGGTGAGTGGATCAGGAGGCCACAGTCCAGGTAGAACCACTCACCTGCCAATGTACCGCCTACATTTCCAGGCAGAATTATTAAATCAATGTTTGCACATGTTTCCTTGGATAAGAATGAAGGCAAGGATTAAAACTCAGATTCTGAGATCCACCCAAAGATCCTGATTCAGTTAGCCTTAGGTAGGCATTAAGAACCCCATGTTCATTAAGAACCCCATGTGAGTCCAACCTAGGGAGCCTGGGACCTCACCTGGAGAAATGTTAAAGGAGAAGAACATTTCTGAGGGCCAACCCTATAACCCAGTTTTATCTCAGGAAATTACTCCAGTATTACTCTTTCCAAGAGGAATCCACTCTGAACAGTGTCATGCTTTTCTTTTGATCTATGTTGAAATGGACAGCTGCACTCAGAGGTTGCTATGACTGGCCTGGCTTTCAAGCCAGCACTGAGGATGGGTGACTTCAGCTACTCACAGGTCTAGTTTGTGAGGATGGTACACACACCTTGGCCGGTCAGCTTTCCCTCTCTAGCCTCATGTACAGGCTCTAACCTGGTTTAGTGCTGGGTGGTGCTAACTAGACTAGAGCAAAAATAGCAAATGTTGGCATAGACTTTTGACGGCACATTCCTTTGGGTTATAAAAGCAGCCTGCGAAATACAGGCTGCAGTGTGTAGAGTCAGGGACCATGTACCTTGACACCCCCTGAAAGGGTCCTCAGGCTAGGTCTCCCCATCCCGTGTAGAACTGAGAAGGGCGAGAAAGATGATCTGAGTTAGCATCCAGGCTCCACATTTGCCAGCTCCAATTACCATCTCATGTGAGCTTAAAGGGACTCTGTCAACATTGCTTAGATCTGAAGATCAAGTTCAAGGAAGGTAAAAAGAATGTGCAGAACTGATGTACAAGGCAGGCCTTAACCTCAGGCCAAGAAGGTAGTTACCCAAGAAGGTAGTTACCCACTGTTATGGACTGAATCGCATCCCTTCAAAATTCATGTGCTAAAGTCCTCACCCTGAGAATTTGGCTGGTGGACATAGGTTCTTTACAGAGCCAATTAAAAAGGTAATTTACTAGTAAATGAGCTCATGAGGGTGGACCCTCATTCAATATGATTAGTGTCCTTGTGTGAGGACAGCTGCCTAGAAGACAAGAAGAGGCCTCACGGTGAAACCCACCTTGGAGGCACCTGGATCTCAGACTCCTAACCTCCAGAGTCAGGAGAAAATAAATGTCTTGTTGTTTAAGCCACCCAGTCTGTAGCTTTGTTACAGCAGCCCTAGCAAACTAACATACCCATTTAGTATGTTTTGAAAAGGAGGCATATGTAATACTCTTTGTAATACTTTAAGCAATAAAACAAAATTTAAAAAAAGAAAAAAAAAAGAAAAAATCTCGCTCCCCTCAGTGCCTGAAATCCCTTTCGCTTTGGCTATTCAGTTTAACAGTCTCTTACTTAACCCTTTGTATGCCATAAGCGTCTATAGACGCAAACAGGATGGTTCCCGTTTTGGTTGCATGGCAGTTAACACACACACACACACACACACACACACACACACACACATACACACACACACACACGTTCTAGTTGCTTCTTCTAGGCCAGGCAGCTGGCTTCCTTGTCTCTATATTCTCAGGCCACATATCAGGACTCCATCTAGTGGAATTCAAAAAACATTTATTAAATACTATCTGCCAGGCACGCTAAGTAATACAGAGTTAAAAATAGAGATATAATCCTTATATTTGAGACACTCACTATCTGGGAAGCGAGAGCCATGCACAGTTTAAGGGCTAGGACAGTGACAGCTTTAGGACAGGGGTGGACATGACTGGTTTGCCTGAGGGACGTGGGGAGGCCTTGCAGCAAAGGTGAGTTTGAAAGGAAGAGGAGGAGGTTTGCAGATGAAGAAGAGAGAAATTCTTACTTAAAAAAACAGTATGTCCCGCAACATAGGCCTATAAAGTGTTTGGAACTGATGAGAACTGCAGTGGTGCCGGAGTACAAGGCCGTTAGGAGGAACTCACGGGGCCACCCGCACCATCCTCCGGGCAGGGCAAAGCCACTCAGCTGAGCTCCCATTGGTCCAGAGGGTTCTCCAGGCTCCCCAGACTCTTGCAGCATCTGAAGCAAATGATGGTCCCTGCCAACCAAAACCAGCCAGCCCCATTCCTGTGCGTTGGCTTTTGAGAGCACAGGGAGTCCAGCACAGGAGCCAAGTCCATCTCAGTCTCATGGAATCAATATTCCCAGGCCCACTTTCCACTTCTGGGGAGCTGGAACCTAACCAAAGCGAGAGATGTGGTGTAAGCTGGCCCCTAACATCTGCTCAGGAGAACATAATATCTTTATTACTGTCTTTGTGTCCAAGGTTCACTCAGCTCGTCAGAAAGGCCGATGGTGTTCCTACTCCTCTCTCTCTGTGTGGTCAACCCCAAAGCTGTGTGTTTTGGCAGATAACTGATATTCTTCCTATTGATAGACCATTTCCCGTGTTATTCACTCACAGGGTTTCTGCGGTCCAGTGTTCTGTCAAGTCCCAGCGGGCCAGGCGTGCATAACCGTCGTTACCAGTACAGCTGCTTTTTTCATAGTCTGGGCTTACATAAGGTTAAACCTGTGTGTGTTAAAACACATATATCTAGCTGGGTAAAAATGTTCATTTGTATTAAGTGCTTTCCAAAATTAATATCAGAGCTAAAAATAACAGTTCTCCATTATCCAAATGGTGAAATATTCATTTTTGCCTTTTCGAGATATAGAAGAGTAAACGCCATTTTTGAAAAAGCAGAGTTTCTATTTAAAGTATAATGTCCCAGTGACAGAGCAAAGAACCAAGTACCTTTTTCTTTTTATTTCTTCTGCTTCCTTATTATCTGTTTTGAGGAAGGGAAAGTTTGGAAGGTGCCTATTCAAATGTTGAATTTCATCTTTCAAAAATAATTTTTAGCAGCTTATTGACTACCATATCTCTTTATCCCATAATAATCCTTGATATCAGTTGACTGCTTTTTAAAATAACAGCTTTATTGAGATATAATGTACGTATTATAACATTTATTCACTCGAAGTGTACAATTCAGTGTCTTTTAGTATATTCACAAGTTGTGCAATTGTTACCACAGTCAACTTGAAAACATTTTCATCATGCCAAAAAGAATCTGCACACCCATTCGTAGTCACGCCCCTTTTCCCTCCATTTCCTTCCTCTCCACCTCTAGGAAACCATGTTCTGTGTGTTAAGCTTTACCTAATTCTAGACATTTCATATAAATGGAATTATACAACATACTATCTTTTGTGATTGGCTTCTTTACTTACCATAATGTGTTCATAATTCATCCATGTTGTAGTTACATATCCATATTTCATTCCCTTTTAAAAATATATATTTTTATTGATTTCATAGAGGGAGAGAGATAGAAACATTAATGATAACAGAGAATCATTGATGGGCTGCCTCCTGCATGACCCTCACTGGGGATCGAGGCAGGAATCAAACTGTGACCTCCTTGTAGTTGACACTCAACCTCTGAGGCACACTGGCTGGGCTCATTCCTTTTTATTGCTGAATGATACTTAAGTGTGGATATACCACTTGGTTTATCCACTCATCAGTCGATGGACATTGGTTTGATCTCATGTTTTGGCTCTTATGAATAATACTGCACATGGTTTTAGATTGGCATGTGCTTTCCTATATTTCATATGGAGTGGAATTACTAGGTCAGATCATTTTGCCTGCCTTTCAATACTGAATGAGGACACCCCAAATTTCATAACAGGTAAACACAGTTTAAGGTAACTGTGGGACACTAGTGTGAAGGTGTCTGGCAGGCAACATAACTGGTCAATGTTGCTCCCATGAACTTAGAATAGAGTCCATTTTGTTGCCAACATCCCTGTGATTTCTTGTGCTAAACAGGAATTGGTAACAACTCACCTTCAACTTACAAAAGGAGAATCAGTTGGTCAGCAACTGTGTCTGCTGACTAAGATAGTGTCTATGTTACTCAGGTGTACAAACCACACAAACCAGGGATTTAATGTCAAAAATAAACCTTTCAGTAAGACACAAAGTCCTCCTTGGTGTCGTATTAAATTACTTAGTTGCTAGATTGGACATCATGATTTCCAGGGAATATGTAAAAACTATAATGTAGGGACTTCTTGCCATTGTTTTGCCATCACTAGTGTTGCCTATTTTTTGTTTATTTGTGGGACAATTAATTTTAACATTGAATACCTAGAATGTGCCAGGATTTGTGTTCAGTGCAGGGGGTAAAAATATGACTCAGACATGGCCACAGCCTTAAAAGACCACAGTCCCAGTGATGAGGACGAGGCGCCCAGTTCACCAGTCACTAGAGCCAGGTGCATGTTAGTGCATAGCCATTCCGGTGAAGGGCAAAGCACCACCAGTTGGGGACATCAGGAAAACCTTAAAGAAGGTGTAGCATTTGATGTGTCTTGGAGGATGAATGCGATTTTGATATGCAAATGTAGGTGGAGAAGACATTGCAGAATTGCACATGAAGGGAAATACATGAAGAAAGGCAGATAAGCAAGAAAGAAAAGGATTTATTTAGGGAGCTCAGATTTAAATTTTCTCAGTGCTACTTCCTAACCATAACACTTTGGACAATTTACCTGAATTTTTCAAGGATTCAGTTTCTTCATTTGTAACATGGGCAAAATAACACCATCATGTTATAAGAATTAAATGATACAATATATTAAAAATATTCATCACAATGTCTAAAACATAGTAAGTGCTCAATAACAAGTTGGTTTCAAGTGGTATAGTTGGTAGATATAAGGGAGCAGGAAGTAGGTTGGATCCACAGTGTAGAGCCTTGATGTGGGATGAGAAGTTGGAACTTAGGTTGCCCAAGCAATAAAGCATTGCAGAGATTTTGGAGGAGGGAAGCAGCATGATTACAGCATCGTGGGCATGAGCATGAAGAATGGGACAAAACTGGGCTACTCTGTAGAAGGCTATGTCAGAAGCCCTCGGGATGGGTAATGAGGACCTGAGATAAGGCGGAAAGTATAGAAATGTAAATGGGAGTCCATTTGAAAGGCTTTACAAAGGGCAGACTATATAAACCACAGCAACTGCTTAAATTTTAGAGGCAGAAGAGAAGCCAAAGCTTTTGAGACTGTGTCTCTGGGGGAATATAGTGATATCATTAAACAGGAAAAATGAATTAAGAGGAAAGATGGGTTTGGCTTTATCTCTGAGGAGTTCAAGGTACCTGTGTGAAGGTGTCCAGCAGCCAAGTAGAAATGGGGATGAGAGCATGGGCGAGAAGTCCAGCTAGAGATTCTGGAGCTACTACCTGCAGAATTGGCGGAAGCGAGGGGCTGGGTGACACGGAGTTTGACAAAAGTCAGCACTGCCATAAAGAAAAAGAGAAACGAGAAGTGGGAGAGGTTCCAGTTCTGCGTGCCTGTCGAGTTTACCCGCAGGAAAACCCTGCACAAGCTGTCACGTACTGCAAAGACGGGCTGATGAGAAACAGAGGAATGAACAGCTGCTGCGGAGAAGGTCACAGAGAGTCTCCCGAGCCAATGGCACGACTCTGATTTCTTGAGAGATCTGATCAACAGTCCAATGAAATACGCTGCTAGAGTTTGGATAACTGGATGGGGTAGCAAAGGAGTGATTAAGCCAGGCTCTCTTGACGAGAGAATTTGCTCCTGTGTGCTTCAAATAACTGTGTGGATCCTTCCAACTTTCTTGTTTATTCCAGCTGCTTTTGGAATCTGCGCTGTCAGCCATGTTTCCAAATTAAGGAATGATGCTTGGGGCTTCTGTGACCGGGCAGTGGAATAGGGATTATGGTGCCATTATTGTCCCCTTCCGGATAGAGACAGCTTCCTGAACAAACTTCTTTTCTCCATCACACAGTTTGCAGCAGGTCTTCCAAGTATCACCAGTTCCACATTTTAAAGTTTGTAATCAGTCAACAGACGACCGCCTGTTGGTGGCATCTGCCCCTTAAGTTCTAGCACAGTCTTACTTGATGTCGTTTGGGAGGTCAGAACCGGAGGCTAGAGGAAGCCAGGGACCCCGGAGGCAGGAGGCCACTGTGCGGCCGGCTCCCCAGGTGCCAGCACTCAGCACCTGTAATCACACGTTTCTCTCAAGGACCTTGAGAGGTAATTACTTTATCTCCAATTTTCAGACAAGGAAATGGTGACTAAGGAAAGTTAAAGTTGACCAAGGTCAAAATCTAGTAAGTGGCTGAGCTAGACTTTGAACCTATATTTGTGTGACTCGAGTGACATTTTTTCTACTAAGTAACTTCTTTTTTGTCGGATTTGTGAAGATTCCTGCAATGTTCCCCACCATGGTCCCTAATGCTACAATTCTGACACGTTGAAAGTAGCTGCAATTCATGGCACTGCCCTTTTTTCCCCTTAAACCATTTAACATTTTCCCATTGTATGCTACATTACTATTCCATATATTTTTCTGAATACATTTTATTTTCAAATGTCTCTATGATTGGAAAAAAAAACTGCACCTATTTCAGCTGAACTATGTTTCCTATGCCCTTTTTAGACGTGATGTGAGAAGGGTTTAAATAAATTCCATGTCCGTGGAAAGGTGAGTCTTAGATATAACATTAATCAAGGTTACAATTCATAATCAGAATTGCCAAAGTGGAAAAGACATATTAAAGATATTTAGCAGCAATAAAGCTTTATTCTACAAACGTAAGAATTGCGGATAGTTCTATATTTTAGTTGCTTATGGATAATGCAATTATCCATAAGCAACTAAATAGCAGTAGCCATTTTGAACAAAATATACGATGAATCATAGTAAACTAAGAATTCCTGTGTAAATTAATTTATGATTTTAATGACTTTTATGCTTCCCCTATACAATATGCTAAAGAAGTCTTGCGTGCCCCAGGGAAGTACACACACAGTAAAGCACGCCTAGTGAAGTCTGCAATTTTACTGAGATAAATCACTACTTGCCAACATTAAGGGGAAACAGTAATTTACAGGGCTGCAGTGAACACAAGCTTTTAAAATTATGCTCTGTCCTAGGGGGAAACTGCCCCCATAGAAATGCATTTACAGGGAAATAATTGGAAAAGTTCGGAAGCCTGGGCACTTAGTTTATTTTGCAGTGGCATATTTTATTACCATCATTACTTGCCTAAGTTGAAGTGCTTATCAGACTTGATCTCACCCTAAGAAAATTTAAAGTAATAAAATAGTATTCAAAGCAGACCTACCTCATTACAACAATATCCCTGATTCTTCATATTTGAGGAGTGCTGAAGTTTTCTAAGCTCTTTATCACACAGCTTCTCAAAAAAAAAAGTACCTTACCTAGAATAAATACACGACTTCTATATCAGATTGATAAGCCACTTAACAAGGGTGATTTGTAAATTAGGTTAGACCTAAGGATGAGCCACCATGTTTTATTAAGATTAAAACTTGTGTCCATTCTCTGTGGGGGACTTTTTTCTCTGGCCAGAGGATATAGGAAAAGTTTTCCTTTTATGGCTTCAGCTAAAGAAGAGAGTTAAACCTCACACACCCTCAGGAGCTCCCACAGGGTTGTGCGGTTTCTGCACGTCACCCCCCATAAGCCTCACTTCATTTTCTAGCCAACCTCAGCCCCAGTCCTCCATGTTAACCCCTCTCCTGCCTACATCCACTTTTCTTCTGAGTACCTGGCAAACTCCTTCCCTGGATTAAACTCATTGTCTGGCTCTTCAATGCCCCACAAAGGGCTGCTATGCCCAAATAGTATAAAACAAAGAGCACACCCAGTTATGTGGATTGGAGCCACCTCAAATTCAAGTTCTCTGTACCCTCCCCCACAGGGCAGCCTCAATTCCATCCATCCCCCGGCTCCTCCTCCTCCTCTTCCTCCTCCTCCTCCTCCTCCTCCTCCCTCAGACTGCCTCACTTCCCACAGTGGATAATCCTCCCTCTGGAAAGCTTACCTGCTCCTCACTCACCTTCATTCCTTTCCTTTCATTTCAAGGATGAAGCTGACTCTACCACCTCCGCAGGAGTCTTGCTTCATTCATAATTATCGCTCCGATCTGACTGTTTTCTCTTTCTTTCTCGGTTGATTGTTTCCCTTCGCAGACAGAGACTCCCCAGCACCTCCCGCCGCTCCTTGGGCTGACAGCCCTTATATACAGGTGGTCCCTGGGTTCCTTCCACAGCTCTTCTTTCACGACGCTCTGTACTGGACTTGGGTGCTGTACTCACCCTGCAATAGTCAGGGTGCAGTCAGGAGACCAGGGCCACACCAGTCATTTTAAAAGCAAGAAATTAATGTAAAGAATTGTTAACTAGGCAGAGAATTCTTAGCTAGGTAACTGAACAGGTGAAAAAGGAACTCGGAAGATTTGGCGGAGGTGGCACCCACAGGAAGCAACACCACCTCAAGGGCTGAAGGAACAAAGGAAGAGGTTGGAGTTACTGAGACTAGACCTTAGGGGAGAGCTGCCATGGGTGGGGCCCAGACCTCGGGGAGGCGGGGTAACTGGGCGCTGCTGGGTCTCTAAGTGGGGGTGTTAGGAAAATGCACACTGGACCCCACAGCTGCTACTGGAATCATCTGCAGCTGCTGGGGTGAAGAGGCGAGGTGGTGGGGACTCGAGCCTTCCCTCCTCCAGCCTCCCTCCACTGGCAGAGCCTGAGACACGGTTTTTGGAGTCCCAGCTCCAGCATCTGAAAGTATTAGAGAGTGAATTTGGATCGAGAGGTAAAAATTGGCCCAACCCCACAACCTACATCCCACCAGAGGATTGACAAACCCATCTTCCCAGCTTAAGCCTCTCTCTCTTGACCCCCGGATTCATTTAGCCAATATTTATTTGGTTGCCCCACAGTTACATCAAATTCAGTATTTTTAAATTGTTCTCATTAGCCTTAGCCAGCGTGGCTCAGTGGACAGAGCGTCGGCCTACAGACTGAAGAGTCCTGGTTCGATTCCAGCTAAGGACATAACCTCAGTTGCAGGCTGGGTCCTGGGCGTGGTTCGGGCATGTGCAGGAGGCAACCAGTCGATGTGTCTCTCTCACATCAGTGTTTCTGTCTCTGTCTCTTCCCCTCCCTTCTCTGTTCTCAGAGCCCACACAGTCATATAATCCAAAGTTCAATTTTACCAGGTTTAGACAATAATCTTAAGGTAAAAGTGGTGTGCTGCTCCAGATTTCCTCATTCATTTAGATTTTACACTCACAAATCTTTACTATTTTGCTGGAAATTCAGTGTCTTAAAATACAACTTAAAAATATAGTTATTTCAATTTTTTAAAATTATTTTCAGACAGAAGATATGTCTTGATATCTAATTATGTTACTTGATATGGAAATCAATATTTTTCTTTAAATTTTGACTGTGTGAATTATGATGATGTAAACTATATATTCACAAGTGGGAAATGACTGCTCTTCTTTTCTAGACCAATTTTTAGTTTTTCCTGGGATTAACAGTGTTTCTCTTTTTGTATTTTCATTTGTTTAGCTTTCTATATATCATGAATCCAGCCTTAAATTCTTAGCCAATTATCTAATCTTCTCTCAATAATTTAAGGTGCATAAATATCCCATCAAATTTAGTATGAAAATCTTCTCCTGGGACTTTTTTGACCTGCTTAGTCTAGACTGGTTCCAATGACCATTATGCTACCCTTCTAACTTGTTTCACTCTTTGTTTCATGGTTCAAAGTTTTTCTCTTTCTAGGTTAACTCCTTTTGTTTTTTGAAGATCCAGTAGATTTCTAAGAAATTAGGCATGGAACCTTAACCGGTTTGGCTCAGTGGATAGAGAGTCCGCTCATGGACTGAAGATCCTGGGTTCGATTCCAGTCACGGGCACGTACCCCGGTGTTTCTGTCTCTGTCTCTTCCCCTCCCTTCCACTCTCCCTAAAAATGAATGGAAAAATATCCTGGGGTGAGGATTAACAGAAATAAAAATAAATTGCTCTCATTTTCCTTTTCTTTGTCCTTCCCAACCCTGTTCCCTTCTTCGACCCTGCTTTCCCCAAATGAATGAATATCATTTTGTGTATGGATAAAACACATAGTGCTATCTCATCATTGACACTCCCTGTCCCCTAGTCTCCTCATTCAACTCTTTCAGAGTCCTTTTACTTCAAGTCAATTCCCTCCTCTCCATCCCCACTGCCACGCTCTGAGGCCACACCCTTGTCATTTCTTACTGAATAAAAGGATTGTCTCCTAAACAGCCTCACTGTCTCGAGTGTGACTACTGCCACACCTGGGCCCTGATTGCCTGCCAGGAATCCCTGTGTAAATAGTGTTTTTTCCTGAAATGCAAATCTTGTCACCCTCATCTCTGTTCAAAATCCTTTAGTGGCTTTCCTTAACCTTCAAAATTAAACTCTCTTTGGCCTGACTTAGCCTTAATTCTTTAAAAAAAAAAAATTTATTGATTTCAGAGAGGAAGGGAGAGGGAGAAAGAGATAGAAACATCAATGATGAGAGAGAATCATTGATTGGCTGCCTCCTGCACCACCACCCCCCACACACACTGGGGATCGAGCCCACAACCCGGGCATGAGCCCTGACTGGGAATCCAACCGTGACTGCTAGATTCATAGGTCAATGCTCAACCCCTGAGCCATGCCAGCCAGGCGAAATCCTTAATTCTTACGTCTGCTTCTGCCTGGACCCCCTTGCTCTGTTCAACCAAAATGCAATGATCCGAGCACCGGGCACCACTCAGCTTTCCTCACGCTTGCCCCATCCCCCTTGCCGCTGCATCCTGTATCCCTTTCTCCGCGAATCTTCCCATTTCTCATTTCTGACCCTTCTTCTCCTTTCTAACCTCTTTCTCACCTTCAGGACTGAGCACAAGTTCTGACTTGTAGGGGGATTCTGTCTCAGTCCCCAGTCTGTGAGTGTCTCTCCCCATCATCCTTGGTGGCGGGTCTTCTTGGTGGGACTGCTGAGTGGTTAGGCATGAGAGCTCTGGGGTCGTGTACAAGTCCCAGTGCTTCACCTGTGTGACTTTGAGGAAGTTATTTCACCTTACAACCCCTCGGCTCCCACAGGGGGCGCTTATAATAGTATCTTCTAAGAGGTGTGTGAAGAGTAAATGAGAGATTTATAAAAGCCCAGCACCAGTTTTTAATCATTCTTCTCGAAGGCTCTCACTTCTCTGGCTGTTGGTATGCATGTGATTCTGAAGCCAGGACCCAGAGTGAGAGTATCCCACATTAGAATACATTCTTCTACTGAAACACAACCGCATTTATTTTGGAAGGGCCGGGACCAGGTGGATGCTATCATTGCCTTGATTCCATAATCACTTGGGGGTGGGCTCAAGTCTCACATTTTCTTAGGCACTAGGCCAGGGGTGGGCAAACTTTTTGACTCGAGGGCCACAATGGGTTAACTGGCCCGACCGGAGGGCCGGAACAAAAGCATGGATGGAGTGTTTGTGTGAACTAATATAAATTCAAAGTAAACATCATTACATAAAAGGGTACGGGCTTTTTTTTTTTTAGTTTTATTCATTTCAAACAGGCCGGATCCGGCCC
>NW_005366214.1:4656194-4664358 GCF_000412655.1 Myotis brandtii | reverse complement strand
AGCAGTGGTTCTCAACCTGTGGGTCGCGACCCCTTTGGTGGTCGAACGACCCTTTCACAGGGGTCGCCTAAGACCATCCTGCATATCAGATATTTACATTACGATTCATAACAGTAGCAACATTACAGTTATGAAGTAGCAACGAAAATAATTTTATGGTTGGGTCACAACATGAGGAACTGTATTTAAAGGGCCAGAAGGTTGAGAACCACTGCACTAAGGCCTTCTACTTCCTTGAGGAAAAGGAGTGTGTGTTCCGCCAGTCCTGCATCCTCTGGACTGAGTGAAAGTGAGTTTGGTGGGAATGCCATTAACTTCTTGTGGGAAAGATAAAATTGACCGGCGCCCTGATGCTGCCTTCCAGTTTAGCGGGGGTCCTGACAGGGCCTGGGAAGAGGTATCCAATGAAGCATGAGGTGAGATAGCACGGGCTCTTCCCCGGGGTCCAGCAGGCCTCTGTTCTACCCTGATGCAAACTCTCCTTCTAAACATTTACTTGTGCTTTCGACCCGAGGTCCAATAGGATCGTAAAACATGTTATTCCGAAAGAGATTACCCCCTGCTAATTCATTCTGCCACACACAGAGAAGAAAGAAACCCACTCACAAGCCAATAGCATGCAACTTCTCCTGGGAGCTTCTGACCACCATGTACGAAGCCCTCACATTCAGCCCGGGGATCGCAGGGTTCCGGGAAGGTGCATGTGCAGAAGGAAGACACACTGATAGATTTTGTTTTTATTTTCTTCTCGCCAGACCTATCCTTGACTCTTCACAGATTTCCCAGCAGAAGAATCAGAATAGATGATAACATGGGAGAAAAATGTTCTACTGTCATTTGTGTTCTCAGGAGAGCCATTTGTGCGCACATGGCTGGGCAGCTGAGAGCCCCTGTTGGCTTGTGCAGTGGGCGGGGAGGTCATGCTGCTCCCTGGGAGCTGGGATGCAGTGACCTCGGTCTTCTCCTCCTCTGGAGGATGCAGCTCATGTCCGGCCACAGGCTGTCACCTCAGACGGCCTCACCGAGGCCGACTGAGTTACTAGCACGTTAGCATCAGCTTGGCTGCGTGATGCCCTCTTGTGTTTCCCCTCCAGGAGCACAGGCTCTGCCACTCCTGCCACTGGGCTGTGGGAATTACTAGGAAAAGTGTAGTAGGGATATCATGTGTTTTTTTTTTTTAAGGTGACAAGTTTTTTAGCTTTGCTCAAAAACCATCTCTCCTAATGAAAAAACAAGAGGGCCTGAGTATGGGAAGAAAATTCTAAAATACTAGTGTCTCTAGGGGTACTTTTTTTCCCAAGGAATTCAAGATCACAACATGATTGTGCTCCCTGGGAATGGTTTGTTTTGTTTTTTAATGTGTTTTTATTTATTTTAGAGAGTGGAAGAGACAGGGAGAGAGAGATAGAACCATCAATGATGAGAATCATCCATCAGCTGCCTCCTGCATGGGGGTCCCTCAGCCCAGCCTGCGCCCTCTCACAGTCCGGGACCCCTCGCTCCTTACCGCCCACCTGCAGCAGAGGCAGGAGAGGCTCCCCCAGCCTGCGCCCTCTCACAGTCTGGGACCCCTCGCTCCTTACCGCCCACCTGCAGCAGAGGCAGGAGAGGCTCCTGCCACCACCGCTGTGCTCATCAGCCGTGAGCCCAGCTCAGCGCTTCTAGCTGAGCAGCGCTCCCCTGTTGGGAGTGCACTGACCACCAGGGGGCAGCTCCTGCATTGAGCGTCTGTCCCCTGGTGGTCAGTGCACGTCATACGGCCAGTCATTCTGCCGTTTGGTCAATTTGCATATTGGCCTTTCATTATATAGGACTAGAGGCCCAGTGAATGGATTCGTGCACCGGTGGGGTCCCTCAGCCTGGCCTGTGCCCTCTTGCAATCCAGGACCTCTCAGGGGATGTCAGACTGCCAGTTTCGGCTGATCCCTGCAGGCTGACATCCCCCGAGGGATGTAGTAGTGCGTGAAGCAGCAGGCGGCTGGGGAGGGGCACGAGCCCAGGCCAGGCACTGTGCCGCTCCCACTCATCCTGGCCTCGCTGTGCCTGCCACTGCTCAGTAGCACTGCTGCAGAGGCAGGAGAGGCTTGCACCGCCACAGCTGCAATTGCCAGCCATGAGCCTGGCGTCTGGCACCCGTTGGTCAGTTGAGCGGCACTCCTGCTGTGGGAGCGCACTGACCACCAGGGGGAAGCTCCTGCGTTGAGCATCTGCCCCCTGGTGGTCAGTGTGCATCATAGCGACCAGTTGTTTGGTCATTTGGTCAATTAAGCTTTTATATATAGAGAGATATTTGAGTGTATTTCTAATTCAGAATTTAGTTTTTGTCTGGGATTTGTGGGAAGTCAAGTCATTTCCTACAAAATAACCTGCAAAATAGATGAAGTAAGTTGATTGCACACTTTTTTTTTTCTTTAGGAAAGGAACCCTTGTTTAAATGAAATTTTGCTTAGAAGCCCAATATGTAAAATGGGTAAGAAATAATAATAATAATAATAATAATAATGGGCAGTTTTGGCAGAAGCAGAGGGAACTAGCTCTCTTGGATGCCATGTCCACCTCACAGAGGCACCAAGGGCCCTCAGGACACAGCAACTGAAATAAGCAACTAAGCGCATGCAAAGATGTTCCCCATTACTAGCCAATAGGGAAATTCAAGTTAAAACTACAGTGAGATATCACTGCACACCTATCAGAACAGCTAGAATAAAAAAGTGACAGCAACAAATACTGGCCAGGATAAGAAGAAACAGAATCACTCATGCGTTCTTAGCAGGAATATAAGATGGCGCAGCTACTCTGCAAAATAATATCAGTTTCTTTTAAAAAATTAAACACGGGACTACTATACAACCTAAGGATTGAACTCCCAGACACTTATCCTGGATAAATGACAATTTAGGTTTATGTGAAAGCCCATACACAAATGTTCATTTGTGCTCTATAGGTCATAGCCCCCCAATAAAACGACAAGATGTCTTTCAACAGGTGAATGGTTAACCAAACTGTGATTCTAAAATAGTACTCAGAATAGCACTACAGGTTAGTCCTCAGCAACAAGAACCAAGTATTAATGTATGGAACTGGATCAGTCTCCAGAGAATCATGCTAAATGAAGAAAGCCAATCCCTAAAGGTTACATACTATATGATTCTATTCATATAACATTATGACAATGGCAGGATTATAGAAATGAAGACCAGATCAGTGGTTGCCAGGGGTGAAGGTTGTGGGAGGAGAATGGATGTGGCTACAGAAGGGCAGCACGAAGGATTCCAGTGGTGATGACAATGCCCTGAATCTTATCTGTATCAGCATCAGTATCCTGGTTGTAATATTGTTCTATAGTTTTGCAAGGTGTTGCTTTGGGGAGAAACTGGGTAAAGGCACATGACATCTCTATTATTTCATACAGCTGCATGGAATCTACTATAAAAAAAAAAAAGTTGATCTGTCTACATACTGTGTGGGTGATTCTGAGTAACCCCACAGTGCTATGACTTGGATGTCCCATGACCATGGTTTTATCTTGTTCAGAACTGATCCATTTATCAATCTGGAGGTGGTCAGGATGCCCTCTCAGACAAATGCCAGGCACCAGGTAAAGCTCAACTTTCCTCCTTTCCAATTCGGTCAAAAGCACTTACTTGAGTACTGCTTTTAAATCAACACAGGATTCAATGCTGGAAATGAACCTGCTGTTTTTTTTTGAGCTTATTTCTTCTCTTAATTGGGTAGGAGTTTAAGTGATAAGGAAGTGAAAGTAAGCAAGAGATAAATATCAACAAGAGCTATTTGGTTGTCTGATTAATTGGTGGCATGACCCTACTTAACTCCAAAAGTAATTTAGGATGCATTTTAAAAGTTATTCTATACTTTTAAATATAGGATCAATTATAGCCCCCTAAAGAGGTTCATGTCCTAATCCCTGGGACCTATGAATATGTTACCTTATGTGGCAAAAGGGACTTTGCAGCTCTAATTAATGGTTTTAAGATGGGAGAAAATCCTGGATTATCCAGGTGGCTCTAATGTAATCACAAGAGTCTTTACAAAAGGGAGGAAAGAGGTCAGAGAGAGAAGGCAATGTGAAGGTGGAAGCAGCGATTGGGAGGATGCGGCCCTAAGCCAAGGAATCCTAGAAGCCTTTAGGAGGAGCCGGCCCGGCTCACATATTGATTTCAGCCTGGTAAGGCTCATTTCAGATTCCTGAATTCCAAACTATAGAAGAATAAATGTGTGTTGTCTTAAACCACTACGTTTGTGGCAATTTGTTACAGCAGCAACAGGAAATTAAACATCCTATCTAATAATTGACAAACATGGTAATTGACTGTACCTTCGCTACGCCTCCCATTGGCTAATCAGCGTGATATGCAAATTAACCGCCAACAAAGATGGTGGTTAATTTGCATATACCGGCTGGGAGCAAAGCAAGCCAGGTGGCAGAAAACAAGCTGGGAGGCCGGAGGCAAGAGCGAAACAAGCCGGGCGACGGAGACAGGAGCAAAGCCCACCTCAGCAGGTTTCGCTCCCTTCTCTGCTTTGCTCCAGCTGTAGGAAGCCCTATTCTTGCAGGAATCTTCCTGCAGTGGGCCTCTAGTATACCATAAAACTATTACAGTAAAGAAGAGAAATAAGATAAGGCAAGAGTGTCCTCTCTCTTCAGTTTATTTTATTGAAATATTATTTTGAAGGCAAGGTTTACTTCTTATAAACAGCATGTAGACTGTATGCTTGAATGCTTACCAAAATACTCCAGTCAACTCCCATAGATGACATTGAATCTAGTAATTACCTTTTTTAAACTCTGCTAGTAAGCAAGCCCATATTAGGAATTCTTTTTTTAAAAAAATTCAAGCATTTTTATCATTTGTCTTGCCTTAGTAAGAGTTGAGCTCAATATTCTTCCTTTTCTATATTTGCATTTTGGAAAACTAGGAGTCAAGTAAATTACAGCAAAATTATTTACAGCTGTTCATGCATTTCTCTATTTTTCTGTTTTATAATTTGGAAGCAGCTTTATTTTCTTTGGTATCACTCCCTTTGCTATTAAATAATCACCATTCATTTATTAATTCAATGAGTAATTATTCAGATGTATATGTATACACATATATACAAGTATACATACATATAAATATGCAGACATATATAATAGGAATTCAATTATTCCTCTTACTTACAGTAGATGTGTCAAAACAGTGAAGACCCTGATTTTTCAAGAAGGTGAATCTCAGAACATGATAGCATGCTCTAGTCTAGAAAGATTCTCTAGGATATTATTAATCAGTGGCTTGAGAGCGTTTAGAAAAGACATTGTGAACCTCACGGGTCAGCAAATTGGCTTCTGGTGGTTTAGCATGACTAACCCAAGTGGATTATTAGCATTCGCCTAATATAGGGGCTTCTGGTTAGTACTGTTATCCCAATATGCCCTGCATCCCACTGGCTCCAACTGGTGTTAAGACTCTGTTGCCTGGAGTACCTATTAACACGTAATAACTTGATTAGAACAGTGTTCTTACCAAGCCTATGTATGTATGGCTTAAAACATAATCATGATATACCTTGTGAATTTGCCACACAAGTTTACAAATCATCAGAGCAGCCCAAAAGAGTTCTTCTGTATCATCTACTTGAACATCCCTAGGGAATAGAAACCTACTCCCTCCCTGTTCAACCTACTCATGGCACATTTCATTTACATAGAGCCAAGCTCTGCCTCTATTTAACATCAACTCTCGGTTCATCTGTCCCTCTATTTTAACACTTAAAGACAGCTCTCAGGCCCTCCTGCCAAAATCTTCCTTATTTTCCAAGTTAAACGTCCATGTTTTTCTTCACTATTTTTTAAAGGATGGTTATTAGTCATTAGGGAAATGCAAATCAAAACCACCATGAGGTACTACTTCACACCTATTAGGGTAGCTAATGTTAAAAACAAAACAAAACCATAATCCATAGTAAGTGTTGGTGAAAATGTGAAAGAAATTGGAACCCTCATACACTACTCGTGCAAATGTAAAACGGTGCAGCCAACTTTGGAAAAGTTTGGCAGTTCCTCAAAATATTAAACATAAATTTACCATATGACCTAACATTTCTCTACAAGGTATATACCCAAGAGAAATGAAAACATATGTCCACACAAAACTTAAACTGTTCATAGCAGTATTACTCCCAGTGGCTAAAGGGTGGAAGCAACCCATTCATTGACTGATACATGAAAAAACAAAATGCAATATATCCATACAATAGAATATTATTCAGCAATGAAAAGAATAAAGCAATAAAAAGAACGAAGTACTGGTAGACGCCACAACAAAGATAAACCTTGAAAACGAGGTTTGTTAATATACTAAGTGAAAGAAGCCAGTCATAAAACACGTGTTGTCTGATTTCATTCATATGGAATGTCCATAGTAGGCCAATCCATGGAGACAGAAAGGAGACTAGCGGTTGCCAGGGGCTGAAGGGAGGAGAAGGGAATGGGAGCAACTGCTGGTGGGTGTGGGGGTCGTTTTTAGGGTGATGAAAAGTTCTGAAGTCATGCGTGGTAATGGTTGCACAAGTCTGAACACACTAAAACCCTCTGAATTTACAATTTAAGGATGAATTATATATGTGAATAATAATGTCAATAAAGCTGTTATTAAAAACAAAGATGCTGAAAGCTTTTACAGTTTTGCTTTATCGTTTACTATCTCTCAGGCCTCGTTAGCATGAGTGTGGCTGTGAAATGAACTTTTCAAGGTGTCTACTGTAGAATCTCCTACTTAGAGAAATGAAATGTCAACAAAATAATTTTTAATACACTCTGAAACTTGTCATAGTAGACAAATGAAACCAAACTATTGAAAGCATGAGGTTGAAAAATAATAAACCTTAGATTTAAAAATGCTTTTTATGACTACAAAGCTCAGTTAAAAATTTGTGATAAATTAAAAACATGGAAAAGTGAAAGCACATCATCATTGGTATTTATTTTATTAACTTCAAATGTTATGAAAAGGACTAAAGCAGTTTATTTGATTTGGCTGGACATATATTACTTACTTAAAAAATAAAGCATAGCCTTAAAATAGCATGTTTAGAATGCCTGTCCAGTGATTTAGAACTAATTACCAAATATTAATCTG
Source organism: Myotis brandtii (assembly GCF_000412655.1). Classification (NCBI taxonomy): domain Eukaryota; kingdom Metazoa; phylum Chordata; class Mammalia; order Chiroptera; family Vespertilionidae; genus Myotis; species Myotis brandtii. The sequence continues at coordinate 4,657,219 of NW_005366214.1, read as the reverse complement.
TTGCTAACACCTTACATTTGTTTTAGTGAGGTTTGCTAAATTAGTTAACATAAACTCAAGCATAGCATATTTCTGGCATATTTTTGATAAGATGTGTCACAAACATATACTTTTCCACATGCATTTAAAATAGTTAATAGGAAACTCTCTTACACCATATTTTCCAGGAAAGAAATTTGTACACAGGAAGTTTATTGTGGAGTGGTCTCAGGAATAAAAATTGTGAGGAGCTAGAGAAGCAAGAGTGGGCAAAAGAAGGTGAACTGTGATGAAACTGTAAGAGAGGCATCTGTACATCCCTTAAGAGCTTGGGGGCTGGGATGGTCCTGCAGAGCTGTCCCAAACTAAGGTCAAGGGACTGGATTTTTGTATCTCCACCTTGACCAGTCATTGGATATGGGTTTCCCCTGCGGGTTGGGCATAACCTTTGGAGTAGCAATTCCTTCCATCTGAGAGTAATTCTTCAGGAGGGATTAGCCATGAGCCATCAATAGCTAACACTTCTGCCAGCTGGGGAGATGAATGCCTTGGTCCCGAAGGGGGTGTCTGGACAAGATGTCACAGCATCCACCACAGTTCACCCCTTGCACTGCCTGTATTCACTTGCTTTAAATAAAGCATTCATTCCATTCGGGTACAGCACCCACGGTGTGCCACGCCGGCGCGGCCAAGGGTGATCCCGAGTGGGGGTGATGAAAGGATTAAGAAAAGACAGACAAGAGAATGAAAGCTGGGTCTCGGTGGGACGCTGCTCCCTGATGAGGAGACAGCGCCAGCGCCCACAAGCCATGTATTTATTTTATAGCAGATGCCACGAGGAAAAGTAAGGGCATGATCAAGATGTTTACAGCATTCTCGTTGGTTTCAACCCTACTCAACTACATGCACCTGAACTCTATCACACAGGCACGTGGTTCAAGCTTACAGCCATAGCTGTTGGCTATAATTGTGCTGGGAAGGCTCTGCCCTCCAGCTGGGACTTGCACGTGGCCACGAGAGGACTGTGCCCTCTCATTAGTCCGAGG
>NW_005366214.1:4650674-4656088 GCF_000412655.1 Myotis brandtii | reverse complement strand
GGCTTCCCTGGTCAGGTGACTCTGACACTCATTACTGTGCCCTCTAAAGCCTTGCTCACTATGCCCTCCTAAGGACCAGGTGCTGTCCTTGTTCCTTTAAATTAGGCGGGAGAATACTAAAAGATGCCCAGGGGTCACAAGGAACCAAACCTGTTCTTTCCTTCCCCATTGTATAACACAGCAGGGCTGCCTCCTATAGAACGTGTGGTTGTTCGCAATGTGGTCCAAAAGCATGCCAGGTCCTCCCATCTGGGGAAGCCAGCGCTTAAAGAGTCTCTACCCTTTGACCTCTTTCTTTATGTGTCTCATGGTATGACTATTGATATTTTAATGTATAATAAGCAAACTGGCATTCCTTTTCAAATTGTATCCTCTACATATTTTCAACAACCAGAATGCCCACACATTATTTTAGAAATGTTGAGGAGTTCACCAAAAGTGGAGAATCTGTTCAGGAGAAATGACCTCTCCCTTTTCCCCAAAGGAGTAGCTTGATTTTTTAATCGACCAAGGGGAGAGTGTCATTGCATGCTAACTACCTACCAGATTCCCCATAAGTAGGGTGACTATTCAGCCAAGATGCATTAAAAAAAAAAAGAAACAACGATATTTAAGGTATATAGCCAGCGTATCCATACCATACTGGTTGATAAATATTTTATCACTCCTGCAATTTGATCATTCAAAGGTAAGTTGTAGAGGGGATGTAAAGTAGGGCATAGGGAATATAGTCAATAAGTCAGATGGATACGAGATTTATTGGGATGATGACTTAGTAAGTTATAGAATGTCTAATCACTGGGGTGTACACCTGAAACCAATATAATATTGTTTGTCAACTGTAAGTAAAGAATAAAAAATGATTTGAATAAAGGAAAACTAACTAAATAAATAAATAAATGGATGTCTCTATAGTAATATATGGATGTGAGCTCTAAAATAAAACTGCAAAACTGAATTCTGTAAATGCTTAAATAATTAGAAACAAAACTTCACGAACCTTTGTTCATTATTAATTTTTTTAAAAGGTAAGTTGATTAGTCTTTTTGGCACCAAAGACAAAGAACCAATATAGAATCTATTTAGAACTTATTTGACAAGTTCACCTGTGTTACTGACTTCAGTGTTTTTGTACACAAGAGGATTTTTTTTTTGATAGGCTGTCTGTTCATACACTTCATGCTAAAACCAACATTCTGTGTTTAATTCCAGATTATTTTTGCTCTGCATCTATCCCAATCATTGACTTAAGACAAAATCCACTCTTGACTCTGATGTGACGTTATTCTAGCAGTCTAAGCTTCCCCCAGGCCACCAGGTTCCTCCAGGTGGACAGGGGCCTCGGGGAGTCTCAGCGAGCTCCTGACCACGTGGCTCAGGCTGCCCTGAGACACAGCCACCAGGTCTTCTCTCGTCTGCTGGCAGGGCACAGTCCTGACCTTTAGGGAGAGTGACCAGACATTAAGAAGCTAGTGCCTGGCTACCCAGTAATTATTTAAAAAGTTATCATAGGACACTAATTTCACTCTTACATTTCAAACATAATATTGATGCTTAAATTCAACTCACTGGAAAAACAGAGACACATCTGGCGCAGAGGGGCTGATGAGGACCGGTAAGCATGCTAAGGGGTGTAAATCTCTCCTTGGTGCGCACCCAGGTTAGACTCCACCTTCATGTCATCCTGCCTCCTCCTTACTCTCAGGCTCTCATACCTCCATCCCGCCCCACTCCTTTCCCCATCCACTCCTATGTGAGTCCAATACCAGACTTCCAGTACCAGCTGTTTAGATGGTTATGGGATCTTGAACAAGTTATTTCTTTGAGTCTCAGTCTCTTCATCTGCAGAATGCACATAGTAATATCTAGCCCATGGATATAGCTCGATTATTTTTGCTCTGCATCTATCCCAATCATTGACTTCAGACAAAATCCGCTCTTGACTCTGATGTGACATTATTCTAGCAGCCTAAGCTTCCCCCAGGCCACCAGGTTCCTCCAAGTGCACAGGGGCCTCGGGGAGTCTCAGCGAGCTCCTGACCGCGTGGCTCAGGCTGCCCTGAGACACAGCCACCAGGTCTTCTCTCGTCTGCTGGCAGGGCACAGTCCTGACCTTTAGGGAGAGTGACCAGACATTAAGAAGCTAGTGCCTGGCTAGCCAGTAATTATTTAAAAAGTTATCATAGGACACTAATTTCACTCTTACATTTCAAACATAATATTGATGCTTAAATTCAACTCACTGGAAAAACAGAGACACATCTGGCGCAGAGGGGCTGATGAGGACCGGTAAGCATGCTAAGGGGTGTAAATCTCTCCTTGGTGCGCACCCAGGTTAGACTCCACCTTCATGTCATCCTGCCTCCTCCTTACTCTCAGGCTCTCATACCTCCATCCCGCCCCACTCCTTTCCCCATCCACTCCTATGTGAGTCCAATACCAGACTTCCAGTACCAGCTGTTTAGATGGCTATGGGATCTTGAACAAGTTATTTCTTTGAGTCTTAGTCTCTTCGTCTGCATATAGTAATATCTAGCCCATGAATATAGCTTAAATGAAATAATATAAGCAAAGCACCTGAAGGAGGCACTCAGTAAATATGGTACTGTACTAGCTACAGCCCCAAATCCCACTCTCAAAAAAAGACTGAAGTCTCAGAGCACTAAAACTCACAAATTACAAATCTAATTATATTTTTCATGTAAAGAAATTTGCCTTCTCAGTTGCCCTGATATATTTTATACACATACCATATGGCATGCAATAAATGATTTAAACATAAAGTTAATTGAACGCTTATGGCACTGGTCATATTTATTCTAATTTATTTTTCTTCAGAGAATTGAGGATGCAAAAGGAAAAGTTTTAACATCATACAGTGTTACAGCATATATCTAGTTTTAACATCATACTTTTGAAAAAAATCTTAATTGTATAAATTATTTATTATGTATTTAAGTTATATTTCCTTTTTAAATACTTTGAACAAACTTATGACCATTTAGAAATTATTTTACTGATATTTTAAGGTATTACATCATCTGATTAGAAGTATTCACTGCTTCAATTTTAAAGAGATATTAAAATAATGCCATGCCCATATGTGTTATTAAGCAAAATTACTAAACAGGTAATAATGTTTTGCCGTATATATAAAGAGAAAACATTTTAACCAAAGGTTAATCTTTTTTTCTTCTTTGACTTTGAAAGCCAGAGTTGAATCTATGTGACAACTCTTGGATCAAATGTAATAACTGAAGCATGAGGGAATATTTTTTATTATAATTATCAACCTCACTTCCCCCCCAACTCTTTTTTTTAAAATAAAAAAAAAAGAACCTCTTGTTCTGTATTCTCAGTTTAATTTAAGTTATGGATTTAAGACAGGATACATTTGCCTTACTTTGCATGGCAGTAAGATAATACAATACTTTTCTTATATGATAATAAGAACCAAACTGTAATCAGGAATGTTAGAGTGGTTAAAGGTTATGAAAGTTTAATGCACCATGATGTGCTGCTTTTAAAATGGTTGATACTTTTCCCTCTTGAAACTTGTACTTGACAATGGAGCCTCCTTGTGGGGAATTAGCAGTATTTCAGGCTTTCATATTGCAGCTGAAATGCTATTTGGATACCCCCTTTCACAGAGTGAGCACAGGGAGTGCTATTAAGAAAAGCTGCACTTCCTGTGGACCCCTGCCATCCAGAAACAAGCAGGCACTCAATGACCACAGGACGTGGTGAGCTCAGTGCCGTCTCTCCTTTCATTTGTCTCTCACAGCTGAAGGTACGACAGGATTAAACATTTTTTCCCCAGTTAAATTGATTGTTAGGGTCTCTGGAGAGAGAACAAGTTGACTGACAGTTGTTTACTTTTAAACTGGCCCATGCAGAGAACATACGACATTAGGCAGATGCATGTTTTGCCTTCATGTAGTGGAGATATTGCTCTATTTTGGCCAGAGGGCATGTTCCTCTGAGAGGAAAGGTGCCTTATTCAGCAAAGCCGGTGCTTTAGGAGAGAGATGCTAGCTGGCAGGATCAGCCAGCTCCACTCTGTGGATGAACGTGGTAACAACTGTTAGCAGCTGGTGGCTGCACTTTCGTAACCAGTGCACAGGGAGGTCCAGCAGCAGGAGGAATAGCCAGGACCCAGGGAGTAGTGAGATGGTGAGAGTATCTTCTACTCCTCACACCTGTGTGCAGAGAATAAAACAGGGCACTAGTATAAAATACCTGAGTCCTTGGTATATTTTGTTAATCATAACAATACTAGTGGCCCAATGCACGAAATTTGTGCACATTAAAAGGGGGTTAATTAGAGGAAATATTTTAATATTGCTATTTGCCCTTTCTCTATAATAGAAGTGTCAGAGATGAAAGAAAATTAGTAAAATGTATATGAAAATCATCCTCCTGTCAGAGTCTGGGGTGCACCACAGGACCCAGAGTCAAGTCCCCACCCACCCACTTGCACCTCAAAATCACGCGAGACCCAGACCCAGCCGGCACCCCCTCCCCCGCTTTGGGCTAGATCCAGACCTGGCCGGTCCCACCCTTGTCAAACCCTGCCGGGCGGTGAGTGCAGCCTCAGGTCCCCCAGCCCGGGCCAGGGCAGGGGGCATGGCCTGAGGTCCCCCATGAAGCCCTGCTGGATGGGGGGCACGGCCTGAGATCCCCTGTCAAGCCCCACAGGGGCGGGGGAGGAGGGCGCAGCCTCAGGTCCCTGCTGATTGCTCGTTAAGGCTCGTTACAGGAACTCAGCCTTTGCTGTGGGCACAGCCATCTTGTGTTACAGAAACCCCCACCTCCACTGTGGGCACCACCATCTTTTTGGCGGAGTGACGGTCAATTTGCATAATCCCTCTTTATTATATAGGATGATTTAAAAAATAAAATTTAAGCTTACACCCTAAGTAAATTTTTTCCAGGATTTTTTTTAACTACTTATACACATAACTTCGAAGTGTTCCTATGGTGGTATATTTTCAAGGGCCCAGGCCAGTAACTCAGGCCTCAGTCAGAGGCTATGGGGCCCAAAGGCCTGAAAAAGCCAAGGGCCTATTGCAATAAATACATAAATGATTTCACTCCTTCCAAGGCCAAATGGAGGGACTTGCCCCTCTCTCCTTCAACCTGGACCCCTCAAGATGCTCTTTTGTGGTTTATCTTTATCATTCATTTTTTAAAAAGTAATGTATGCTTATTGCAGAAATATAATGGGATAAATTATTCACAACTGAAGAGTACCTATAACTATATAGTTTGGTAAAAATATTATTTTGTAGTAATAGTATTTGTAGATATCTTTTCAGATTTACTTCAATGCAAGTATGTTTTCCAAAAATGACGTCACTCTAAATATACTATTTTATAATGGACTTTTTACTTTAATAAAATATTATAATATA
>NW_005366214.1:4649779-4650610 GCF_000412655.1 Myotis brandtii | reverse complement strand
TAAAGATTTCATAAGAAAAACCAGCATATATTGCCCATTTACTCTGTGCAGGCATCATGCTGAGTGCTGTGTCTGCATTTGCATTATATAAATTACTCATTTTTCTGCCCAGGGCAATTTTTCAGACTTTGACATTGGGAGGTGGAGCCCAAGTAAAGAAAGATGGTCTTGCCAAGCTGGGAATGTAGAGATCAGAGTTGGAGGCAGCTGAAGTGATTGGAATTTGTGGAGTAGAGTACCAGAGAAATGGAAGTTATGTGATGGAGACAGAAGTGTGCATGGCGGTTCCCCCATAGATCTTTGGGACAAAGTTAGGCTGCACACATATAGAATAAATTGCATGAGGCCTAGGTTGGAGGGGCTACTCCAGGACTGGGAGAGGAACAGAGAGAGGAAGAGAAAAGGGATAAAAAAAAAAAGACCGTACCCTTTTATGTAATGGTGTTTACTTTGAATTTATATTAGTTCACACAAACACTCCATCCATGCTTTTGTTCCGGCCCTCCGGTCCAGTTTAAGAACCCATTGTGGCCCTCGAGTCAAAAAGTTTGCCCACCCCTGGCTTAGAGCATGCTTAAGTGCTCAGAGGAGGGATTTGGATCAGTGAGAAAGGCTGAGGATGTGGGGAAAGAAAGTTGTTGGTAGCATGAGATTCCTGAGGCTGGAGAGGGGACTGGTTTCTTTACTATTGGAAAGACAGAGCTCAGAAATCCAGGTTAGTTTGTTACCTTTGGTGGCTAAAATCTAAATGTACTAGTGGCGTGGTGCACGAATTCGTGCACATTGAAAGGAAATTAATTAGAAGAAATATTTTAATATCACTATTCGCCC
>NW_005366214.1:4646765-4649102 GCF_000412655.1 Myotis brandtii | reverse complement strand
GCCATGGGGTCTTGGCAGTGTTGGCTGCGATTTGGTGGGCTGTTGCTCCGGGGTGGTGGCGGGGCCTGTGTCCCACTTGGGGGAAGCTGAGTGTTGCTTTGTGGACATCAGGTCCACGGTGCGGTTTCTCTGTAAATGGCCAGTGTGTGTCACTGCAGTTCCTGTGTTGAGCGTCTGCCCCCTGGTGGTCAGTGCGCATCATAGTGACTGGTCAGATGTTCAGACACTTAGCATATTAGCCTTTTATATATATAGATATGTATCTGTCTATCTCTTTGGTGAAGTAGGAGGGATGTTCATCCTCCAACAAGGGAGGGTCATTAAAAGTTTGAGGGGAGAAAGTTTGTAGAAACTTACAGTGGTCAGAAAGAGTGAGCTGACAAGCACAGAGGTTCAGACAACTGAGCAGGGGAGAGGGCCCTGGTGAGGCTATGGATTCTAGGTGCAGAGGGTACTATTGATCTGTCTGTAATTTTCTCAAGCTGTGCTCAGCTGCCCTGGAGCAGAAATAGAGAAGATGGGTGATGGGGAACATTAAGGTCTAGGATTATGCCTATAAGTGATTACTATGAATCTCTTCATGTAGTTTTTAAACACACATCATGTATAGCTGCTATCCAAATTAAATAAATCCTCTTTCAAATGTTATGCTACCCATTCCCCCCTCCCTTTGATAATTGTTTTTAATGTCTCTGGCTCTTTTCCATATTTCCCATTGTCTTTTAAAATGAGATAGGCCGCACAATACAGTGATTAAGACAGACTTCTGACACCAGTCTGCTAGGTACCAATCTTAGGCCTAGCATTACATCCTGTGTGAACTTCGGCAAATCACATAGCACCTCAGTGCCTCAGTTTTCTCATCTATAAAATAGGTGCAGAAATAGAGAAGATGGGTGATGGGGAACATTAAGGCCTAGGATTATGCCTATAAGTGATTGCTATGAATCTCTTCATGTAGTTTTTAAACATACATCATGTATAGCTGCTCTCCAAATTAAACAAATCATTTCTTTTAAATGTTATGCTACCCATTCCCCCTCTCTTTGATAATTGTTTTTAATGTCTCTGGCTCTTTTCCCTATTTCCCATTGTCTTTTAAAATGAGATAGGCCACACAATGCAGTGATTAAGACAGACTTCTGGCACCAGTCTGCTAGGTACCAATCTTATGCCTAGCATTACATCCTGTGTGAACTTCGGCAAATCGCATAGCACCTCAGTGCCTCAGTTTTCTCATCTGTAAAATAGGTGGAATAATCAAAATAGTATGCCCCTGCAGAGGGTTGCCTTGAGGATTAAATGAGCTAATGTATGTACTATGCTGAATATGACTTGTTGCTTTATTTTCATTCAAATGAAATATTTGAGCTGGGAGCAGAATGAGATATGAAGGATTACATTCTGGCTTTTTTTGTATTATGCCATATTTAACACATCCCAATATTTCACACTTTTCTTTCCCCTTTTCCCACAAAGACCCTAAAATCGTGTACTCAGCAAGAGGAAAGGCCCAAGTCTTAAATTTATTGGAGTCATTCTTCCTCTATCTTTTATTCAAGGCATTAATTTTTGTCTCTAAATATTTACAACTGGACCAGGTTGGTAGTTGGCCTTTATCTACATGTCTTTTGCTTCCAAATCCATCTCCTTTAATAACCATGTCTAAAAATGCTGCACCTCTTCTTCCCCACAGGTAAAATAAAGAGTCCTGATTATGGACAATTTTTATAAAGTACAAGGTCCTTAATTAAGTGGTTAAGCCTTCTTAAGGCAGGTACTATGATTTCCATCTTTTAGTAGCCTTTGTACTCAGAAGTTGCCCAATGTAAAGTAGGAAATAAAAACAGATTGATGATGATGATGATAGTACCACAACTTCTCATCCTTAGTTTCCCTTACCATCGACCTTTGTGAGGACCACAGAGGGCCGAGAAGGCAACATAGGGCTCTGAGCCCAGAAAGACTGTGCTTCCAATCCTAGGTCTATCACTGACTAGTTGTATAGCCTCGCATTAAACAAACAAACACATAGTACTCTAAGTCAGTGGTCGGCAAACTGCAGCTAGCGAGCCACATGCGGCTCTTTGGCCCTTGAGTGTGGCTCTTCCACAAAATACCACGTGCAGGCGCGCACATACAGTGCAATTGAAACCTGTGGCCCATGCAAAGAAGTCGGTTTTTGGCCTGGGCGAGTCTATTTTGAAGAAGTGGCCTTAGAAGAAGTGGGGGATGTTGGTTGGTCGGGCGACGGGAGACACGATGCAGGCAGGCCGCAGGATACGCAGCGCGGGGGAGGTGCGTGTGATTCATGCACAAGTTGAGTGAGCCAGTCAG
>NW_005366214.1:4642985-4646369 GCF_000412655.1 Myotis brandtii | reverse complement strand
TTTTTAAAAAATATATTTTTATTTATTTTAGAGAGGAAGGGAGAGGGAGAGAGATAGAAACATCAATGATGAGAGGGAATCATTGATTGGTTTCCTCCTGCACGCCCCCTACTGGGGATTGAGGAACCCAGGACCCTTCAGTCCACAGGCCCATGCCTCTATCCACTGAGCCAAACTGGCTAGGGATCATTTTCCCTCTGATTCTTGCTAACCATAACTCTTAGAGCCATTAACACCTGGTCTCTTCCCCAAGCCATTTCTTTATTAAAACTTCCTACCACTCCCTACCAAGAGTTAGGGTGGGAATTTCTTTTCTGTCTTAAAGTCCTTCATGCCACCAGCTTCTCACTTCCAATCTCTCAGATGTTCCCTTCATTCACCAGAAAGGTTTATTCCATTTCATGTTTGTTTATTATATGTGTTTATGAAATACCTTCCTTCTATTCTTTATCCTAGACCTAGGCAATACCCTATTTTGCAACATGCTCACCTCCTTCCCCCAAGGTTTCTCTTTTTCTGACCGTTACTCACAGTTGCCAAATTCCTAGTCTGTGATACTTTTCATAACTAGAAGTTTTTCATCATTTCTAATGACTTCCATTTTCTCACAATGCAAAAAAATACACAACTTTTTTGCCTTTAATAGACAAGTACTACTAGTACAGATATCTGTTAAATGTTTGTTTGGCGTCATTAAGTCTGTATATGTTTTATAACAAGTACTAAAGAGAAAAGATTAGCTCATCTACTTTGTACTATGCTGAGTGTAGCAAGATATATACAGATAATTTATAAACTTCTGATTATGATGATGCCTGGAGAAGAAGAAAAATTAAAACATCATTAGCTCTGACATGAATATATATATTTCCATTTTTGATTACAAAATAATGACATACACCCATCACACAAAAACTTAAACACAATAAATATCTTTAAACATATTATAAGAAAAAAAGTGATTATTTCACATTAAAACATATATTTCCATTTTTGATTACAAAATAATGACATACATCCATCACACAAAAACTTAAACACAATATCTTTAAACATTTTATAAGAAAAAAAGTGATTATTTCACATTAAAATCTTTATATGATAGCTGATGTTTCATATGTAGTTTAAAGTACTTATTCAATTAAGGCTATGAAATATTGAAGACAAAAGAGGCAAGATAGAGGAAAGAAAGGAGAAAACGCAAAAATATCTCATAAAATTCTGAGTCAATGAATGGCATTTAATGAAATTTTATATACACAAATCCTGAATTGTGCTTTTGAATTTTTTAAAAGCATCTTTGTTTTACACGTTTCTAAAGATATCTTTAGCTTGATTGGAGTACCTCTCTGACATGCCTAAGTTATTTAGACCTTATTACATTATGTAATAATTCCACACTTGGTCTCCCTTTCTAATAAAGACTACATTATTTTAGGAAACTCACATCTATAAAACAATGATCCATTTAAAAACACACACACACAAATGTACCAAAAACTCCCAAATGTGAGAGTATGATCTTCTTAGAAAATTCTATGTTTATTTTAGAAATGGGGCCACGTCTCAAAATATTTTTAGAATTCCTTTTAGAAAACATCATCAGTTAAAAACCACGCAGGAAAGTGAAATCGTGTTACTTTATAGAGCTTTTATTTTAATATATATGACATTACTCACCTGATTCAATCAACTTGACTTCAAATTACATTTTTTGGCTGCATCCAAAAATCAATTTACCCCCAAAAGACAAAGATTTTCTACTACAAACGTTATTTTTTAAAAGTGTGAAAGCATTCTGAGAGCAGCAGGTTAGAGGAAGGGTAAATAAAGCCTCAGCGCCAGTCAGGGCAGATAATTTTGGGGGCTCTACTACAAACGTTATTTTTTAAAAGTGTGAAAGCATCCTGAGAGCAGCATCACCCAATGTATTAGAAACAAAAGCAGCAGGTTAGAGGAAGGGTAAATAAAGCCTCAGCCCTAGTCAGGGCAGATAATTTTGGGGGTAGGATGAGAAACATAACTTTCTAATTATAATTTTAGAATACTTTTTAAAACAGCCACATTTCTTTATTTTCATACTTCAGGTGGCTGAATTTTATGGTAATAAACCACCTTTTCAAAATCCTACAGTTTTACATGGGATATGAATTTAAAATTTCCCACAAAGATTTTAGAGGGATGGGGTATGAAGTAGACCGAAGAGTGTAAGGATAAGAATTTTCTGCTCCCAACCTAAGTACCCAAAGCATGTGTCAGAGTAGCAAGTTCTAGAAATCTGAATTGAATGCTGGTGATTTAGAGGGTTCGGTAAGCAATTCTGAGGGTCTCTGTTCTTTCTTGAAACTATGTGTTTGAACAAATACTGATTGCATTCAATGATTTTGTTTCACAGTGTGATTCCTGTAATAAGAGCTTTTCAGTAATTGTGAATTTTATTTAGTCATTTTTGGCACTTACAGTTCACAATGCTTGGTTGTGTGGTTTCAGATTTTTTTAATTTTTGCACTTTACATTCCTTTTGGCACATATGAAGGTGACATTGTCTTGTATGTTGTTTGGGGAATGGTAGGCCTCCCAATCTGTATCTTTTTTAAATGTTTAGCTTTATGAAAAACACACTTCTCCCCAGAATCCTGCATTAAACGAAGCAGGTAAAAAGCTACCTTCACAAGCTGTGCACCCCAACTCTGCTTAGAGGCTGGTATCCCTGGCTCCAGATGGAGGCTGTTTGGCCAATGCTGTCACAGGTTCCGGTGGCCCTTCCCGGCAGAAAAGTACAACTGGAGTTTTACGAGCCCACAAGGCCATGTCCCCAGCTACCCCGCTGGTCGGATTGGAAGAGTTCATCCTGTTGCAGGCCCCCAGCCGGTTGGCAGACTGGTTTCTGGCCCGCGGGCCCGGGCCCTGGTCGGGCAGGGAAGCGTCCACATTCCTAGTCCGGTAACCCTCTTCCCGACTGCGCCCTAGCAGCATGGATATGTTGGGGTTGCGAATGGCGTAGATGACAGGGTTGATGGCCCCATTGGCCCAAGTCAGCCAGACAGCCACCACGTTGAAGAGCGAGGGGACCTGCGTGGCCTGGGCCTGACGGGCAGCAGCCAGCAGCACCAGGAAGCAGTAGGGTCCCCAGCAGCAGATGACGAAGACGATCATGACTAGAACGGTGGTGGCGGTGCGCACCTCGCTGAAGAAGCGCAGCACCCGCGCGTAGGTGGTCACAGGCCGCACGCGCACACCCGACAGGCGCACGGCCTTGCAGATGTGATAGTGGCAGAAGCACATGAGCAGGAAAGGCAGCAGGTAGCAGGCGACCACGAGCCCCACGCTGTAGGCCGCGCCCAGCTGCGCGGGGTCCGGGGACGTGCGGTAGAGGCAGCCGTG
>NW_005366214.1:4624887-4642110 GCF_000412655.1 Myotis brandtii | reverse complement strand
GCTGCCGGGAGTGGGGCTTGGCCGGAGGGGTGGTGGTCGCCGCGGCCCCTGCGGAGCCTTTGACGTGAGTTCCAGGCGTTGCCTAGGGAACCGCCTGTTTACGCAGGAGCGCGGGGCGGGACACCGGCCAAGTGCTGCCGAAAAGCTGGCGCACAACTTCACGTCCCCGCGAGGTGCCTCGGCCTGGGGTCGGGCTTCAGAGTGCCAAAAGGACCTCCGCAGGGACCAATTTCTGGCCAAATAAAGCGGGAGTGGCCCTCATAAATGACCAAATTCAACAAGGGTTCATTCTCCAGTTCTTTTCTTGGATACGAGGTCCTGGGAAGGCCTTCGCTCGCCGGGGATGCTTTGCCTCCCTGTGGGTGTTTCCGGCATACGCAGGTAGGGAAGGAATCAAGAACCTGAAGTGAAAGCTGTCCAAATGTGGAGATTTTAAACGAGGGGGCAGTGAAGCATAGTAATTCCTCCTTTGGAAAACTGCTGTCTGGACTACTCAGTTATTCCTAGACAGTCTCTTATTCTGTAGGTCAACTCTGTTGTTTTTAGATAGTCCCTTATTCTGTAAAAGAACTGTTTTCGTTTGAATAATAGAAAAAGATAAAAACTTAACTGACCTTGCAAGCTAGCCATCTGATGTAACAGGCTAATACTGATACTGATAATAATTCCCATATTCTTCTGCCAAGTATTGGTTCATTATGTATTCAAGGTTACAAGCTGCCGGGAGTGGGGCTTGGCCGGAGGGGTGGTGGTCGCCGCGGCCCCTGCGGAGCCTTTGACGTGAGTTCCAGGCGTTGCCTAGGGAACCGCCTGTTTACGCAGGAGCGCGGGGCGGGACACCGGCCAAGTGCTTCCGAAAAGCCGCGCACCACTTCACTCCCCCCCCCCGCCAGGTGCCTCGGCCTGGGGTCCGGCTTCCGAGTGCCAAAAGGACCTCCGCAGGGACCGCTTTCTGGCCAAATAAAGCGGGAGTGGCCCTCATAAATGACCAAATTCAACAAGGGTTCATTCTCCAGTTCTTTTCTTGGATACGAGGTCCTGGGAAGGCCTTCCCTCGCCCGGGATGCTTTGCCTCCCTGTGGGTGTTTCCGGCATACGCAGGTAGGGAAGGAATCAAGAACCTGAAGTGAAAGCTGTCCAAATGTGGAGATTTTAAACGAGGGGGCAGTGAAGCATAGTAATTCCTCCTTTGGAAAACTGCTGTTTGAAACTCTTGTTTGGACTACTCAGTTATTCCTAGACAGTCTCTTATTCTGTAGGTCAACTCTGTTATTTTTAGATAGTCCCTTATTCTGTAAAATAACTGTTTTAGTTTGAATAATAGAAAAAGATAAAAACTTAACTGACCTTGCAAGCTAGCCATCTGATGTAACAGGCTAATACTGATACTGATAATAATTCCCATATTCTTCTGCCAAGTATTGGTTCATTATGTATTCAAGGTTATAAACTATCTGTAACAATAACCTCCACAGAGCTCTTTGTAAAATCTGCAAAGGGCCCAAAAAGGTATAAATAGAGAGAACTTCCTCTATTTGTTTGCTCAGAGATTTGGGAAACACCTCCCTCTGAGCCACGCGAAAAAGACTCCTAATTAATTGGCTCATTAAGGCATCTCATATCTATCTCACTGATTTACGATACAACAGCAGGATAGGTTAATCCAGGTGTTCTCAACCTTGAGCATCTAACAGAATCACCTGGACTTCTTGCTGAAACTAAGTGAGTCGGCCCAACCCCAGGTTTCAGATTCAGTGGGTCTGGGGTCCTGTCCTAGAATTTTGCATCTCTTAACAAGTTCCCAGGTGGGGATGTTACTGGTCTGGTGGCCACACTTTGGGAACCACTGATGTACTGTGCTTATTAAATGCAGATTCACTGGTTGACTCCCAGGATTACTGAGGACAGGCCTAAGAATCTAAACCCCACAGGTGGCTCTGATACAGGTGCTCTGAGGAGCTAGGATATGGATTTTAGTAGTGGCAGGATATCACCTTGCTTTGAAGAGCCTGGAACCCAGAATCATGCATAATTGGCTCTCGCACGTGTTGTGGGGAAAGGGAGAGTGTTCCTTCTCTGTGGCCTGGCCTTCCTCAGTTCTCTGGAATGTGATGTGTTTTGAGTGTAAGGTGCTGCCAACTAGGCAGTCACCACAGATGCAGCTCTGGGTATCTGGTTGGGAGAGACAGGAACAGGGCCTGTAGGCCCAGGGAAGGTGCATCTCAAGTTTCTGGGCATGGCTGCTAATGGGGGGAAGTGAGATCAGCCCTCAGGTTCTCTAAGGCTGTGGTTTGTAAAGTGTGGACCCTGGACCAGCAGCATCAGTCTGACCTGAGAACATGTCAGAAATGCAGATTCTCAGGCCCGGCTCCCAACCTGAATCTGAAATTCTAAGGTGGGGCCCAGCCACATGACTTGCAAGTGATTCTGATACACAATCAAGTTTTGAGAAACACTGCTCTAAAAAATGATTGGTACATGTGCAGGTCTTAGAATCAATGATAGGAGTGCCTTGGTTGCTTATTTCAGTGATGGAAAATATCCTACTGGAAGTTAACAGCATAAATAGTTCATTTAAGGTGGTAACTAAGACTGTGTTTCTCGGCCTCAGCATTATTGACTTTTTGAGACAAATAATTCTTAGTTGTGAGGGCTACCCTATGCATTACAGATGTGTAGCATTATCTCTAGCCTCTATCCATGATATCCCTGTAGTGACAACTAAAAGTTATGTCTCCAGATATTGGCAAATGTCCCCAGGAATTGGGAGTGGGAGGGAAATCAACCCAGCTGAGAACCACTGAACTAAGACAAAAATATAATAGATTAATTTATAAAATCTCTGTGCTTTTTTCAGAAACAATGAGTAAGATAAGGATTCCAGCTGGAAGAATCTTACAGCCTTAGGTACACACAAATATATTGCAATGTGGAAAGTGTTGTTAAAAACATACCAATGAAATTCTATGGAGGTGACTAACTCGTCCTAGGGAAGGTGATAGAGAATGAAGACTGTGCAAGAGGTGACATTGGACTCTCAAAAAAAAAGAAGAAGAAGAAGAAAGAAAAGTAAGGACATTTGATGCATGTGTGAAATCTGAAGGTTAATATCTAAATACTTTACTCTTGGGTACTGGCGAGAAATATCTGTTTCTTAGGCTATGTGGGGTAGGGAGTGAAGAGGGGGAAAAACAATGAAAACTGATTGGGGCCCTCTTACAAAGGCCTTGCGTGCAGTGTTACAGAGATGGAACTTAATTGGGAGAAGACAGGGTAATGGCACTAGCCATTGAAGGAGTTTATTTTATTTATTTTTTATTTTATTTTATTTTTCTTTTTTTTTTCCCCGCCCTTGACAATCCCCTGGCCCCCCCCCCCCCCCCGTGTCTTATGTCCATTGGTTATGCTTATATGCATGCATACAAGTCCTTCGGTTGATCTCTTACTCCCCTCCCTTCTGCCCCCCAACCCTCTCTGGCCTTCCCACTGCAGTTTGACAATCAGTTTGAGGCAGCTCTGCCTCTGTATCTATTATTGTTCAAAAGTTTATAATGGTCTCTATTATCCATGAATGTGTGAGATCATGTGGTATTTTTCCTTCATTGACTGGCTTATTTCACTTAGCATAATGCTCTCCAGTTCCATCCATGCTGTTGCAAATGGTAAGAGTTCCTTCTTTTTTACAGCAGCATAGTATTCCATCGTGTAGATGTACCACAGTTTTCTAATCCATTCATCTACTGATGGGCACTTAGGCTGTTTCCAGATCTTAGCTATGGTGAATTGTGCTGCTATGAACATATGGGTGCATATATCCTTTCTGATTGGTGTTTCTGGTTTCTTGGGATATATTCCTAGAAGTGGGATCACAGGGTCAAATGGGAGTTCCATGTTTTGTTTTTTGAGGAAACTCCATACTGTCTTCCATAGTGGCTGCACCAGTCTGCATTCCCACCAGCAGTGCACGAGTGTTCCTTTTTCTCCACATCCTCTCCAGCACTTGTCGTTTGTTGATTTGTTGATGATAGCCATTCTGACAGGTGTGAGATGGTACCTCATTGTTGTTTTGATTTGCATCTCTCGGATGATTAGTGACTTTGAGCATGTTTTCATATGTCTCTTGGCTTTCTGAATGTCCTCTTTTGAAAGGTGTCTATTTAGGTCCTTTGCCCATTTTTTGATTGGATTGTTTATCTTCTTTTTGTTAAGTTGTATGAGTTCCCTATAAATTTTGGAGATTAGGCCCTTATCAGATATGACGTTGGCAAATATGTTTTCCCACGCAGTGGGTTTTCTTGTTGTTTTGTTGATGGTTTCTTTTGCTGTGCAGAAGCTTTTTATTTTGATGTAGTCCCATTTGTTCATTTTCTCTTTAGTTTCAAGTGTAGCCATTGAAGGAGTTTAAACCAGGGAGGGCCATGATCAGGCATGGTTCAGAAAGATGAGTGACCTCACACTCTCCTGGTTTCCCGTCTTCCTCGTTCGCCTCAGTGTCCTCAGCTAGTTCATCCTCCCTCACCTACCTTTAAATGCTAGAATCCAGTGCCCTGTCCTGGGCAGCTTGGGACTTCCTCCCCCATCTCACTCACAGCCACAGCTTTGAAAACTATATACTCACAACTCTAAATTATGTCCCTAGCTCCAAACCATGTATCTTGCTACTTGGCAATGACCCTTGA
The DNA here is from genome assembly GCF_000412655.1 of Myotis brandtii. NCBI lineage: Eukaryota > Metazoa > Chordata > Mammalia > Chiroptera > Vespertilionidae > Myotis > Myotis brandtii. The sequence continues at coordinate 4,637,431 of NW_005366214.1, read as the reverse complement.
TGTGCAAAAGCACCTCAAATGTAAGGTGACCAAAATGGAATTCGTGATCTTTCCTAAAAACCTTAGTCCTCAATATTTTGAATCTAAAAAAAAAAAAAGGGCACCACCTTCCACCTAGTTTTCTAGGCAAAAACTAAAAACTTAGGGTTCTTTCAAGATAAATTTTCTCTTCCTCATCACCAAAACCTGGGAATTTTACTTGTTAAATATCTTTGTATCCATTCATTTCCTCCATCACTCCATCGTCCACCTGAATCTTAGCTCTCATCCTCTCTTTGGACTATTGCTGACACCTCCTAGCTGGGTCTCCCCCCATCCAGCCCCTACTCCACATTGTAGGCAGAATGCTTTTTTTAAACAAAATAATTTGATCATGCCACTTATTTAAACATTCTCTTGGCTTTCTCCATTTAATTTAGGGTAAGGATCCCAATTCTTACTGTTTACTGCAAAGCACTGCATGATTTCACATCTGTTTCCTCTCTAGTCTCATTTTGGGCCACTTTCCTTCTTTTTTGCTCCACTCTAACCACACTGGCCTATTGTGAGTTCCTTAGGGCATTTGTACCTGCTAGGTCTTCTGCAGAGAAAGCTCCACCACCACTCCTTCCCCCAATCCCATAGCACCCCCATCTCTGCATGAATGTTAGTCCCTCAGGGTAAGCCCCCTGGGCTTGTAGGACATACCACACTGTCTGTAATTATGTTTTCATGACTATTACTTGCCTCCCATGGTCAACTTGTAGACTCTGTTAAGACTAGGACTTGACCTGTTTGGCTTTTTATTAGATTCCTAGCACTTAGCACTCTGGAAAACTGTTAGGAAAACACACAAAAGAAATATTTTTTGAGTAACTATCAGAGGAGAAGTTAGCAGCTGGGACACCAGTTAGGAAAAGGCCTTGTAATGGCCAGGGAAGAAATGAAGGAGTCTGAAGTCAGGCATTTACAGCAAAGAGCAGAAGAGATTTTTAAGGAGCTAGTGTATGGATTAGGGTCTTTGGAGATAAGCAATACTTATAGGGCACTGTCTCCCTTAAACAAGAAAGGAATTTACAGATTATAGAAGGATAGTCTAACAGCCAGCCCCAAGAACAAGAGAAGTCAGGGCAGCTCTGTGGGTAGAGATAGCAGACACTAATTGAGGGTGATCTCTTTAAGGCACTATCGGAATAAGTCTGCTTCAACCATTCATAAACTGAATGTCATTTCTCTCAAGATCCCAGATCCTGCTCTAGCTGGTTTGGCTCAGTGGATAGAGCGTCAGCCTGCGGACCAAAGGGTCCCTGGTTTGATTCTAGTCAAGGGTGTGTGTACCTTGGTTGCAGGCTCCTCCCCAGCCTGGGCCCTAGTTTGGGCTTGTGCAGGAGGCAAACAATCGATCTGTTTCTCTCACATCGATGTTTCTCTCTGTCTTTCCCTCTCTCTTCCAATCTCCCTAAAAATCAATGGAGAAATATCCTTGGGTGAGGATTAACAACAACAACAACAAATCCCAGGTCCTGGGAGCAAGAGCCTGATCGGTGTACCCCTTCCCCTGCCTGGTGGTCCCAGGAGGCTATGTTCAGGGGATGGATAGTTTCCCAGAGAAAAAGGAGCATTAATAAAGTGGGGAAAAGTTAGTGATAGTGTTATTTTTTAGACACGATTTCTTTACCAAAGAATGTAATAGGAATGAGTGGAAAACATTATTTTGTTGTGTAATTGATTTTAGTCAGGTGATTAAATCATAGACCTAATGACTGGGTCTACACAGACTTGGTGGATGGCAAAGCCAGTTTAAATGAATTACTTCAGTTTCTGTCGGCTCAGAAAAAAGAAATACTACTAATCACAGCAGAGTTTAAGGAATATTGAGAGCATTACACGTTGAATAATTTTAATTCTTCATTTTATAATGACTGGTAATGATCAAATGTATTTTTAACAGGCTCACAGGCAAGAATACCAAGAGTTACCATTTCTTTCATATTTTATTTTTTTAACATGTTTTTATTGATTTTAGAGAGATAACAAGGGAAAGGAGAGAGAGAAACATCAATGTTAGAGAGAAACATCTCGGCTGCCTCCTGCACACCCCATACTAGGGATCAAGCCCACTACCCTGTCTGTGCCCTGACCTGGAATCGAACTAGCGACCGTTTGGTGCATGGAACGAAGCTCATCTAACTGAGCCACACTAGCCAGGACATCATGTTATAAATCTACCTGGCATGTAGCTGGTAGAGTATGAGATGACCTGGAATCGAACCAGCGACCTTTTGGTGCATGGAACGAAGCTCATCCAACTGAGCCACACTAGCCAGGACATCATGTTATAAATCTACCTGGCATGTAGCTGGTAGAGTATGAGACTTGTCCCACTGTAGTGATTCACTGATTGTTTTCTACTATGTACCTGTATTTCAGGAGCTATACCTATATATCTATGCATCTCTGAGGTATAATGATTTTATATTTAGCCATAGTGTACTATTTTAGAAAAATGGGAATTGGCTTACATGTACAATTTGGATATAGGTTTCCACATAATTCAGATGAAAATTACTGATAGATAACGATTGCTTTAAAAAGAAAGCCTTTAAAAGTCATAGAAGTCACTTGAGAAGAAACCCATCCCTCAGTGGGTCGTCGTCTTCTATTGTAAAGCTTGCTGTTCCCGTGTAATGGGCTTGTCCGGATACTTCCACTATAACCGCATTAAAATCCCCACACTTTGCTTCCTGAAAAAAGGTGAAAGGAGTACAATATCAAAATACCGCATTCACATTGTATCCGGTTTAAGTCATATTGTTAATTTCTATCACTTTAAAGAAAACCCAAGAGTTAATCCAATGAAAGGAGAGCGACCTGATCAGGTCTGTGTTTTACATGAATTAAGCTGTACAGTGGGAGACAACTGGAGAGGAGAGAAACTAGACACCCAGAACCCTGTGGAAAGGGAAGCTTAATTCATTGATGGACTCTACAGTCACTGGGGTAATTTTTAGTGAGGCTGGAGAAGAGCAAAATACAGAGATACTTTGGAGGAAGAACTGACAGGCCTGGGGACTGATATGTGGGAAGTAAGGAATAGAAATAAATGTGACTACAGCTTTTAGCTTGAAAGTGATGGGGAATGTGGCAGGAGAGGCACCTTTAGGAAGAAAGATGTTTTTAACAAGTTGAGTTTGCGATATCTCTGGGACAGTCATTTTGAGATGAGTTTACTGGACAGTTGGGAACATACCTGTTAGACTCAGGAGAGAAGCCCAGGGTAGGCATGGGAGGGAGGAAGGTTTGGAAGTCATCAGTGGGTGGCTGAGAGTTGAAACTTCAGAAGTGGGTGAAATGTCCCAGTGGCATCAAATTGCTGATGAGAAGGAAGCTAAGGATAAAATGCTGGGGGCTTCTGAACGGAAGGATGGGGAAAGGAAGCTGGGCAGGGAAAGAGATGGAGATACTATCAGAGAGCCTGGAAGAGCCCAGAGATGAAAGGTCAGTGGTGCAAAGGAAGATGTTCTGGCAAGTATGATAATTGGGATTAAATAACTTCAAATCTTCACTACAGAGTATCTTTTCATTTTCTAATTTTAAAAAAACAAACAGGATAACTGAAGCTTAAGGTAAATATCAATTATGAGCTTAGGGTACAGTAATTTTATTATCTAATATAATAATAGAGGAATATGCAAATTAGGACGCTGTAACGTCATGACCGATCTACAAGCAGTGGAGAGCTACAGGAGGGCAGAGCAGCAAGCTATGAGCGGTGGAGAGCTACCAGTGGTGGTGGGCGGGGTGGCCAGCTGAGGCAAGCAGCAGCGAGCTACTCACGCACGGATTTGTGCGCAGGGCTACTAGTCTTTTTGTAAAGCTGCTATAATATAAAGCCTCACTGAAAACTTGCCTTGTCTAATCTATACTAATAAAAGGGTAATATGCTAATTAGACCAGGAGAACCTTCCGGGAGACCTTCCAGACGTCCTTCCGGACAAAGCCATGGTGGCGGGGCTGAGGCAGAGGCTGTTAGGGGCAAACAGGCCAGCGGAGGAGGGCAGTTGGGAGCGATCAGGCCAGCAGGGGAGGGCAGTTGGGGACAAGCAGGCTGGCAGGGGACAGCAGTTGGAGGCAAGCAAGCAGGGGACGGCAGTTGGATCCTGCAGGGATGGGGCCTAAATCAGCAGTCAGATATCCCCCAAGGGGTCCCAGATTAGAGAGGGTACAGACCACGCTGAGGGACACCCGCCCTGTGCATGAATTTCATGCACCAGGTCTCGTGTCTAATCTAATAAAAGAGAAACATGAAAATTGACTGCACCCCCGCTACGCCCCAAGCCACGCCCACCAGCCAATGGAGGCGACTATATGCAAATTAACCCAACCAAGATGGCGGCCCGCAGCCACGGAGCAGGAGCAAGCAGGAGGCTTGGTTGCCCCAGCCATGGAGGAAGCCAAGCTTCCTGCCTGCCCTGGCCAGCTGTGGCCTCCACTCAAGGCAACAAAGTTTCAATTATAGAAGAAAAATAAATCCTAGATACCTGCTTCCAGCCAGCCTTCACTGGGAGCTTGGGTGGCTGGGGGCTGTGGCCAGCCTGCAACCGTGCACCAGGCCTCTATCCTATATAGTAAAAGGGTAATATGCAAACTGACCCTAACAGCAGAAGGACTGGGAATGACTGGTCACTATGACACACACTGACCACCAGGGGGCAGATGCTCAATGCAGGAGCTGCCCTCTGGTGGTCAGGGCGCTCTCACATGGGAGGAGCTCTGCTCAGCCACAAGCCAGGCTGATGGCTGCCAGTAGAGCGGTGGTGGTGGGAGCCTCTCCTGCCTCCCCAGCAGTGCTAAGGATGTCCGACTGCAGTTTAGGCCTGCTCCCCGCTGGCAAGTGGACATCCCCCGAGGACTCCCGGGCTGCCAGAGGGATGTCTGATTGCCATCTTAGGCCCAATCCTCCGAGGAGCGGGCCTAAGCCAGCAGGTGGTCATCCCCTGAGGGGTCCCAGACTGTGAGAGGGCACAGGCCGGGCTGAGGGACCTCCCTCTCCCCCTGCGAGTGCACAAATTTTTGTGCACCGGGCCTCTAGTATAATATAATGCTTAACAGTGTGGGGTCTGCTTAGAGAGATCCATGTTCATAGTCTGGATCCATTACTCTTTGACTTTTGGCAAAACTCTCCAATTTATCATTTGTTAAAGAAGAAGAATAGTATTGACCTCCCCGAATTCTTGTGAGAATTAAATGATATGGTATGCATAATGTGTTTAGCTTGGAAACTGACATGTGAAACACCCAATAAATATTATAGATTATTACTTTATCTTCATTCTGAGACTTGAAGACAATGTATCCCAAATTTTTGCATACAACGTAATGGCTTGGTACCTCATAAGATCAGGTAATGTATAGGAATGCCTAACTTAATGAAAATTCAATATTTAGAAAAATCAAACTTTAAAAACATCTGTATTTCCCTGGCCATGTGGCTCAGTTGGTTGAGCATCATCTAGTGCACCAAAGAGTGCAGGTTCAATTCCCGGTCAGGGCACATACCTAGGTTGCCAGTTGATTCCTCGCTTGGGGGACCTACAGGAGGCAACCAATCACTGTTTCTCCCTCATCTCTTTCTCTTTCTCTTCTCTTCTCTCTCTTTCTCTCTCTCTCTCTCTCTCAAATCAATAAACATATCCTCGGGTGACGATTTTTTAAAAAAGCTATTTTAGGATATAAAAGTATTAGGATAGATTGCTATGTTAAAGGACTCTTTATGAGTAGATTCACTTACTAGATGTAAACAAGTTATCCTGTAGATTTCATTTATTAATGAGTAAATTCATTAATTAGCTCTAGTAGCACATTTAATATTTGATTCCATTATAAAAATTCTGCCCACAACTTTTCAGGACTTTCACATCCTATTATAAAATGAAACACTCCTATAGAATAAAAACAAGCAAACAAAACATCCAAACCCTAGTTTAATGGCTCTCAGACATTTTGGTGCCAGGACCCCTTTACACCTTCAGGTTTGAGGAACTCAAAATAGTTTTTGTTCACGTAGGATATATATATTAATATTTGCTTTTTAAAAAATTAAAGATATTTTTTCATTAATTCGTTTAAAAAATAAACTCACTGCATGTTATGAGTTTATTAATAAACCACAAATTTTTGTGAAAATAACATTTGCCAAAACAAACAAAAAAACCAATGAGAAAAATGGCATTGTTTTACATTTTTGGAAACATCCAATGTCTGGCTGTAAAGAAGACAGCTAGATCCTCATATCTGCTCCTACATTCAGTCAGCTGGGATAGCGCATTATTCTGCCTCTGGAGAACTGTACACTGATGAGAGAATGAAAGTGAAAAGCAAACAATGTCTTAGTATTATTACGAACATTGTTTTGGCCTTGTGGACCCATGGAAAGGACCCTGGGAACCCCCAGGGGTTTTCACACCTCACTTTGAGGACCAGTATCCTAGCTGAAGTTTTTACAGGTCTGTTTGAAAATTGTCTTCTGAGAGCTGTGTGAAGAAACTCATCACACACCCGACTCACGCCTCTTCAGTCTCCAAAGTAACACATTTACAGAAGAAGGTAAGGGTGTCACTCACCCTCACAGCCTTCCCGGTGAAGACTGAGCCAGTGGCACTGCTTTTAAAGGCTCTGGTCTGGTTCAGTTCCAGAAGCCCTTTGTGATACTGTAAGGCAATTCGGGCTGTCACTCCTGAGCCCGTAGGACTTCGGTCAACCTGTTTCAGAATAAACAAAGATAAGAAAGTTCATAGTGCTCTACTTCCACATCGCATGACTTTTGTGCCTAAAAATCACAGTTTTAATACCTGCTCATCTGCAAACACACAGATGTTGGTGGTTGGCTCCTCACTGTAAGTGTCTTTTCCATCTGTTAATATAGTTCCATATAGAAAGGCAAGGTCTTCACTATCAGGATGAGTAATTTTAAACTGCAAATAACAAAAAATTATCAACCACATGTAAAATAAATACTTTGATTCAAGTTTATATTTTAAATAACATATATGGGGCTCTCTTAGACATAATTTTTCCACCTTTATCATTTTTAAAACACCTGTTGGGTCAAGGCACTAAATGCTAGAAGGACATCTTTGTCTAGATCCAAGGTCTTCACTATCAGGATGAGTAATTTTAAACTGCAAATAACAAAAAATTATCAACCACATGTAAAATAAATACTTTGATTCACGTTTATATTTTAAATAACATAGATGGGGCTCCCTTAGACATAATTTTTCCACCCTTATCATTTTTAAAACACCTTTTGGGTCAAGGCACTAAATGCTAGAATGACATCTTTGTCTAGATGAATAAACATAGTTTTATTGGAAGTATTTGTTATTTTTTTTTTTTTTTGATTTCAAAGAGAGGAAGGGAGAGGGAGAGAGAGATAGAAGCAGTGATGAGAGAGAATAATTGACCGGCTGCCTCCTGCACGCCCCCTACTGGGGATCAAACCCACAATCTGGGCATGTGCCCTGACTGGAAATCAAACTGTGACCTCCTGGTTCATGGGTGGATGCTCAACCACTGAGTCACACTGGCCAGGTGGAAGTGTGAGTCCTTCCTAAGGAAGTTGCCCTGCACATAGCCTCTACTAATGGAACAGTCCTATTTTATACACACCCCCACTAACTAAACACACACACTCTTTGAGGTGCTGAGCCCAGGATGGTCAATCCACAGGCTGGCCATGGCTGCCCAAACAGGAGGAGCTAAGGCAACCATATCCTCACTCTCAGGAGCTTGAAGGGGATCATGTGGAGAAACCAGGCAATGAGTATCTAGAGCTGAAGTGAATACTAGTGATAGAGACAAAGACTGTGAGAGGCCAAGAGCAAGCAAAAGTTACCGGGATGCAGATGCTATTAGGTAAGAGAAACAATTGGATGGAAAAAGAATGATTTATTGTAAAGAATGAAGTCAGCCCAGGTGGGTGTGGCTCAGCAGTTGAGCATCGACCTAGGAACCAAGAGGTCTCCGGTTGGATTTCTGGTCAGGGCACAAGTTGCAGGCTGGATCCCCAGTGGGGGACGTGCAGGAGGCACCTGATCGATGATTCTCATCACTGATGAGGAGGCACCTGATCAATGATTCTCATCATTGATATTTACTAATATCTCTCTCTCCCTCTCCCTTCCTCCCTGAAATCAAGAAAAATATATATTTTTAAAAAGAATGAAGTCAGCTGGTATCATGAAAAGCAGCAGTGTTGATGGCAGCAACAGTACTGACCTGAGCTTTCACTGCTTCTGTCACTGTACTTGCTGCATCCACAAGGTACCTTGTCTTTGCAGAACAAACATCAAGTCCTAACTTTTCAGCACTAACAAATGCATAAAATGCGCCACCATATGCAATGTCCACTACCACCTTCCCATGACCAGGAACATCCACCAGGAGATCTAAAAAAGATGCGTTTGAATAGTGTGTTTTAGTAGTTTAGCAATATAAATCATACAATTTTTCATATGTTTATGTTGCGGGGGGGGGGAGTGTAGAGGAGGTAGAGGGTTCTTCCTATCATAAAAAGGAATGAAACAAAAATGCATCTTCAAAATGAGTAAGCATCAAGTAAATAATAATAGAGCTTTAGCCAAGTACATCTTTCTATTTTTAATTTGATGTTTGCATAAGTTGTACAAGTGCACTTGAATGCATGTTTTCCTTAAATTATACATGCATATTTGTTAACTATTCTGAGTATCTTTTTTTCTAGGAAACATCATAGAGACAGAGAGAGGAAAACCCTGGGGCCTCAACGTGTGGAAACTACGAAGGAAAATGTAGGTCCCCTCTCATACTACTAGGAGTGGTTTTAAATAGTGAGGATTTGGAGCCCTATTCACAAATTGGTTTTCTTCAAATCTAATGTCAAACAAAATGGGGAAAAAAAGAGACTTTTCCTATACGTTACATACAAACACTTACTCACTTATATATTTCATCTCAGGCAAATACTGCAGGCAAATACTCAGAACAAGCCACTGTGCAACCACTGACATGTATGGTATTATTTTGCATCAGGGTTTTTATAGGTATTTTAAGTGCCGACATAACCAAAGTTTCACCTGAAGGTCAGTTGTTTGAAATACTGAATTTACATTTCCAAAGGAATGGGGCTGGCTGATATTTCGGGATATTAAAACTGTTTACCCCCTTCTTGAATTTTCCTCTCTTTCTCCTCCCCAATTCCAGTGGGCTTGGTGATCACGGCCTCTGGGGGAGGCACATGGCAGGGGAGAAGCAGGTTTTGTGGAAAACGATCGCAGGGGAAAGAGATCTGTTGGCCAAGGAGTGTCCTATATATGTATTTTTTTCGTCACCATTTATCCCCTCTGTGCCCTCTTCCACCTCCCCCTCCCCCCCACAACCACCACACTGCTGTCCATGTCCATGAGTTCTCTTTTTAAAATCTTTATTGTTGAAGGTATTATATATGTCCCCCTTTTCCCCTTTGGACCCTCTCCAGCTCCAGGGCGTTCTCTTTTTTCTACATTATCCGCCCCAGCTGCTTCCTGCTCTCTAAGGGGAGAAACATTTCTCTTGGTCAATAGGGAAACTTCCTCTGGACTGAGAAAAGAGGCTGGAGGTCCTGAGTGCAGAGGGCCGGCCTGTGTTAACTTCCCCACACACCACGGAGAGGCTGCTGCTGTGACAGAGGCAGCAGGAGGAGGGGCGGGGGCAGGGGCCACAGGGAGGTGGCGGATGACGCTTCCCTGGTAACCTGTGCAAGCCGAGGACCGAAAGGCCCTCCTCTCCAAGGCCTTGGCTATTTTCAGAAACCTTTGCTCACATATATATCAGGAAAGGGGCAGCAAGTGGAGGGATGAAACTACGTCAACCAATAAGGCAGAGTGGAGTCTCAAATTAAGTTGTGAAAAATAAAATATTTCTTGTATTCCTGAGTTTGCACAGTCCTACAAAGGTACCAGTATGCGATCAGTTACAGACTAGGCCACAGAGCCCTTTTTACATGTGATGTGTCAAAACACAGCAAATTTATCATCAAAAGAGTAAAACATGCCTGTGGAACTTAACAGCAAACCTGAATAAAAAGGTCTTTATCTGGATGCTGATGCAACATGAAAAGCACATTTAATAAGAGGAGAATGAGGAATTCGATGGAAATAAGGGACTGCTAGAAAGCTAAGCTAAGTGCGGCTTTGGTGTCCTCATGTGTAAAATGGCACTGCTATTCCCCCCAACAAAGGTTTCCTTTGAGAATCCCATGTGATTATGTGTGTGGAGTGGTTGGCACGGATTAGTGATGTAATAAATGTTGATATTAAAGCCAGAAGTTTAATTTCCAATAGGAATAGAACTCTTAAGAGAACCAGTTGTTTACATTTGCCAATCAGCATATTCTCCTCCAAATTTCATTTTAGTTATTCATTTAACAAGTGTTAACTACCTACTGTTCTAGCACTTGAATACAGTGAACAAAATTCTGGAGTTTTCATTTTGGCAGGTGGAGTGGAGGTGGACTCAGCAATTTTCTGAGACGGGCACTGTTGTCATCTTCATTTTACAGACATGACATTGAGGAACAGAAACCCTTTCACAGGGTCGCCTAGATGAGGAAGGACAGAGTAGTGATCTTGATTGAACAGTCAGTCCACCTTTTTTGTATTTTTCTAAGTAGAGAATTTAGGATTTCATTTTCTTTTAAAATATATTTTTATTGATTTCAGAGAGGAAGGAAGAGGGAGAGAGATAGAAACATCAGTAATGAGAGAGAATCATTGATCAGCTGCCTCCCACATGCTCCCTCCTGCCCCCCGCCCCTTCCCTGCACACCCCACACTGGGGATCAAGCCCACAACACGGGCATATGCCCTGACCGGGAATCGAACCATGACATTCTCTGGTTCATAGGTTGACGCTCAACCTCTGAGCCACACCAGCCGGGCAAGATTTCATTTTCTTAATGCAGTGATGTTCTCGGAACTACGAGCTGATGGGGTTGGCTGCCCCTGCCATCACTTCCCAAATTGAGGTGGTGGTGATCCTGCTGCCTGCTGTCATTTCCCACAAAATCCAGAGGGCTTCCCACCTGCTGCTGGGGTGGCTTAGGTGCCAAGTTAAACTGTTGAGGTTTTTGAGGTGAAATCTAAACACAGACTCCTGTCTCCCTCCAGTGCCTTCCCAATACAGATGTGACACCATTCTCTCCCAAAGGGGAAAGTGGCCTCTATTTGCTCTAAGAATGAGCTGGACTATCACGGCATCATTCAGAATCAGGCTAACCTGGAACCCAAATCCTAGAGGAGGATTAAGATCGAACTCACAGAATGATATGCATGGCTTGAAGGCTTTGAAAAAAAGAGGTGATAACCCAGTTCCTGGCTGGACTAACTTAGCTCCCAGCTCACTTCCAGCCATGACTACTCAAGCATCCTCACTGACAGAATGCAGCCCTTTGGAGGGGTTTCCCCTCTATGTAAGGATGATAGTTATTAGGCATTTATTACATGACACACAGGCTCTGTACTAGGGAACCACCAAAACCTTCTGAAGGCTCAGCACACCTAGAGGACTAACTAGTAACCTTATATATTCAGTAGTCTCTGTCTTGGAATATATCTATTTTTAAATTCTAAGTAGTGCCTTACACTCTCTCATTTAATCCTCACAAAACTCAATTCGATAACACATGAAGTATAGACTCAGAGAGGTTAAGTAATTTGACTCAAGCTGCACAGCCTTATAGGGTTGTCAGGCTTTGAACCCAGGCAAAGTCTGTTCCTGTTTTTAAAAAATAAGAGCAAGCGTTTTAGCGACATCAGTACTTTCACGATTTGTAAGTTGCCTAGTTCATTCTCATTTAATTTCCTCCCCAAGAAGTGGAGAAGCACTTTTTACAGATCAGTCCCAGTAACCTGTGTTTAGTAACCTGTCAGAGGGGATGGTGTGTCTGGCGAGGGTATTCTGAGCCAGCCTGGAACCAGGCCCACCGGCTGTTCTTTGCCCTTTGACTCTGGCCGACCTGGCTTTAGCCAATTGTGAAATCTAGGAATGCCTGCCGAGTGGGGAGCGAGGCGCTGAGGGAAGCACGGAATTGGGTTAGGGTTAGGGTTAGGGTTTTAGGGTTAGGATTTTCGGGTGTCTCAAGGCTCTCAAGACCACAGGCCCATGGCCCTGGGGGATCAATCACTGAATTGCATGCTTCGCACAAATCCGAAGGCTATGGCAAGTGACTTAGAATTACCTTTTTATTATTTGCAAAGGGTTTGGGTTAGGGTTAGGGTTAAGTTTAAGGTTAGGGTGTCTCAAGGCTCTCAAGACCACAGGCCCACGGACCTGGGGGATCGATCATTGAATTGCATGCTCCGCCAAATCCGAAGGCTATTTGCAGTGACTTAGAATTGCCTTTTCATTATTTGCAAAGGCTGTGGGTGGGTTAGTTGCGCGGTGTGGGTTCCAGCCCAGAGAACAGGTGTAGTTAGTAGCGTCTCGGGTTGCAGCCCGAGGGTGGGCGGTCCCGCCGGTTACCTGTGGCCAGCACGAAGGCCGGGAC
>NW_005366214.1:4624175-4624401 GCF_000412655.1 Myotis brandtii | reverse complement strand
CCAGGAGGCGGACCCGCCTAGGCGTCCGTAGCCCGGATGTCCGGGCGCAGCGGGCCCCGCGGCTGATCCTGGAGCTTCTCCAAGGAAACTTACCCGCGGCCCATGGGTGAGTGGTCGCTGGGGTCCCGGGAGCCTTTGCAAAAGCTTCTAGCCTTGGCTGCTGCGCGGGGCTCGGCTCATCCTCGCTCCCCGCTCCCCCACCCCTCGCCGTGGGGGCGCGCCCTGC
>NW_005366214.1:4608125-4624105 GCF_000412655.1 Myotis brandtii | reverse complement strand
CGGATGCTGAGGGGAGGCCGCTGCGCGCGGGGAGGGATGGGCTAGAGGCCTCCGTGGCTGCGGTCGGAGCGTTCCTTCAGTCTCCGCGTCAGTCCTGGACTTCACAGCTTAGGGCGCGGGAGCAGAGGCTGATGGCCGCATAGCTGTTGTCTCCGCTTCAGCATCAATCGTGAGTGCAGGGGGCCCGTCACAGAGATTGCAAAACACCAAGTCAGAGTGCTAGCTGCAGGGAGTGTAAGGAAAGTGATCGGACGCTGGGAGTCAGGGTTGGTTTGGCCGATGATAAGCTGGTGCTCGTTTTCAGGACTTGGGGTTTGAGAAACTTGACTTACATTCAAATAGATTTATTAAGCATCTACTATAGGCAAAGCCTGTGTAGAAAAACTTCCAATTCTTTAACCCGGGGCTTCTCAAAAAATCAATTCATTTCCATGCATTAGCTTAGATCATTGTGATTACAATTGGTTTAAAAATAAGCGTCAAAGAAGCCCGGGAATTTAAAAAAGAAACAAACTCAAAGATTTGATAAAAGTGAAACTATTAGACTTGAGGCATTTTAGTGTTATTTCTGTTGCTTTTTTTTTTCTCAACTGCAACAGGAGAAAAAAATCAGAAGTCTATTCAAATTTGAAAGGAGAACGGGCATTGTGGACCAGACAGTCTCTAGATTGTGAATTCATGAAGAGTTTGGAAAATGATTGTTCATCATAATTATAAAATGCATGATTTTCTAATTTGCATTTGACCACAGTTGTTTTGGAATTATTCCACACGAGGCTAAAGGTTCCGTGAAGGCAGGGACTGCCATGTCCCTCTGGATCTTTAGTTGTCTCTGACCAGTGGAATCTGACATTTAATGCATGTTCGTTGAATGAGTGAATCAATGAAGGAAGGGAAATGTCCCTGATGAAAAAAAAAGCCCTCCTTCAATAACCTCTACCTGTTGATGAGGTCAAAGACAGTCTGTGGGCCCTGAGTGGTTTTGTAAAGAACAGCTGCTTTTAATTTCCCTGAGCCTCCAAGATCAGGGGGTTGATTCAGGCAGTGGTTCCAAGTATTGGTCAGAGGACCCGTGACAGCCTTGATGAAGTTGTCAGCTGTCCTTGACAAAAGTTAGGACAATGTAAGTAAGCCTTTTATAAAGGTGAATTTATTTACTCTAAAGGCCCGCCCTTTATTCTGAAATTATGTTCTTTCCGCTTTTCTGGTATTAAAATGTGTCCTGTTATGAAAGAAGGTGATAGTAGATAGTGTGTGTGTGTTTGTGCACATGCACTTAATGTCCTGACTGAGCAAAATAAAAAGTAGTGATCCTCTACCAATCCTCTTATTAGAAAACCATCAGAAGGCTAGACCACCTAATCAAGGGGAGTGCTGGCTGGAGCTACTGGAGACGGGCCAGGTTAGGCTTTGAGTTCCAGGGATACCTCCTGACCCGCAGGTAGAGGACTGAGGATGTTCATCACGAGAAACAGTATTAACAACAAGGTTCCAGTACAGCTTTGTGCAGTGTCGTGTCACAGTGTAAAGGAGAAATTTAATTTTTAAAATAAATGCACAAGACTTTTGCCACGGTACATATGATTATTTTATTTGAAAATGTACTGAGATATTTCTGCCAAGCGCTGCAACTATTATTGCATTATTTGTTTATAATCACAAAAGATGTTACTGTACTGGCATTTGTTTTTAAAAAGCTGTCGATATTCAACCAGCATGCCTCGGACTTTACTGTGGGAAGACCCTATTATTTAAAAATGGCTCAACTGAACTGTATGGAGAATGTGGGGTAAGTCTTAATGTTTGTATGTTCATTTGTAAAATCTTTTTGCTTTTGAAATATTTTCACATGTAGTATATCTTTTTTCTTCAGTCTACTCATTAATTTCTAAAAGACTATGTAGGCATTAATAAAATCTTTGTGTTGTCATATTGATTGTTTATAATACATCTTTCTTTACAGTCACAGTTACTGTGTTTTTAAGAACATTTTATAATTTTAGAGTAATTTTAAATTACTTTTTATTAATGATACAGTACAGTGACTTGGATATGCAAGTCAGTTAACATTACAATTCCAGAACACTTGTTTGCAATTATTTTTATACGATGTTAATAGCTAAGTTTGTCATTTAATATTAGTCAACTATTTTAGTAACTTAGTAAAAGGACTCCTTTTACAGTTGGTTTCATACAGATATAGGCAAATACAGTGTAGATTTCTTTTTGTTTTACTTACGCTTTCTCTTTTTTATATCTGAAGGATGCACATGTAAATAGATGTTTAAACAGAAATGGGACATTTTATAGAAAGATTTTTGGGGGTGCTAATGTTCTAAAGTAATATCTGTACATAAAATATTATTTTTATATGTTGTAGGTGTGTCCCAGAGGACAGAGAACAAACGCACAGAAGTACTGCCAGCCTTGCACAGAGTCTCCAGAGCTCTATGACTGGCTCTATCTTGGATTCATGGCTATGCTTCCTCTTGTTTTGCATTGGTTCTTCATTGAATGGTACTCGGGGAAAAAGAGGTTAGCACTTCCTATGAATGTAACTGGATGCACTGATGCTGGAATAATTATTAGTCAGAATCAAATAATTATACTTCTGTTGTTTGTTTTAAAAGTGGTAAGCCTGTTTTGGTTTTATATTCTGATTACTCTTGATTATAGCAAGAAAAATTAATGATAGGGCATGCCTCAATATGTATTGAGGGAAGTATCCTTTGTCTGTTTTACTTTAAATGAGCTTGAGGGAACTTTTTTTTTTATATGTCTTTCTTTTTTGTTGAAGAAATTGAAAACATTTTAAAATTATCATCTTTATTTTTTTTTACAAAGAATTGCTTTATTCTAGAACTAATACTTTGTGATTTAATTTACTACTAGTAATCTAGTATAATGTAGTTAAAATGCTATAGCTGCAACCTAGTTATGAAAACTCATGCTAGCACATTATCTCCATAAGCATCTATTAAGCACTGTGTTTTATGTTCATAAGATCAGAGGAGGAACTACACAAATCACTGACATGGTTTATAGTCATAATCTTTTAGAGAAAACAAATGTATATATAACTGAATGTAATATAAGTCAGTCTTAAAACTATATAAACAAACGTGTGTAAAAGCACTGTAAACAAAATGCTCTGGAATCATGAAGAAAGGAAGAGATAAATTGTGCCTGGTAGGATCTGAAAGACTTGGGGAAAGAAAAAAAAAAGACCATTTTAGGCAGAGGAAAGAGCTTGAGCAATGGCATGGAGGTATGAAATGTGTAGCTTGTCAGCGGTTGTGCTCAGCTTCGAGGAAATGAGATCCACATTGAGTGGGTGTGAGAGTCGTCAGGCTTAGTCTTATGCCCCGGAGGAGCGAGAGTAGTTTTGAAGCATAAGTACAACGGGAATAAAAACTTCAGAAAAAGTGCTGGCCCTGGTCTGTGTGGCTCAGGTGGTTGGGCTTCGTCCAGTGCACCGAAAGGTTGCTGATTCCATTCCCGGTCAGAGCATATGCCCAGGTTGTGGACTTGATCCCTAGTAGGGGGCGTGCAGGAGGCATGTTTCGCTCTCACATCAATATTTCTTTCTCCCTCTCCCTTCCTCTCTCTAAAAATAAATTTAAAAAATATTTTTAAAAAGAAAAAGTGATAAAAGACAATTTAATAGAAAGGTTAACTCTAGGGTAGAGACAGGTGTGTGGAATGGGGAGAAACAGGTAGATATAAGTTGTTATTGTTCTAGTTATTGAGTTAGATGGTGAGCTTACAGTATTTATTATACTCTATAACTAATATATTAGGTATAATTTTTGTGTACTTTTTATATTTAAGATAATTTTAAAATGATGCATAAATAACTAAGAACATTTTAATAGCAATTTGGCGAGGCACTAAAGATAAGGGTAGATCTAATTTCTGCTCTTCTGCACATTTAGGTGATACTGGCACGGTATAATCCCTTTTTAGTAAACAAGGTTAAACTCTTCTCAAGTGGTTTTCATGTATGTTTCACTTTTCTTACCCGTTAAGAAGATATTTTGTTTCAGGAGTCAATAGTTAAAATTTCTTTACCGAAACCATATCTTGAATCATATCCAGGTTTTATGAAAAGCCATTTTGCACTAAGTTTTGGGTAATGGTGCTTCTTTTGTTTTGCTAGTTCCAGTGCACTTTTCCAGCACATCACCGCATTATTTGAATGCAGCATGGCCGCTATCATCACCTTACTTGTGAGTGATCCAGTCGGTGTTCTTTATATCCGTTCATGCCGAGTACTGATGCTTTCTGATTGGTACACGATGCTTTACAACCCAAGTCCAGATTACGTCACCACCGTGCACTGTACTCACGAAGCTGTCTACCCACTGTAAGTGTTTATCTAGACTTAAGATCATGTCTTGAAAAATGACAATTAGAGATTTAATTCATTTCCATAGGCTTTGAGCATCGTAAAATGGCATCTAGGCCCTGGGGGAAATATACAGAAATGATTTTCTTCTCTTAAGGAATACATCGTCTGATAGGAGAAAATAGAAATACAGCTTAGTATAATAGAAGTGAAAGTGTTTTTGCGTTGGCGTTGAAGTATGTGTAAACACAAAATAAGCCATCTGTGTTTCTTAGAAAGGGATTTATAAGGAACACCTTTTTGATACACAGCAGAGAAGCAATATCTGACATATGGGAAAGAGTATGGGCTTTGGAGCTGAAAGCAGGCTTGAGTTTGAATCCTGGGTCTGCCAGTTGACCTGTTAACTCAAGCATGTTAGGAGCCTCTTGTAACTCACATTGGGAAAATGGGAATGATGATCCCTCGTAAGGTAATTTTGAGGATTAAATAAATCCATACAGATCAGATACTGTGCAGTGCTTCACGTATGGGAAGCACCCAACAGTAGCTGAAATTATTATTAGAGGGTTTGGGTTAATGTTCTTTTTTTCCCCTGTTTTTCCAAATAAATGTAATTTCCATCAAAATATTTGTTTTAAAAATATCAAATTCATAACATTCTATATAATATCATTCCAGACTACATTATTTTTAGAATTTCTGTAAATGGTTGGTGTTCATTTGATGTGTTCTTTTTGGTAAAGGTATAGTAGAAGAGTCTGGTATTTATGTTCCAGTCATAGCAAGTGTTCATTACATAATATGCTCGGTAAAATAGTCCTTTTTGAGAAAGTTCTAATAGTACTAAGTGTCAAAACACACATGCACATATGTAAAAAGGTAATTTTCAAAAAATAAGATCCAGATGTAAAGATATGAAAATCTTTTCCACCTGCCCAGCTTTAAGTCCTATCTCTCTCTACATGTATTTATAGCTAAAATTTATATATAAAGGACTGATAAAATCCCCTGATTTAATAGAGCTGTACCATCAGCTTCAATTAATGAAATAATGGCTACATACTATTTCACATAACATTTAACCAGTTATCTGTTGTTGAATATTTATTTTGTTCCTTAATTTTCTTTATTATATGATCCAATAAAAACCTTGTTCATAAAGTTATTTTTGTGAATCCCTGATTATTTCCCTTTGAAAATTTCTGCAAGTAAAATTGCTGGATCAAAGGATATAAACATTTTTTTAGGATTTTGGATACACATTTCCAAACTGCCTCTGGGAAGGGACCAGCATGCACTTTTCAGTAATGGTATGAGGGTCCTTTTGGGAAACCGTCCACCAATGTGAATATTCAATGGGTAGACGTAATATGCTTTTTTAACCTTTTATAGGACCTTTGATTTAAAAATGATCAATGATAAAGTATTTTAAAAGTATTTTTGATCATGTAATTCCTTATTTATTTTACAGCTACACCATTGTATTCATCTACTATGCGTTCTGCTTGGTGTTAATGATGCTGCTCCGACCTCTGCTGGTAAAGAAGATTGCCTGTGGGTTAGGGAAGTCGGATCGATTTAAAAGTATTTACGCTGCACTTTACTTCTTCCCCATTTTAACCGTGCTTCAGGCAGTTGGTGGAGGCCTTTTATGTAAGTTTCTTGGGTAAATAGCTATATATTTATTATATGTGATCAACAATGTCTTCTCTGAGTATAATTTTGTAGCTTTTTCTTTAAAATGGAATTTTTTAATTCTTGAAAATAAACTACAGTATATATTTTTGCTAAAACATATAATAAGCCTTATTTTTTTTTTAAATCATGATTTTTTTTGGAATGAAATAGAAATTCTCAGGAAATCAGTGGCAGCTAACCAAAACTGATTTTTATTTAGAGAATATTTTGTATTTGAAGTTTATAACCTAAACAGAAAGATTTTTAAAACCCAAGTATAAATTAGAAAACAAAAACTGGTTTTTGCATATAATATATGGAAATTACTCTTGGTAATGTATACTATTTATCAAGTTAGATTTTAGATTTCTAAGTTTCTTAATGAAAACCTTTCAGATACAGTAAAATAATCTTCAGTATATTCTTTATTTTAATACTAGAGGCCTGATGCACGAAATTCGTGCACTTGGGGGAAGGGGGAGGGCCCTCAGCCCAGCCTGCACCCTCTCACAGTCCGGGAGCCCTCGGGGAATGTCTGACTGCTGCAGAGGCGGGAGAGCCTCCTGCCGCTGCGCTCGCCATCCATGAGCCCGGCTTCTGGCTGAGCAGCACTCCCCCTGTGGGAGCACACTGACCGCCAGGGGGCAGCTCCTGCGTTGAGCGTCTGCCCCCTGGTGGTCAGTATACATCATAGCAACCGGCCATTTGGTCGATTTGCATATTACCCTTTTATTATATAGGATAGCCATTCATTCATTTATTCAGCAACCATTTAGACTAAATTGTTATGCAAAGGAAGAATAAGAAAAAGTTGGTGTTAAAGGGTTCACATATTAGTAGGAAAGCTGTAAGTAGCTGAGGGGACATAGTGTGGTACTTATTTGAATATGTGACATTGACTGGGATTTTGACATTGACAAGGATGTTAGATACCATCTTTTATATGGATGTTAGATACCATCTTTTATACACTGCAGAGCCAAAAACATTTACTGTCTGGCCCTTTACAGAGAGCCTTTGCTGACTCCTGCCTCAGGGCACCGAGGCTTCCGTCTCTCACAGGACTGATTGAGAAAGTTTTCAATTATGGGGAGAATTAAACTTTTGAAATTTTTTGATGGTTTATTTCAAAAATTTGCTTAATTTTCAACATAATGCCAATGTTTGTTTTTCAGATTACGCCTTCCCATACATTATATTGGTGTTATCTTTGGTTACTCTGGCTGTGTACATGTCGGCCTCTGAAATAGAGGTAGGAAAAATGTTTTCCTTTGTTAGAGTTTTTTTTTATGGGTTTGACAATTGAATATCAGTATAAAACATATGATATGACATAGCACAACTGATTGTTTTAGTAATCTTTGGCTAGTTGATGTCATTACGTAGCTTATGAAAGGTTGTATACTAGACTGTATTTGCTTGGGAAATTAGTGAAGTAGTCAGGCTCAACTATCTAGCATGTTGGAGAAAAAAATCACATAATTTACTCAGAAAATATTTATTATGAAATGTTGAAAACAACACCATTTTGAGGGAAACATAAAAATGCTTTATGATATATAGAACTAATTTTACAGTATATTTTACAATGGCAACACTGTCATCAGTAATTATACTGTACATTCTCCACCTTTCTATATTTTGTCTCCAATTTTATTTTCTTGATTATGGATGTTTACAGTTGTCCTCTAATATCTATACTATTTAACACTAACAGTAACATTACTTCTGATACTGTTTCTGTTTTGAGATACCCATTTGTGCTTCTAACTTTTCAGTATTTCTGTGGAAGGTCACTGTTAGAAAGGACTCCTTATTTTGAGGCTGAACTCTGAAGGAATAGCATGTCAGTGGCTTAGTACTATTTCACCCGAGCTTGCTAACCTAGTGCCCATGCACTGTCTTTGCTGCCCACCACACATGATAAGACATGTGCCTTCTCATAATTCTTAACCTTAACCCAGGGATATTATATTTTAATTTAATCCAGAGATTAAAGTACATTTAATTTAATCAAAAGCTTGATCCAGAGAAAGTAAGTTGTTAACTATTTTGGAATGCTTGCTGTTGATGCCTCTCTTTCAGTTCATTAGTGAAAAGGTGAGAGAGAATGACTGACAGGAAGAATAATCTAGTAGAGGAACAGACAGAATATTTTGATGTTGATTATTCAATTGTTTCCATTTCCCCTTTATAATCTTTAATCATTGTCGAAATATGTATAATTAAAGAAGATAAGCAAATTAGTTTTAGCATGTTTTTCAATGCTAGGGAAATATTTGAATAAAATGAAGTTTGTGAATTTGTTTATTATCCATAACTACTATAGATAGTAGTTATGTTAGCTTGAAACTTATTTGTATCCCTGCCCCTGGGAATCTCTCCTATATAAAATGTTCATGTACTTCAATTAGGACTCCACCCATAAATCCGAGAGAGAGACCTGGATCAGGAAGACAGTCTATAAGTCTAGCTTTAGGCAAGTTAAAGAGCCATTTAGTAAGAGAAAGTTAGTAATGGAATATTGCACATTCCATTTCAGTATGTTTATTAGCACATTCAGCTATTACTTTAATAATAATTTGGGCCTTCCCATTTCTGCATATTATAGAGCTGTGTTCAAGAATAAAAAGAAACCAGAGTAGGTCCCGTGTCATTTCTGCTCCCTTCTACCGGTCCAGGCAGCAGGCCCCAGGAGAGCTGGAGGTTAGGGAAGCTGGTGTGTGCGCCGTTTCTCACCTGTAGACGCAGCTGCAGGGCAGGAGGAAGGCACGTCACGTGGCGTTCCCCTTCCAGCTCATTCCTTCAGAAGCAGCCCTAGTGCTTCCCGCATTGACTCCGGTCCTGTGCTGCCTCAGGACTTACGTGACCTCAGCCAGGAAGCCTCACCCTGCTCCTCGGCAAGTGTAGAGGCTAGCAAGTGCTCTCAGGTCCCTTTAGCTCAAAGTCTGTGATTGAGGTTATGACTTTTAAATAATACATTTAAATCAAAATATAAGTGATTATCTGTTTCTCTCTTCTTCCTTTTATAAAATGATACAGAACTGCTATGATCTTCTAGTCAGGAAGAAAAGACTCATCGTTCTCTTCAGCCACTGGCTACTTCATGCTTACGGGATCATCTCCATCTCCAGAGTGGATAAACTCGAGCAAGACTTACCCCTTTTGGCCCTGGTACCCACGCCAGCCCTTTTTTACTTGTTCACAGCAAAGTTTACTGAACCTTCACGGATACTCTCAGAAGGAGCCAATGGACACTGAATATAACATGCCAAAACCCCTAAGAAGTATTCTTAATAAAAAAGTAAAGAAATTAAAAATGTATTAGTTCTCTTCTGTCATACATGGGAATGAGATTGTCAATATGTTGAAATGTTTTTGGTTGGTTTGTTTGATTTTGTTTTTGACCTAAGACTTTATGGTTAGACTTAGAAAATACAAACACTATAATACTCTCTTACATAGTATAATACACTATCCCCGCTTATAGCACACTATTATATGACAGGAATACTATCTCTTGCAACAAGTTGGTTATTGTTTAGAGCAAAAACATGCTTCTGTTTTTATTAAATAATAAGTATAATATGGAATTCTTAGCTTTGGCACGATTGTACTTGCCTGATGTGTTTCAACCTGGCTTTCAAGTGTAATGAATTATAAAGACACATACCTGTGGGGTCTGATAGCAAGCATGGAAATGTAAAGTATGTTGTTTTTTTGTTTTCTGTTTATTTTCACCAATATAGTATTTTCATCAAAAATAGAGCATAATTTGTATAACAGGTTTTCTGTTTATAGGTAGTTTGGTTGAAAATATCTTCATGTTATTCCTGTTTCTGTAAAGAAAAACAGTAATGAAAAACCTGACAAAAAGTCTCAAATGTTCTGACATTTGTATTTGCCACACTAATTGTGGAAATTAAAAATATTAGGTAGTGAGATTAATGTCTTTTTCCCACGTGAATAAATACATGTGCTCACATATTTCCTTCCTCTTACATCTTATTTAAAAAATTTGATTTTAGACAGAGGAGGGAAGAGAGAGAAACATCAATCGGCTGTGCAGAGATTGAACTGGCAACTTAGGAACGTGCCCTGACCGATCGAATCTGCATCCTTTTGGTGTATGGGATGATGCTCCAACCAACTGCGCCAGCCAGCTGGGGCTTATATATTATTTTTTAAGGATGCATACACATGCCACATTTTTTTGATCCTGGGACACATTTCTCTCCACATTGGGACATCTCTGAATTAGGCTGCACCACACAATTGATGGCTTCTTAGATTTAACAAAATGCAGAATCTCTACAGCATAGGAACAGTTTTACTGTAGTTGTTGATGGTATGCTGCTTGTCGATTTTTATACTCTGAATAGACTTATGGTTGTAATCATGGAAATAAGATTTTTATTTACTGATTCTGCTATTGGTGGGGGTTACCCAAGTTTGTTAAATCTCAAACTTTAAGACTTTCATTGACAGTTGCAAATTGTGAAAGAAGGTGCACTCACTTTCTCTGTAGTTTTGTTTATGCCTTTTGAATTCACAGCAGTTGTATCCTTGGAATTATTTTGTTATTTTTTCTTCGTTACTATTTTTTTCACAATACGTGCAGCCAATGGAAAACGGACTTTTTTGGTACGTGTCTGTTTGGTCGTCTTTTCTGTAGGAATAAAAATAAAATTGTAAAAATTCTCTATGTATTTCAGACAGGTTTGGGTGGTTATTAGTATCCATTAAAATTCTAAGTTGCCCAAAGAATC
This sequence comes from Myotis brandtii, assembly GCF_000412655.1. Taxonomy (NCBI): domain Eukaryota; kingdom Metazoa; phylum Chordata; class Mammalia; order Chiroptera; family Vespertilionidae; genus Myotis; species Myotis brandtii. Next base: position 4,613,308 of record NW_005366214.1, on the reverse strand, counting down.
CCTCCGTTGGGCAACTGCACAGTTGGAAAGGGGGAGGCCTGGGGGGTCATGTATCCGATGACCAGGACTGTTCTTTTCCCACCACATTTGGAGCCATCTTAAGGCATCTTCTCTGATGTTCTATTCTAGCAGAAAAGTGTATGCAAAACGAGAAATCATGCAGGTAATTATGATTACAACTCAAAGGCAAAGACTTTCAGGAATACTTAATACATATCTGCATTTTTAATTTGCGCTGTGAAGAACAAGAGGAATAATTCATAGCACCTGTGGCTGCTAATGTTAGTAATTAGCTTGTTAAAACGTGGTTATTAAGAAATATACCCAAACTACCCTTGTCTAGCTCAACTTTGTCTTGACGTAGGTCCTTGTAGTATATTACAACTCACTGCTATAGTAATAACTGTGCTAACCAGTGCTGGATAGGTTATTTAAAGTCAAAATATTTTCTGATTTGGGTCAGTGTATCCATTTGTTACCTTGTTACCTATTTGCCTAAAACCACTGGTTTGCAAGACTTGACTGCACATTGGAACCAGCTGGAGAGACTTTCTAAAAACATGCCTGGGTCCCAGCCCCAGAGACTCATGGTGAATTGGTCTGGGGTATGGGCCAAAGAGTGTAAAACCTTCTCCAGGTGCTTCTAATGTTTGAGAATCATTGTCTAAACTCTCTTCCTAGTTCAGATTTTAATTTTTCCAAGAGACCTTTTCACAATTTTTAGGCAAATGATTTTTTAAATTATTTCTTACTGAAATTTTGATTCTGCTAGATTATATCTGCGCTCTTTTCCATTATTAAATGATCAAAATACAGATAATTGTATCAAGTTCATGTCCATCACAATAACAAAAAAATAATTATATGATATTTGATCTTTATTTTAAAATATCTCTTGACCTGAAAAGTCTCTACAGAGCAGACATCAAGTTAAAATATTTGGTTAGTATACAGATTATTTATCTGCATTCAAAATTATAGTACAATTCAAGGACTTTTGGAATTTTAAAACATTCTTTTTAATGCTTTAAAAAATCCATATTCAGTTGCTATTTGGTTTAGGTATACACTACAAATTAACTTATTTACTTGTTTACAAGAAAGAATATTAAGGCAAAAAGTAACGATCTTAGATTTCAGGATGAAGCCTGGTACTTTCTGACAAGCTAACCCCCAGCTCTTGCCATCTGGAACCCCAGATCTCCACTCAGCCATGCTGCTGCAGTTCTTGGCCAGGTGATCGGGGCTGCTCCTTTGGGAAGACATCCCTGTGTATTCCCAACACCCAAAAAGACTCCGACACCCCACTTTACCTTCCCCCATCGCCATTCATTAGGAGGAGTCCCCGGGATTCTAATCGTCTCTTGTCTCGTTCTCACAGTATGTGCACTCTGACATTCATACTGGGTGTCATTCAACTCGGGCAGCATTTGTTCTGGTGCCAGACTCAAAGGTGCTCACTCTGCTAATTAAGCTAGTGCAGTGTTCCTGGAGAGGGTCCGGACCTGCTGAGCTGCAGTGACATGATGTGTCCAGAAGAGGGCAGGGGAGAGCTGTTGAGCTGAAAGAGATCAAGGCCTTGTCTAGAAGTCCCATCTGTGAGAGAAGCCATTCAAAGCTAGGAGATTACAGGTGGCTCAGAGGTGGCCAGGTAATTCCCGGGACCAAAGACTTGTCTAGAAGTCCCATCTGTGAGAGAAGCCATTCAACAAGAACATTTCAAAGCTAGATTACAGGTGGCTCAGAGGTGGCCAAGTAATTCCCGGGACCAAAGCTGACCTTTATCACCTCAGGAGGGTGGTAGGCTTCAGGGATCTGATAAGTGCTTAATAAAGGTCTAATGCTTTCTTACTGCTGCTATCACTTACAGTTTACAACCAGGGAGGCTAAATAGCACGTAAGAAACAAAGCTGCAATGTGAGCCCACATGGTGCCACTGCTCCAGGAGCAAAAATCAGTGGAGCTAAGGGGGCAGCGATCTTCCTTCAGATCACAGCTCCATTTCCAGTTCTTCAGAGACGTCTCCCGATCCCTAACTAGGGCAAGTCTCCCTCTTAGGTTCTTAAGTTCTTAGGCCCCTCTTCAGGACACTTATGACACTGACATTTTACATACATCTGTGCAATACCCGATTCTCCCACCACACCGGCGGCGGACCAACTACACCTGAGGGGCAATTCTGCTCCCCTGGCAGAGTCAAGTCGTTGAGTAGGAGACCTTTCATGGCTGGCAAAGCCAAAAATATTGTCTGGCCCTTTAAAGTTTGCCGACCTCTGGACCTGACTGATTTCCACTGGGCAGGGACTAGACCTATTTTCATTCCCTATTGTAACCCCACAGCCTGATAGAATAGTTGGCACAGAATAGACATTTGATAAGTACTTGTTGAATACAGTTTAGAGTTGATAGTGAAACATGGATGGAACTTAACAGCAGGACCAACCAGAGGAAGGCAAATACGCTCACTGAAGGCTCCCCCAGGAGGCTCTGCGTCAGGCTGGCCGGCCAGCTTCCCCAGGCCCACAGCCTCCATCCGCGCACCTGGAGGCTCCTCTCTTTCACAGTAAACCTTGCCCACTACCCTCCCTGCCTCTGAATCTCTGCCAAATGCAAGTGGTGGTGACTGCCCGCCTTGCTGTCCCAAGTTCTACGCCTCGGCTTTTCAATGCAGTCTATTTAAATCCGCCCCAACACAAAGATTCCATTAGGCTTCAGACAAAAATGGAAGATGCGCTCACGAGAAAATAATGCAATTGACACTTAGAGATGATTTAGCTCCTCAAATTCCGCCTGATCCACAGTTGCTGGGGATGGCCTGGCCTTGCAAAGAAAATACAAAGTGAGGCAAGGCCCACCAGGGACCCTTGAAGCACTCAGACCTAAGAAGTATCACCAGGCACCAGCAGGAAGACCAAGACAGCTTCCTGGCTGATACGAAGGGGCTTTCCCACAAAACGCTTCATTGGCTGCCTAAGCATTCCTTCTCCTGTCAGCAATACCCTCAGAACACTGGTTTTTAGCAAATATTGAAACGGTGTTTAATCCCATCACTTTTTCTCATCTTAACTTTTATTATATTTCATTTTACTTTCTACACCCCACCTTTATAAGTACTTATCTAATGAAGATGCTCTTTAAAATTAAACCTTAATGACCTCTACTAAATCCATATACTTGCTGAATGACTTTTTTTTTTTGCATTTCGCAACTCTATCGCTCTCCTGCACTCTATTCTCCTGCCTCCTCCCCAACCTTCGCTCCCTGCCTGGGACCCCCTGACACGCCTGTGTGAGGGCTTGGCTCCACTGCCCTGGACAGGGCTCTGAGTTAGAGAAGGAATTAAAGAGGAAGCTGATAGTCCTCTGGAGCAGCGGTTCTCAACCTGTGGGTCGCGACCCCTTTGGCGGTCGAATGACCCTTTCACAGGGGTCGCCTAAGACCATCCTGCATATCAGATATTTACATTAGGATTCATAACAGTAGCAACATTACAGTTATGAAGTAGCAACGAAAATAATTTTATGGTTGGGTCACAACATGAGGAACTGTATTTAAAGGGCCAGGAGGATGAGAGCCACTGTTCTGGGGAGACCCGGCTGCTTGATCCTGAGGGGACCAATCCTGCGCTATAGGATGTATTCACATCTCGAGAGCCCCAGAAGGCATCCCTAGACCAGGAAGAAAAGGTAAACTGATGCTCAGTATCTCCTGTTTATGAAGACAAGGAAATGTGTGAAAGAGTTTGGAAAGACTGCTTTGGGAAGTGTTCAAAATAAGAGTTTAAAACATCAGAAATAAGTTGAGGTTCCGTTACAGAGAAAACTCTCTTAGGTAGAAGGGAGACTGTCCGGCCCTGCCGTGTTCGACCTCGCAGGTGAGAATCGGTGCTCACCTGGATGTCTGGGGCATGATTAGGGGTGGGTTGTTGGCCATAACTAAGTTACTAGTAGGCACGCTTATCTGGGGGAGGGCTTTCTTGATACCACCAGCTATGTAAACGAGCAGGAAGTTCTTGGTTACCCAAAGCTCTTGAGGTGCCCCTTACCAGGAATTTCCACAGTGGCTAGGAACCGCAACTCTTGAAGATTCCCTTGTAACCAAATACTGATTTTCTCAATTTTTTCGTCTCTTTCACACAGCCTGTCTATTAGACTTTTTATTTCTTGCAAAGTATCTTCACAATCACCTACAAATTCCTTTAAAAAAAAAAGTAGCATATTTTTGGGTGTGTATGAATTGCAATACAATAAAAAAACATATTCTGTCCAGGAAATCATATCCAAGACAAAAATATATATATGCAAAATTGGTATTAGTTGTGCAAAATAAATATGTATACACAGCAAATTCGCCAAGTTCTATAAGAGATCTCAGAAGAAATGGATTAGTAAATCACTGAACTAAAAAATGTTTCCAATGGTTAATTTTCTTATGGAGCTGTAATTGACATAGAACATTACATTGTTTGGTAGGTAAATGCTTTTAGAAATAGGATACTTACGGAGGTAAAACAAAAAACTCACCTTTAAAGTGATCTGCAATTCTGCCCACAAATTCAAATATTGTGCTAAAATAAAGATTTTCAAAATGCACAGGTTACTGAAACAATTGGAACATTTTTATCAAAGAAATGCTATTTGTGTCTCGAAATTTTTTTGTGTAAAAAATTTCAAAATGACAGAAGAATTAGATCAGACTTGCCCTCCCACTGCCAACAAGCAGAAAATGGGACCATGTCAGGCAGGTGGGTGAGGGGTCTTCAGATGGCTCCAGCCCCCAGCTGCTGAGTTACCCCGGACAGCAAGCTGCCCCAGCGGAAGTCATGTGGAGCAGACCCGAGTTGTCTCCACCAAGTTCTGACCAAATTGGCAATTTGTGAGCAAAGTAAATGATGTGCAATATCTGTTACACTGCAATATGCTCCCCTTTCTTCTCTCTTTAAAAATCAATAAAAACCATATCCTTGGTGAGGATTTAAAAACAAATAATAAAATAAAAAAACACTTGTAGATAAATAGTAACCCCAAACTGGAAAGAATTCAAATGCCCTTCAGCTGGTGAATCCTATATAATAAAAGGCCAGAGGCCATAAACGTCAGGACCAGAACGACCACTAGACCACTCACCACGAGGTGGCATTGACCACCTCTCGGTCCCTACACCACTGGTCCACGAGCAGCAGC
>NW_005366214.1:4604164-4607894 GCF_000412655.1 Myotis brandtii | reverse complement strand
GCCGCAGCAGCTGCGGCAGGGGCAGCAGCGGGAGGGGAAGCAGCGGCAGGGGCAGCAGCAACGGCGGCAGCACCTGCATGAGCGGCCCTGAGCGGGCAGCATGTTCCATCAGCGGCCAGCAGGGCACACGTGCATGGAGGTAAAGTTGCAGGCACAAGCTTTCCCACAGGCCTGAGCCCCCGAGCAGCCAGGGATGAGCTGGTGATCCCAGTGGCCTGACAGCTCAGCGGCGGAGGTGGCATTCGGCCTGGGGACTGGCAAACGGGCAGAAGACGGCCCTGATCGCAGGAGGCTAGGCCTAGGGACCCTACACACACGATTTTGTGCGCTGGGCCTCTAGTGGATAAATAAAAAACATCGTACAGCCATGTCGTAGAATACTATCTGAATATAATTTTACATAGAAGAAATTAAACGGTATTCTAAATGTACCGTCTCTCTCTCTCTCTCTCTCTCTCTCTCTCTCTCTCTCTCTCTCTCACACACACACACACACACACACACACACACACACACACACACACAATGTTCCTTATGCAAAATGGTGTGCAGTGAATGTCACAGCAACGACGCTGCCTGACGGGAAGAACTCAGCATAAGATCAGGGAGAGGGTTTCCTGAGGTAGAAGACCCCACAGAACCGCTCACTGGGCTGGTGATGGTGGTAACAGTGGTTGGGATACTAAAGTCATGACTTTCTCTCCTGACCACCCACTACTCAGGAACTCTACCGTCTCTGGGAACTCTGAAAGGACGGGCTTTGGGATGTAAACGTGGCACTGGTCCAGTTTCAAGAGAGAAATAGTAGAGACTGAAACTACTGAAAAAAATATAAGAAGCAGCATCCACCATAGAAGGAGATGACATAGAACTGTTTTTAACCCCAGTGGCACGGGGTCTACTCACGCAGCCTTGACCTTGTGTCAGCCTTCGCATGGCTTGGCGGCAGACATTATAGTAAACCAAAGTCAAGTCCAAATCATCATTCCTGCCTCTCTTTGAACGTGGATCACTGTTTGTAGACTTGCCTAGTTCAGCTGGCCTCACGTAACTCTCAAATGAGTTAACACACTGACTTGTAATGATCTATTTATAGGCCCATCTCCTCGGCCCGAGGGTGAGCTTCCCGAGGGCTCAGGCAGTGCCTTATTCCGCTCTATTCACTGCACCTTCCCCAGGGTTTGGGACTCAGTGGATGCTCAGAGTGTGTGTTGAGTGAAGATACATAACCAGCAAAACAGAATGGTGAGTGAATGAGAAAAAAGCACAGGGTCATCCAGAGGAATCAGTAGATTGGCACTTAATCCAAAAGCGGAACTTTTAGAATGACATAGGCATTCATTTGCTTATGCATTACCAAAATAGCAATAACATGCCAAGTATTTTAATAAATAATATATCACCTTGATAGGGAGACAATAGAGTGGACTATTTCCATGAGTGGATGGAATTCCTTATGAGTTTGGTTCTAATAAAAAAGAAAAGGGGGGGGGGGGGGGGGGGGGGGGGGGGGGGGTACTGATGATGGTACCTGGGCTCCATGGAACACATTTCCCTTCCCAAAGTACCTTGGTACCTTTTACGCCATTTTAATTCTACCAAAAAAATACACATGCTATTGGTGGGAAAAGTGTTGTCATTGAACTAAGGACAACAATCTCCCAGAGAGCTAAAGGAATTTTCTCCTTACTTAGAGTCTTATTGCTGTAGGACTGCTTTTATTTTTCCAACTATTAAAAAATTATTACAAATGCAGAGTCTCACTTTCCTCCTCTATACAAGGGGCAGAATATATTATCCACGTTATAAGGTTACTGGGATCATCCCATGGGACCGAATCCCTCTTACATGTGAGGGACTGCGCAAACAGCTGGGATACACTGACCCACTTCCTGACCCATTGAGGTCACGATGGTTCACTGGGGGAAAAACATACAATCGATATGAAACAGACTGACAACCTAATTTTTAAAATGGGCAACAGAACAAGCACTTCGCAAAGAGGTTATACAAGTGGCCAAAACACATGGACAGGCGCTTCACTCGCCATCAGGAAAATACAAATACTGGGACCCCATCGCACACCCGCCAGAATGGTTACGTTGGAAAAGACCAAGCTTCGGTGAGAATGCGGAACAGCTGGTGTTCTCATACATTAACGCCAGAGTGGCCATCACTGCAACGTCTCTGGGAGACCGGCACTGTGCACTAAAGCGGGCGGCATACACCCCATGGCTCTGTGATTCCACTCGAGTGTACGCCCAACAGAAAAACGTACATATGCTCACCAAACAAACATGTACTAGAATGTTCCTAGCAACGCTATTTGTAACAGCCCACAGGGGAAACTCTGAACCCCCGTCAACGGTGCAAATAAAGTGTAGTGGAGTCACACAATCGAGTCCTACCCAGAACTAAGAATGAAGGAACCTCAACGGCACCCGACAATAAAGATGAACCTCACAAGCATGGTGTTGAGCAAAAAAAAGTGCGCACTGTCCCATTCCACATGTATAATGTTCAAAAACAGGCAAAACTGGTCTGTGGTGTTAGAAGCCAGTCGGGTGCTGCCCTTGCGAGGCGGTCGGGGACGAGAAGGGACTGGGAGGGTACGTGGACACCAGTACTGCTTTGTTTCTTGATCTGGGTCCTGGTCACCCCGGTGTGCTCATTAGGCTGTACACGTATGATTTGGGCACCTTCTTGTAGGTACTTTAAGCTTCATTTAAAAGCTTTTAAGAGCTCTTCTCTCATAACGATTATAAGCAGAACCACTGTGCACACTGAAGTGCTCTTGAACTTACTTTTTTCAACCTTTCATTTTCCAGGAGCAAGGCTTCTGTTTCTAGGTCATGTACATAGATTTCATTTTCTAAGTTCTTTAGAATTTCAAAATGACTTTTGAGTCTATCGCTTTCTTGATCTCGCAATTGTTGTAATTCTCGCTTCAGTTTACTCTGCTCAGACATAAAGCCCACAGTTAACTCACAGATTCAACGAGCAGGGCACTGATTACATTAGGCCGCCTGGACCACGTTCAGAGAGGAGTCCCAAGTAAGTCCTGAACCATCAGCAAAGGCTATGCAGAACTTCCCGCAGAAAAACTTTATTTTAAATCCAAAAGCTGATTCATGGGAATTTATTCATGGACTTTGGGAAGCAGGCCCACGGGCCCTAAGTTAATTTGTTGAGACAACTTCACAAAATATCGTATATGTTGATATATGAACAATTGTCCAGCAAAAGTAGGGAAGAGGAGAGTGAAGTTTGTTGAGGATTTTTTGGAAGGATTTAATATTTCTTGAAGGAAAAGAATATTACTTTATAGATTTTTAAGAAACTTTCTGTTTTCTCGACAATCTCTACAGTTATTATACTGTTATAAATCCCAATCTTTATTCATTGCATAATCATCACTAGCAGCATCTTATTAAGAACATAAAATTGTATATATTGTATACTTACAATTTTCCCCTTCATATCTCTCTATGCCAATAACATGTTAAAAGTTATTTTTTAGCCGAAACCGGTTTGGCTCAGCGGATAGAGCATCGGCCTGCAGACTGAAGGGTCCCAGGTTCTATTCCAGTCAAGGGCATGTACCTTGGTTGCGGGCACATCCCCAGTAGGAGATGTGCAGGAGGCAGCTGATCGATGTTTCTCTCTCATCAATGTTTCTAACTCTCTATCTCTCTCCCTTCCTCTCTGTAAAAAATCAATAAAATATATT
>NW_005366214.1:4581153-4586881 GCF_000412655.1 Myotis brandtii | reverse complement strand
CTTTCTCTCCTGACCACCCACTACTCAGGAACTCTACCGTCTCTGGGAACTCTGAAAGGACGGGCTTTGGGATGTAAACGTGGCACTGGTCCAGTTTCAAGAGAGAAATAGTAGAGACTGAAACTACTGAAAAAAATATAAGAAGCAGCATCCACCATAGAAGGAGATGACATAGAACTGTTTTTAACCCCAGTGGCACGGGGTCTACTCATGCAGCCTTGACCGTGTGTCAGCCTTCGCATGGCTTGGCAGCAGATATTATAGTAAACCAAAGTCAAGTCCAAATCATCATTCCTGCCTCTCTTTGAACGTGGATCACTGTTTGTAGACTTGGGCATTTAATCCAAAAGCGGAACTTTTAGAATGACATAGGCATTCATTTGCTTACGCATTACCAAAATAGCAATAAAATTCCAAGTATTTTAATAAATAATATATATACTTGATAGGGAGACAATAGAGTGGACTATTTCCATGAGTGGATGGAATTCCTTATGAGTTTGGTTCAAGGGCTAGAAGAACAAGGATGTGTTGCATGGCGGGGGGGGGGGGGGGGGTACTGATGATGGTACCTGGGCTCCATGGAACACATTTCCCTTCCCAAAGTACCTTGGTACCTTTTACGCCATTTTAATTCTACCAAAAAAATACACATGCTATTGGTGGGAAAAGTGTTGTCATTGAACTAAGGACAACAATCTCCCAGAGAGCTAAAGGAATTTTCTCCTTACTTAGAGTCTTATTGCTGTAGGACTGCTTTTATTTTTCCAACTATTAAAAAATTATTACAAATGCAGAGTCTCACTTTCCTCCTCTATACAAGGGGCAGAATATATTATCCACGTTATAAGGTTACTGGGATCATCCCATGGGACCGAATCCCTCTTACATGTGAGGGACTGCGCAAACAGCTGGGATACACTGACCCACTTCCTGACCCATTGAGGTCACGATGGTTCACTGGGGGAAAAACATACAATCGATATGAAACAGACTGACAACCTAGTTTTTAAATTGGGCAACAGAACAAGCACTTCGCAAAGAGGTTATACAAGTGGCCAAAACACATGGACAGGCGCTTCACTCGTCATCAGGAAAATACAAATACTGGGACCCCATCGCACACCCGCCAGAATGGTTACGTTGGAAAAGACCAAGCTTCGGTGAGAATGCGGAACAGCTGGTGTTCTCATACATTAATGCCAGAGTGGCCATCACTGCAACGTCTCTGGGAGACCGGCACTGTGCACTACAGCGGGCGGCACACACCCCATGGCTCTGTGATTCCACTCGAGTGTACGCCCAACAGAAAAACGTACATATGCTCACCAAACAAACATGTACTAGAATGTTCCTAGCAACGCTATTTGTAACAGCCCACAGGGGAAACTCTGAACCCCCGTCAACGGTGCAAATAAAGTGTAGTGGAGTCACACAATCGAGTCCTACCCAGAACTAAGAATGAAGGAACCTCAACGGCACCCGACAATAAAGATGAACCTCACAAGCATGGTGTTGAGCAAAAAAAAGTGCGCACTGTCCCATTCCACATGTATAATGTTCAAAAACAGGCAAAGCTGGTCTGTAGTGTTAGAAGCCCGTCAGGTGCTGCCCTTGCGAGGCGGTCGGGGACGGGAAGGGACTGGGAGGGTACGTGGACACCAGTAATGCTTTGTTGATCTGGGCGCTGGTCACCCCGGTGTGCTCATTAGGCTGTACACGTATGATTTGGGCACCTTCTTGTAGGTACTTTAAGCTTCATTTAAAAGCTTTTAAGAGCTCTTCTCTCATAACGATTATAAGCAGAACCACTGTGCACACTGAAGTGCTCTTGAACTTACTTTTTTCAACCTTTCATTTTCCAGGAGCAAGGCTTCTGTTTCTAGGTCATGTACATAGATTTCATTTTCTAAGTTCTTTAGAATTTCAAAATGACTTTTGAGTCTATCGCTTTCTTGATCTCGCAATTGTTGTAATTCTCGCTTCAGTTTACTCTGCTCAGACATAAAGCCCACAGTTAACTCACAGATTCAACGAGCAGGGCACTGATTACATTAGGCCGCCTGGACCACGTTCAGAGAGGAGTCCCAAGTAAGTCCTGAGCCATCAGCAAAGGCTATGCAGAACTTCCCGCAGAAAAACTTTATTTTAAATCCAAAAGCTGATTCATGGGAATTTATTCATGGACTTTGGGAAGCAGGCCCATGGGCCCTAAGTTAATTTGTTGAGACAACTTCACAAAATATCGTATATGTTGATATATGAACAATTGTCCAGCAAAAGTAGGGAAGAGGAGAGTGAAGTTTGTTGAGGATTTTTTGGAAGGATTTAATATTTCTTGAAGGAAAAGAATATTACTTTATAGATTTTTAAGAAACTTTCTGTTTTCTCGACAATCTCTACAGTTATTATACTGTTATAAATCCCAATCTTTATTCATTGCATAATCATCACTAGCAGCATCTTATTAAGAACATAAAATTGTATATATTGTATACTTACAATTTTCCCCTTCATATCTCTCTATGCCAATAACATGTTAAAAGTTATTTTTTAGCCGAAACCGGTTTGGCTCAGCGGATAGAGCATCGGCCTGCAGACTGAAGGGTCCCAGGTTCTATTCCAGTCAAGGGCATGTACCTTGGTTGCGGGCACATCCCCAGTAGGAGATGTGCAGGAGGCGGCTGATCGATGTTTCTCTCTCATCAGATAGAGAGTTAGATGTTTCTAACTCTCTATCTCTCTCCCTTCCTCTCGTAAAAAATCAATAAAATATATTTAAAAAGTTACTTTTTATATCAGTGCATCTCAAAGAATAGAATGTTTCCATTTTTAATCAAGCAACTCCACATACATGTTTATCATTAACTACTGATTATAAATTTTAAAAAGGTAATAAACACCTCTTTACCTGTTCCCTTTTCATCCACTCCCTCCCTACCCTGCAACCTCTGACCACTTATCCTTGTCTTCATAGGAACTTACCGAAGTAACAGATCTGAAAAGAACCTTAGAAAGCATAAGCCAATCTCCACCTTATAAATAAGGAAATCGAGGCCACCCAATGATGTTCCCTTGGTTACATGTTAGAGTCCCTGTCTCTCTCTTTATATATACACTAGAGGCCCGGTGCACAAAATTCGTGCATGGCAGGGGGGAGGAAGGTCCCTCGGCCTGGCCTGCACCCTCTCCAATACAGGACATCCCTCTCGCAATCCGGGACCGCTGGCTCCTAACTGCTCACCTGCCTGCCTGATCGCCTCTAACCACCTCTGCCTGCCAGCCTGGTCGCGCCCTAACTGCTCTCCCCTGCAAGCCTGGTTGCCCCCTAACTGCTCTTCCCTGCCGGCCTGATTGCCCCTAACTGCCTCTGCTTCAGCCCTCGCCACTGTGGCTTCGTCTGGAAGGTGGTCTGGAAGATGTCCAATCTAATTAGCATATTACCGTTTTATTAGTATAGTACTAGTGACCCGGTGCATGAATTCGTGCACCAGTGGGGTCCCTTCGCCTGGCCTGTAGGATTGGGCCAAAACTGGCTCTCTGACATCCCCCAAAGGGTCCCAGATTGAGAGAGGGTGCAGGCCAGGCTGAGGGACCCCACTGATGCATGATCAGGGCCAGGAAGGGACGTGAGAGGTTGACCAGTCGGGGAGGGACTGTAGGAGGGCTCCAGCACCTGCCTTGCCCATCTTGCTCAGTCCCGTTTGGCTGGACCCCAGCATCAAGCTAACCTACCAGTTGGAGCATCTGACCCTGGTCAGTGCATGTCACAGCAACTGGTCGACGGGCCGACTGTCTGCTCCCTGGTGGTCAGTGCATGTCATAGCAAGCAGTTGAGGAGCCTTAGCGTATCATTAGCATATTGCACTTTAATTGGTTGAACAGCCAACTGGATGACCAGACACTTAGCATATTAGGCTTTTATTATATAGGATACAGACATGCATATACACACAGATACATATATATATATATATACATATATATTGATATATGAACAACTGTCCAGCAAAAGTGGGGAAGAGGATATACAAATACACATACATACATATATATATATGTATGTGTATATGTATGTTGTTACTAAAATTTCAAAACATTAATATTAAAAGGGTAAGTTTAATCAATGTGGATTTCCTGAAAACTCCAAAGGTGCCAGGTAAGTATTACTGTGAGTATATACCAACATTTTTTTTATATCAACATTTTAATAGAAGAAAGAAGAATGGATGCATGGACTCTTTACCAAAATGTTCATTTGTCTTGTAAACTCTCTTGTCATTTGAGAAATCTGATCATTCAGTAAATTCTGTTCCTTTTTTTGTTCTATAAAAGAGATACAGAGAAAAAATAACTACCCACAATGTTCTTTGGCTTAAAAAACATTCATCAAAATAAGAAATGAACCTGGTTTTAAAAGTCAAATACTATGGCTTATAACAAAAACTAGCAGTCAGGTGATCCCCAACACTGCCCCCACCCCTTTGTCCAACTCCTAAGGCTAAAACCATAGCTGGAAATGATATAATTTCCAAATTTATGTTAAGAAACAGGAAAAAAATCTCCACGTGGTAGTAAAGAAGTTGATTCTACCTTTACCAAGTACAGGGAGAAACCACATAATATAGTTGCTACTAATTCTTAATTTTAAACAATCTTTAAAAAAGAAAAGGAAAAATTTGACAACAGCAACAGTAAGATTTTGTGTTATAAAGCAGAGGAAATTTGTAGATAAGAAAGAAACAAAACACCCAAACCCTAGAGAATAGAGTTAAAGGTGATGAGGAAAGGTAGAGGAAATTCAACCTTGCTTTGGTGGGTGAACCCCTCGTTAGAAGTCAATGGTGAAATCCTTACCTGGGCTTAAGGTCAATTACTTTGTGCCTCATACAAACCTGTGAGAATACGACCCAGCTCTTGAAACATTTTGTTTTTGCTCTTATATTCTTCTTCTGTCTCATGAAGTGTGGGAAGATATGTGACTAGTTCATCTTCCTTTTCTTTGGTACTTTCCATTTTCTTAACAAATTTTTGCTTTAAAGAAAGTAAAGCTGATTGTGAGGCATGGTTTCAGAGAACTGACATAACAGTCGAGAGTAGTTATAAATTATTTGAGGGATAGAGTTATCTCTTGGCCTTCTCCTGTCCTAAGGTGCATAGCAAGGTATCTGGCACATCCTAGATATTTTTAAAAATATTTGCTGGCTGACTCACTTATAAACTAAGACGATGAGAGTCAATGGCTTTCCGAAGATCCTCTCAGTTCTATAGCTCTATTGCTACAATTCTGCTGTTACCATGTGTGTACTCCCAAATCATTTGAGGAACTTCTCTTGGTTGACCATATTTTATGGGTAAAAAAAAACCCGAAACAAGCAAACAGGCAGCAGGACAGATTATACACAAGTTCTAAGAAATGTGCATGTAAGAAAGAAATGGGAGGGGGTAGCAATAATTGGATATACTTCTACAGCAAGCATGTCAAACTCGCAGCCCATGGGCCCCATGTGGCCCACAATGAATATTTTTGCAGCCCAGCCACTATAACGGCATGTCAGAAACATTTTAATTTAAATTTTGTGACTTAATTTTTACAATATCCGGTTACACATTGTTAATAACGAACTACAATGTTCGCTAATGACTGATTACTATAATCATGTTGCATTCATTTCCCTTACACGCCTTACAGGCAGGACCATTTCCCCCCTCCACTAATACTAGCAGC
>NW_005366214.1:4572970-4580991 GCF_000412655.1 Myotis brandtii | reverse complement strand
AGTATTAATTTTTATTAAAATGTTCTATTATTTTATGTTAACAATTACTCATTTATTTCAGCCCTTTGTATTCAGCATGTCTCTATCGACATAAACCTACATTTCTATGAAAATGGAAGCTTTTGTGTTTCTGCGGCCCGCAGAAACCTAAACCTTGTTTATTTGGCCCGTGTTAGCCTGTGAGTTTGACATGCTTGTTCTACCGCAAATGGGTACAAAGTGTCCAAAGCAAAGCATGAATTTGCCTGCTTACTATTCAATCTCAGGTTTTGTTTCATTTCAAATGGAGTAATTTTTTTTTTCCTAGAAAGTCAGGATAAGTTTAAAATGGTGACGAAGGCAGAGGCGGCCAGCTGACATTCACTATCCGTTCTCCTGTCCTTGAACCTCAGGACGCCGGAGTTCAGCAGAGCATATGGCTGCCAGCTACAGGGGTTTCTCTGTTTCCCTTGCAGGTGGGTGTGACCAACGAGTATGTGAGCAGAAGTGGTTCGTGCCACTTCTGGGCCTCGCCCCTGCAGCAAGAAGGGGCATGTGCCCCCTTGGCCCCTTCCCCCCTCCCCTGGCTGGAGAGGATGAGAATGAAAGCCGCCACCTGGACCCGCAGGTGTGAGCCATACGCTGAGCAGGTGGACCTGCCCCTCCCGCCCGGGACTGCTCCCCTTTAGCCTCTACCGAGAAAGAGAAAGAACCGTCTCTGCTGCTGCCATGACCAGACCAGTGGGTCTTCTCAACTCGATACGCAGGCTCTTAAGGTTTCAATAGGCCGAACTTGACCCAGTTTACTCTGAAAAACTTCCATTTTTATTTTTAGCCAAGTTGTAACTGCATGTAACTTGAAGAAATCCCTGAGTGCCAGCAGGGCAGCAATAGACATGCTTCCCCAGCAAGAGGCGCCCTAAAACACAGCTGACCAGAGGCCAGTGCCCTTCGACCCCACCAAAGAGATAAACTCAGATGAGGGGAAAGAGACCAGCACGGGTGGGTACTAGAGCGCCAGGTTCAGAGAGGACCAGCATCTCTTGGGCAAACCTTCTAGGTCCCCGCAAGGGACATGCCCACTTAAATGAGGCACCAACCCCAGGAGAGCCCGATGTCATGATTTCCCACCAGTTAAGGCTCCCAGTCAAGATGCAGCACACCCACCAGGGGGCTTTCTACACTAGCTGTGCTACCTGACCCTACAGCTGCCAGTGCCCTTTATCAGGCTACCAGGGCAGGAAGCCAACACGTTCAGCCACGGGCCACTTCCCAATAGAGAGAGGCTTGCTAACCCTGCACGATACACCTTGCATATGTTCACTGTGTTTTGGCATCTCTTTGATACAAGCAGCTTGCTTACACCCTAATTAACACAGTGATACACCAGCCTATGTCCCCTTCTAAATTTATGCCATTAAAATCCTTATAAATAAATATAGGAACACACACACACACACACACACACACACACACACACAACACCATGATTTTAAAATGTCACAGTGCAGAATCAGGAGAATCTCCAGACTGCAGTGTGAAAAAACTCAATTGTGTGTTATCTGTATTATGTTCTCTACAGAATAGCGGGGCGGGGGGTGGGGAGATAAGGAGATGTGTGGATGCATTAATTCATTCCTATTGTCTGCAGTCTCCCCATTTCTGCTCCAGCTACCTGTCCCCTTTCTGTTCCTCAGGTAGGACAGCGCTGCCTCAGACCTTCATGCTCAACCTTCCCTCTGCCCGGCACCGCCTCCTACAGCCTTCTCCACAGCAAGCTCCCTCACGCCTGCAGGGCGGGCCCTCTCTGACTACCCTATTCAAAACAGCGCACACTCCAGCCCATGTCCCTGCTTTCTTTTTCTCTATAGCATTCATCACCATCGAATCTACTACATGTTCTATTTGTTTATCTTGTTTCTTTTCAAACTCCCCCCACTGGGCGTTTGAAAGGCCAAGCTCTGCTGTTTTTTGTTTTCTGTTAGCATCTAGAACAGCCGCGGGCAAACTACGGCCCGTTTGAAATGAATAAAACTAAAAAAAAAGACCGTACCCTTTTATGTAATGATGTTTATTTTGAATTTATATTAGTTCACACAAACACTCCATCCATGCTTTTGTTCCGGCCCTCCGGTCCAGTTTAAGAACCCATTGTGGCCCTCGAGTCAAAAAGTTTGCCCACCCCTGACCTAGAAGAATACCTCACACCCAGATGTGGTACAACCAACAGAGAAGTGCTCCCACCCACCGCTCCCCACCATCCCCTCTGACTCTGTGTCATTCTGTGCCGCGCTCTCTGCCATCTGCTCCCTGCCTTGTGCCGCTTGCCATGTCACCTCTCCCTACGCCTGGCCAGCCCTCTGACATCTCTGCCCCAGTGCCTGTGCTCCCGAATTGCTGACTTTCCTGCACAGCCCCGCGAAGTTACATTTTTTTAATTCAGGAAAGAACGTTTGATCCCCGTTTTCATCTGTGGCAGCGTCACTTTTCTGAGTGCTCTTCATTTGCAGGGACGCTTTGCTCCGCCTTTTGTTTGTTCTCACAGCGTTTTTTGTGTGGAAGGTGAGCCTGCTTCTTGCCTGTCACTCATATTAGAAGTGGCTCTTCTTGGATTAGTTATCTGCAGAGGCTTCTGGATGAGGTGGCAGGGAATAAGTACCTGAGGGGGCGGGGAGGTGGGGGAATAGGCTTGGACCGGGGTCAGATCTAAACTTTGAAATGTAAGGGCTCCCTACTCCATCGCTACAGCAAGGGACTGCTGCCTTCAAACACAAACTGTTTGGTGTTGCTGGGCCCCTTTCCCCCTTCAAACCAAATCAAGTCAGGAAGGCTCCCACCACCATCTCTTCTCTCCTCAACTTCTCTACCAATGCCGGGCTCCGAGAAACACACCCTGGTCTTTCAAGGTCACGCCGCCACCTTGAGAAGGCGTAGTTTGTGTTGTTTCTGGGTGCCCTGGGTACTACTGGTCCCCTTTTATCCACCTCCTCCAGCATCCACACCCTAGTCTATCCCAGGTCAGCTCTGGGCAGTTCCGAAGTCAGTACAACAATATTTCTGGCTGCTCTATTTCCTTTTTAGGAAAAGAAGAAAGATTCAGAATGAAATGTAGTTTTCTTCACACTAAAAGATTAGTCTTATATTTAACTAATTAGAGGAGCATGGAACATATACCCCTTTCCCGGCACACAGCCCTCTATAATTATTCTTAGATGTAAAATAAAATTTACCTCATACTTGTTCAATTCTTGAATTAACTTTTTTTCATTGACGACAAATTCCGTCTCTGTTTGTTTTAAATCTAATGCAACTTTTTTAATCTGTACCAAATTTTCAGTGATCTCTTTTTCTGTAACAGTGGTCTAATGAGGGGAAAAAAAGATTTGTCATTTGTCTAGTAGCAGTCATCCTTGGATTTTTTCCAACAACCAGGTAAATGAATATCTCTTTGCATGAGACTTGGCTCTGATTTCAGGTCATTATTTCTCAGTAACCACTGAAAAGGTTTTTTCCCCCCCTTCAGAGATTAATTTCTTTGACAAATAGTACTTATAAATGACACGAGGAAATGGAGAATGGGGTCAGTGAATGATGGAGGGTGGGCAGAGGGTAAATATGGAAGTTAAATAAATGATGTTTGATCTCTTTATTTTTAGAAACAAATTCCTAAAAAACAATCAAGTGTCTGATCACAGGAGAAAATTGCCACTTTGTTTGCTAAATTCCTATAGCTAATACACAGCAAATGGATATATTTCTTAGGAAGATTACACCCTAAGCTTTAAGTCAGCTGAAAGGAAAATATCTTTGAGTTAAACTTAATATTGAAGGACAATTACTGATATGCAATATAGGAAATGAATACTAAGTCTGTTGCGTTTCCTTACCTCTTCTATTAACTCACTGCGTCTATCTTCTGCGGTCTTGATTTGATCCATAATAGCGTCTAATTCTTCTTTCATCTTGAGTAGCCAACGTCCATGTCTTTTCATCAAACAAGCTATTTTCCACTGAGTCAGAACACTAGAGATTAGAACAAAAAGATTGGGACAATTTTATGTCATCATTAAATTGACATAACAGTCTACTGAAAAGATGAAGGGATGCAAAACAAAACAAATTCTCTGATCACACAAAACTGTTTGTACTATTGGCGATGCAGACTCCACCTTAGCTAAAAAAAATAAGACAAAACGTTGACTGCCTCAATGCCGGATCTGCACGTTGCTTCAAAGTAAGACGCTCTTTCCTGACCGGTTTGGCTCAGTGGATAGAGCGTGGGCCTGCGAACTGAAGGGTTCCAGGTTCGATTCCGGTCAAGGGCATGTACCTTGGTTGCGGGCACATCCCCAGTAGGGGGTGTGCAGGAAGCAGCTGAGTCAATGTTTCTCTCTCATCGATGTTTCTAACTCTCTATCCCTCTCCTCTCTTCCTCTCTGTAAAAAAAAATCAATAATATTCTAACTCTCTATCCCTCTCCTTCTCTCTTCCTCTCTGTAAAAAAAATCAATAATAAAAAAAGTAAGATGCTCAGTGGGCCCATCCAATAGGACAGGGGACAAACCACACTTGGCAGCTTGCCTCCTTTAGGCGAGGAGAGAAATGGGAAAGGTTCGGGGGCAGTGGAAGAAAAGAGAGGCCCAGGCAGAAGAGTCATGGAAGTACCTAAATGACCCAAAGTGCTAATGAGGGATTTCAAGCTTCTAGGTTCTCAAATTTCTCTCCACCACAACATAGAAAAGCTAAATAATTGGGAGCCAGAATGTGCCATTCCAATCTTATATACATCATATTATTACCAATGACAACAACAATAAAAAAAATAGAGTTATGTTTTCCCAAGCGCTTCTTAGATGCCAGGTGCTGATCCAAATACTTTACACGGATCATGACATTTACCATGACGGGGCGGCACTACTATCATTCCTCCCTTTACAGGGATGGGAGCAGAGAGATAATGAGATAACAGCTGTGATCCCAGAGTGAGTTAGAGGTAGAGCCATCAGGGTCACCCCTCTGCAGAGCCTGTACTCCCACCGCTTCTCTGTCCCTGCACATCCCCTGCTCTCCCCACGAGGCCTGGATGTGCAAAAGGCATTACACAAATCTTGGCAATTTTACTTTTACTATTTTGTGACTTTACTCGATTGAAATGGAAAACTTTGGTTCTGGTCAGAGCCAAAAAATGTGCACGCGCAGGCGCGCGCGCACACACACACACACACACACACATTTATATACACACTTATGTACATACATGTAGATCCAGAACTCACACAATTTAGCTTAAGAAAATCAGTTTCTTGGATTCTAGCAACCAACAAGTACTCTGATTTCCTCCCTACTTTGGGGCACTGTTCATTCAGATACTAAAAAACATATACAAAGGAACTGGTTTTCTTTACCATCTCTGAATTTCTCTTTCCAGGTTTTCACTCAGGATTTGTATGTGCTTCTGATAGACTTCCTGTGTTGCTCTAAAAACATGAAAAAGATATTGGATTTGGCATTTATTTATAGGAGCTGTTAGAATATATAAAAATTTATGTATAAATCTTATGCGCAATAAGGTTATTGCTTAATTGGGACACGAAACAAACCTTGTGAAACCACTGAAGAATTTAGTTGCAGAATGACAGAAAGATAACTGAGGTTCTGTGCAAGCACACACCGATTTTGCAAGTATCGAGCTGGATCTCCAAGGAGAGGGAACAGACTCTGGGGATGCAGCTGGAGAAAGATTATTGGAGGTTCCTGTTTGACAGGAGGAGACACGTGGGTTGCCGGAACGGAGGAGCAATCCCACCAAGGAAAGGACCTCACTGTTTGTAAAGTTACACTGGGGAACAGAACAGCAAGTCGGGACCCCTGTGACGAAGGCAGACTCACTGCCCACAGATGAAGGGAAACAGCACCCTGAAGTAGGAGGAGTCAGAGTCAACAAACCGGTGAGGATCTATGAATTCTAGATTAGTTACGATTTGCTACAATGTTTAATTCAGAACGTCAATAGAAATGCTTGAACTAGGGGTAAATAGTATTCAGGATGGAAGATTTTTCTGGTGAATCTGAAATGGATAAAAATGTGAGGGCTCTAACATAGACATCAGAAGCCTTTATTATTTTCATTCCCTTTATTCCCTAAGTGCTTCATCATGCACAGTGATGAGTTAAAGGCCGCATAGTAAAATGAGACTTTATACCTTTTTAAAAGATAGAAATATTGACAAATGCAACTTAGAATAGGAAATACTGTTAAATAAGCTAAAAACACACTGTGCTCATGTTTTTTCTTCTTCTCTATTTGAAATCAATTTCTTACCAAAATAAACATAATATCCTCCCCTGGAACTGCAGGGTTCTTTATAATTTGCCCCAACGTTATTGATTTTATTTATTTACATTTTAAATTTAATTCCCACAGGGGTTGACTAGTTTAAAATAAAGCAACAGTAATAGAAAAAAATCCTTAATGGATGCCAGTATTTGGCTCTGAGCTTCCTGGTGATCAGAGTAATGATGACACAATAATTCATTGTAAATTTGCATTATTAACAAGGAACGTAAAACCTCAATCAACCCGGTTCTATTTTCCTGCTCTCTATAGTGAAGGGTTTATAGTTTCTTTTCTGAGGCTCACATGATGAAAAATAGATGTTTAAAAATATGATTTAACAATATGTGGACATGCAACCAGAAAGCTACACTTCCTGCCCGCTCTACCTTTCTGTTGATATGTGTCAAATTTTCATTACCACCCATCTTAGTTTTCTGTAAGTTAGTCTCTTCAGTATCCTATATTCAAGTTATTTATTTCTCTATGAGTGGCAATATTATTCCCCCATTTGATAAGCAAAGAGAAAAAATCTGATTTGCTTTTAAAGGCCTACAGTTTTAAATCTTTATGTAACAAAGAAGAACTCCTGTACTTTCCTTCACCCTTCTTTGATTGTTTCTTAATAATTCATGCTATTCTTCAGTTATATACCATTCATTAGTTATTGCCTGTTGTTAGTCTTGATCATGTGCCCAACGACAGTATAAGTTGCTTTATGCCCAGTATTAGTGAGTGTAAAATGATAGAATATTTACATAGGGCATTTATAATTATAAAAATAAAAAATACATAACCCTCTTTGACCCAGGAATTCAACTTTTAGGATTTATTATAAAGAACTAGTCATGCTGAAAAAAGAGATAGAAGAAGACATAAACAAGTGGAAGAATATACCATGCTCATGGATTGGTAGAATCAACATCAATAAAATGTCCATACTACCCAAAGCAATCTATAGAGTCAATGCAATCCCCATTAAAATACCAACAGCATACTTCAAAGACCTTGAACAAAATCTCCAAAAATTCATCTGGAATAAAAAAAGACCCCGAATAGCTGCAGCAATCTTGAGAAAAAAGAACAAAGTTGGAGGGATCACAAATAACAGATATCAAGCTATATTACAACGCCACTGTTCTCAAAACTGCCTGGTACTGGCATAAGAACAGACATATAGACCAATGGAACAGAACAGATAACCCAGATATAGACCCAAGCCACTATACTGAATTAATATTTGACAAAGGAGGCAAGAGCATACAATGGATTCAAGACAGTTTCTTCAGTAAATGGTGTTGGGAAAATTGGACAGATACATGCAAAAAAAAATGAAACTAGAACACCAACTTACACTATACACAAAAATAAACTCAAAATGGATAAAGGACTTAAATGTAAGGTGGGAAACCATAAAAATCTTAGAAGAATCCATAGATAGCAAAATAGCAGACATTTGTCATAGCAATATCTTTACCGATACAACTTCTAGGGCAATGGAGAAAATAAACAAATGGAACTACATCAAAATAAAAAGTTTCTGCATAGCAAAAGAAACCATCAACAAAACAACAAGAAAGCCCACTGCATGGGAGAACATATTGCCAATGTTATCTCCGATAAGGGTTTAACCTCCAAAATTTATAGGGAACTCATACAACTTAACAAAAGGAAGATAAACAATCCAATCAAATAATGGGCAAAGGAC
>NW_005366214.1:4569950-4572313 GCF_000412655.1 Myotis brandtii | reverse complement strand
GCCAGGGGATTGTCAAGGGCGGGGAAAAAAAAAGGACACATATGTAATACCCTTTGTAATACTTTAAGCAATAAAAAAATTTTTTTTTAAAAATTAAAAAAAATAAAATGCAGAGAGGAATGAAGATTAAAAATTTCAAAGGCAACAAACATACCGATAAAGTTCAGAAAGCGTGACAAGTCCTTCTTCCATATTTTTGATGTCTACTTTTCTTTGTGACAGGAAGTTTTCTTTCTCAGCAATAAATTTCAGTTGTTTTTTATTTCTACCATAAAAAAACACAGAGCTATCATATTTTAAAGGTTTAAATAATCATTTTTCAAATCCTCAGCATGAGAAAATATGCCATCACTAAAACTTTCAAAAGTAGTTTGGAAAATTCAGTTCATAAACTATTGACCTAATGAATTTTCCCAATGAATCAGTAAAAATAGAAACAAAGTCTTTCTGCATGTCGTGGCTAAATCTAAAGTTATGAAAATTCCCAAGCTATGAAAAAAGCACTAATTATAATAGTAACCATAAAACAATAAGAACAGCTGTATAGTACTTTATCCCTCTGAATGTGTGTGTCTCTCCTACTACATTTATTAATTCTGCCGTATTCTTTTGTGAAAGGTAAAGGGGTCAATCAGACCAATTTTGATATATTTTATTGATTTTACAGAGAGAAAGAGAGAGAGAAACATTGATGAGAGAGAAACATCAATCAGCTGCCTCCTGCACACCCCCTACTGGGGAATCAAACCCACAACCAAGGTATATGCCCTTGACCAGAATCACGCTGGGCACCCTTGGATCTGTGGGTGATGCTCTATCCACTGAGCCAAACCAGTTAGAGCCAATTTTGAATACTGGCTCTACCTCTTCCCAGGGGTGTGACCTTGAAAAGAAACTTTACCTGTTAATGAACCTCGATTTTCCCATCCAAAAAATGGGGATCAAAATACCTATCTCAATGGGATTAAACAAGATGTAAGCATTTTATAAAAAGTGGTTTGTTTGTTTTTTTTGTCTCTAACTTGCAGAAAGAATAATAGGAAGGTTATGATTTTATTCACATTTCCACACATTGATAGGAACACACCTGTAACGGAAAGTACTTTATCTAAGTGTCAATAGGTTTTAAAACTAGAATAAGTTCAGGTGAAGGGTTACCACTTTGACAGCAAGGAAAGCATCCCATAACTACAGTATGTTGACTCATATATGGATCAGAAATAGAAACATACTCTTCTTGTATTTTCTTTTTTTTCATAAAAACTTTATCTTCCTCCTGTAAGACAATCTTATATTGTCTGGTAAGAGTCTGCAGTTTCTCTTGTAGATCTTTGCTTTCTAACTGAGCTTTGTATATTTTTTCATTCGTCTAGAAAAAAACACATACAAAATAACTGAAGTAGAGGACCTGCTTCACAGTTCCTTTGAGGGGAGTTAGAGTCAGGTGGGCAACTCGCTAGAGCACTGAGCATATTGCTTAGCAAACAATGACTATGCCACAAATAGTGAGTGATTGAATTCTATATCAACTATCCAATTATACACTTTGGGGCTTCTTCTATAACTTATGTCAAAAGTGTAGAAAGGTAATAAACACTGATGCAAAACCACAGAGTAATAATTCATACTGAAATATAAACTGGGATTACTAAACCAGGATCATTCACTTTATGATGAATGTCTTTTTTTCCAGAAGATGAACTACACTGGGGAGGTAAAGTATAATAGCAACAGAAGTTCTCGCTCAAAACCTCTTTCACTGGATATTATGCTTGCTTCTTGTTAAGTATTTCTACTTAAGGAAAAAAAAAGGAGTACTTTTTAGTGGTCTGAAAGAGGTAAAAACTTTGTGTTTGGATGTCTCTGTTGAATTCCATCAAATGAGGTGAAAAAGATAGATTTAGTATTCAGTTCAAAATAACCTGGCTGAGGATTGCTAAAATAGCTGGATAAAAAAAATCCTTAAGTGTTGAAGAACTAACAAGATGATGAGGAATTTCTAGGTCTAATTCAATAAGAAAGCAAGAATCCATAGTGGTAAATTTAGCACTGAAAAGTCCTTTGTACCCTTAGGACATTTACAGATATGGAAGAAAACATGTGGAAACTGAGTTTTGGTTTTCTTACATGACAAGGGGGACAAAAGCCAACACTTGGAGCTCATCCAGGTGTTGAGTCTGATAAATCTCCCATCACATTGTCTGGGATCCCAAAGAGCTTCCCTCTCTGGCAAAGGGTGAATCAGAAGCTAACAAGCCATGGTCTGTGGTATACACCTTTAGGTGTATACACACACACACACACACACACACACACACACACACACACACACTAATAAAAGAGAAACATGCAAATTAACCATC
>NW_005366214.1:4539346-4560064 GCF_000412655.1 Myotis brandtii | reverse complement strand
GGGAGGGAGGGGGGGGGTGAGTACACTGGCACGGGGGGCAGTTGGGGGTGATCAAGCTGGCAGGGGGCATTTGGGGGTGAGCAGGCCAGCAGGCAGAGTGGTTAGGGGCAATCAGGCAGGCAGGCAGGCAGGTGAGTGTTTAGGAGCCAGCAGTCCTAGATTGTGAGAGTGATATCTGACTGCCAGTTTAGGTCCAATCCCTATAAACCATGTAGGACATCCTTCGAAGGGTCCCAGATTGGAGAGGGTGCAGGCTGGGCTAAGGGACACCCCCCCCCGGGCACGAATTTCATGCACCAGGCCACTAGTGTGTGTGTGTGTGTGTGTGTGTGTGTGTGTGTGTATATATATAATTGGTTCATAGTATATATACTGTTTTATATTATACTAGAGGCCCAATGCAATTCATGCAAGAGTAGGCCTTCCTTCCCCCAGCTGCAGGCACTGGCTTCCTCTGGCACCCGGGACCCAGGCTTCCCTCTGGCACCCGGAACCTGGTCTTGCCTCTGGTACCGGGGACCCGGGCTTCCCTCCAGCTGCTGGCAGGCACCCGGGACCCAGGCTTAATTCACAGCCCTGGCTTTGTCTGAAAGGACATCTGGTCTAATTAGCATATTATGCTTTTACTATGGGCCCAGTGCATGAATTCGTGCACCTTGAAAGAAACTGTGGGCCACAAAACTGTGGTAGGTACAGGGGCGGGTCTCAACCCATCCTCTGTGCCCCTGCCTGGCCCCTTTCACCACGTTCCCGGTCCCCTGTCTGCTGGCAGCCCTACTCCCACCGCCGCTCCCATGTGCTGACAGCGCTAGCCCCACTTGCACCCGCTGATGGTGTAGAGCGATTGGGCCAGTGCCAGCAGAAGATGTGAGCAGAGCCAGCGTGGTCAGCGAGTGCAAGTGGGGGCTGCTGCTCCAATAGCCCCTCGGGAGCAGGGGGAGGTAGAGAAGCCCTCAGGGGCAATCAGGGCTTGTAGCCGCTGCTCGCACCCGCTGATGGCACCGAGTGATTGGGACCAGCACCAGGCACCGGCAGCAGGTACAAGCAGGGCTGGCACTGGCAGCAGGTGCGAGCACCTGGCGGGACTGTGGCACACAGGAGGAAAGAATTTTCAATAATCACCAGAGGCTTGCCCCTATGACAAAGACCGACATTCCACCTTGGTCTGGAGCCCCTGCTCACCTGCTCCACTATCCTGCCACAGCCAACATCCACCATGTTCCGCACATGCCCCCTGATGGTCAGCATACATCATAGCAACTGGTTGTTCGGTTGTTCCGTCGTTTGGTCTATTTGTATATTAGCCTTTTATTATTATAGACTAGAGGCCCGGTGCATGGATTTGTGCACCGGTGGGGTCTCTCAGCCTGGCCTGTGCCCTCTCACAATCCGAGACCCCTCAGGGGATGTTGGAGAGCTGGTTTCGGCCCGATCCCCGCAGGCGAGGCCAAGGGACCCCATCGGTGCATGAATCCGGGCCTCTAGTATGCATATAAGATCTTTGGTTAATCTCTTCCTGCCCTCTCCCCTTCCCTTTTCCCTCTGAGATTCATCAGTCTGTTCCATGTTTCCATGCCTGTGTGTTGAGCGTCTGCCCCCTGGTGGTCATTGCGCGTCACAGGGTCAGCTGGTCGCTTAGGCTTTTATATATATAGATTTATCATATCCTAAATGATGACATTTAAAGCATTTCTGTTAAGCTTTCATTGTACTTTGTCTCTAATTGTTCAACTTTCATAATAAATGCTTCATTGACTATCTTGTGGAGAAATCTTGGTTTATAGCCATGATTACTTACTTAAAATATCATATTTCTTATAACCTAAGTTTTATAATGTCTAGGGAATTCTCCTGGGGTCTAAATTTGACTCAAATATTCCACTAAAATTATTAAATACAATATGGGTTGCTACACAACAGCAAGAAGCTCCTAATTTTTCTAATTAACTCACATAAAAATGTCCATTAGTCATGGATATTCCTAATGTAAAATAACCATATCCACTTGAAAAGTTATCAAGAAAATAATTCATCTTCACATTAGAAATTTTTTCTTTTATACTTAAAGTGCTCTGGGAGGGAATAAAAACTTTAAATCAATTACTGTGACTGATCATGATTATTAGTTAATGAAAAAACTAGTTTTGGAAAATTTCTCCATTTACTTAAAATACTAACTAAAAAGAAAATCTAATTATAATCTAAAAAATAATAATTTCTGTCTTCCTACCTCCTTTATCTTCTGAAAAAAATCATTTTTGTCAGTAATAGTTTTCTCTCCCAGTTTTTTCTTGCTGTTCTTTAAAAAAAATCTATGAACAAAGGAAGCCAAACAAATTCATATTAAGACATATTTTTTTCAGCAGAGCCATATTGCCCTATATAACATATTTATATATTCATTATAACAGACAAAAGATTTTACTTTTTAGAATTGACGAATTAATGCTTTATTATTCTATTCAATCATTTAAGAAGCAATGGCAAATGGGATTGTTGTTTTTATTTTCTCTCTCTGAGAATTCATTATTGGTATATAAAAATGCCATTGATTTCTGGGTGTTAATATTGTATCCTGAGTGTAGCAAGATTTTTAATCATAACTCCTAGAAATAATTTAAGAACTAATCTGTATCTTCCACTATGATTCTCTGCCTACTTTTTCTTTAAAACATATATGAACTAAAACTATTAAACTTTCAAAGAAAAAGATTTTTTATTCTGAGTTTGAATTGTAGTAATTCTTGAGTCTTCCTATGTTAAATATGTTACTGAGTACAAAGATTAGTGCCTACTTTATGGACCAGTGTGATGATTACTATACTGGGCAATTGCTGTTTTAAAAGACTTAATTTTAATCACAATACATTCAAATCTGTGTATGTAGAAATGAGCCATTTTATAACATGATTCCACATGTGAAGTTAACTTGTCTTATGGAATCTGCTCAGTTCACAATTTGTCTTTTAAATCGAACTCTGGAGGTAGGCCCAGAAGCCATATATTTGTATTACAAGACCTCACCTTCTGGTCCAAAGCTAAGCCAAACAGTTTTTGTTGCTGTTAATCCTCACCTGAGGGTATTTTTTCTATTGATTTTTAGAGAGAGTGAAAGGGAGGGAGAGGGAGTGAGAGGGAGTGAGTGAGAGAGAGAGAGAGAGAGAGAGAGAGAAATGTGAGAGACACATAGATTGGTTGCCCCCTGCACATGCCCCAACCTGGACTGGGGACCAAATCTGCAACCCAGGTACGTGCCCTTGACAGGGAATCGAACCCTCAACCCTTCAGTGCTCAGGCCAATGCTCTAACCCAGTGGTCGGCAAACTCATTAGTCAACAGAGCCAAATATCAACAGTACTTCTTCAAAATAGACTCGCCCAGGCCGAAAATCGACTTCTGCGCATGGGCCAGGAAGTTTCAATCGCACTGTACGTGCGCGCCCACACGTGGTATTTTGTGGAAGAGCCACACTCAAGGGGCCAAAGAGCCGCATGTAGCTCGCGAGCCGCAGTTTGCCGACCACGACTCTAACCACTTAGCAACACTGGCCAGGGCTGAGCCAAACGGCTTTTGATGGGAAATCTGCGAATTCTCCTGGAAGAGAGTCTGTTGCCAATCTCTAACGATGAATGGGCCTGTGCCAGGTAATTTCAGAGGGTTTGGAATGGTCATGCTTAGCCATGGCTCACCAGGAAGAGAACATAGTATGCAGATAGAGAGAAAGATGAAACCCTTTTGCAAAAGGAAGAGAGAGTGTGGGCCTTGGGATGAAAGATTCCCTTAAGTTTCTGGTTCCAGTCCCATGGGTAAAAGTTTTTACCCAGAGGCGTCCCTGTAATTTCTCAATAAACTCTGCAAATCTCCCTCGACTAAGAACAGCCACTGTAACCATATGGGTAGGGGAGTGGGTAGCC
This sequence comes from Myotis brandtii, assembly GCF_000412655.1. NCBI lineage: Eukaryota > Metazoa > Chordata > Mammalia > Chiroptera > Vespertilionidae > Myotis > Myotis brandtii. The sequence goes on along the minus strand of NW_005366214.1, from coordinate 4,556,150 downwards.
TTGCGGCAGGCCTCATGAATGCCTTCCTGGGGGCATATTCATTTGCAGGAATCCCGGAATGGAAGTGAGAATAATACATTCCACCGAGTCCCTTCCTTTTTCTGAGCTGACTGCATCATCCCCAATACTTTCTCTTGATCACGGGAAAGACTGATTAATTTCAAAATGAAGAGGTGTTTCTATACAACTTGCAAGCACACAAATTTTAGTAAACTAAAAGATTATAATTTTCATCTAATGAAATTTTTTAAAGGAAAGAAACATAACACTGAGAAATGCTTCAGTAAAAATAAAGTATCATACTTACATTTCTTCCTCCAGGCTATTACAGATTTTCTTTATTTCTTCTATCTGTTCTTCCCAATGTCTTATTGATTGATTTAGTTCTGCTATCTCTAAATTGTGATCACTAAGTTCCTATTGAAAATTTTAAAAAATTATGGCATTCAGTCATTGTCAAATGATTCAGGATGGTGGTTCAATTCACTAAATATTCATGTGTCACCCACTCAACTTCTGCACTGGGGGTGTCCTTTAGTTAAAATAAAAGCAATCATTACAATTGTTTCCTCAAAATATAAACTAGGGCAGAAATAAAAAATAATATTTGGGGGCGGGGGAAAGCAACCAAATATAGTAGTGAGGATGTGACAACTATAAAAACAACTTTCAAGACATGAATTCACCTTGACTATCATTTTAAAAAATAAACAAATCTATATTTTCATAATCATCTCCAAAACGTTATTCCAGGAGAGAAGAATGATATTATAAACAGGTCTAAACAAATTGGGTCTTTCACCTCAACTGATAGTTATGTTCATGCTGAAGAAAAATTTTTCTCTTAATATTTAATTAGAAGTTTGAAAATAAAACCGGTGAAGACTGTGAAAAAATGTTAGCCTAATTTTAAAAAGGAAATATGGATGAAGAAAATTCACAGTCAGACAGCTATGTTGACTATGCAGTTTGGGAATAAAGAAAAGGGAAGGCAAATGTATCAGAGCCCTGGGCCTGCGTTTCGGCTTGTGAGGGAGAATGGAGCTGGTCAGATCCCTCCGCTCTGCAGCACAGGTGCCAGGGCAGATTATCGAATGCCATCTAAGCCTGCACGCCAACGTGGGGTCATGGACACACCTGGGCAGCGTAAAGGTGCTCTCCATCATGCCACGTGAGACAGGTGACAGCTCCCCAGAACTCTTTCTTTCTCTAAAGAAGTGGTTCTCAATCTTCCTAATGCCGCGACCCTTTAATACAGTTCCTCATGTTGTGGTGACCCCCAACCATAAAATTATTTTTGTTGCTCCTTCATAACTGTAATTTTGCTACTGTTATGAATCGTAATGGAAATATCTGATATGCAGGATGTATTTTTATTGTTACAAATTGAACATAATTAAAGCATAGTGATTAATCACAAAAACAATATGTAATTATATATGTGTTTTCCGATGGTCTTAAGCGACCCCTATGAAAGGGTCGTTCGACCCCCAAAGGGGTTGCGACCCACAGGTTGGCGACCCAAAGGTTGAGAACCGCTGCAAGCATCCTTGTGACTGAACTTCTGGGCTATAACTAATTCCAGAGTAACAGGGTCTGAAATCCTAGAACTGCCACCAACAATCAGCAGAACGTCTAAAGGACTCCAGCTGGCCATCAGGATTAGTGACTAAATGTCAAGGCCATCAGGAATGACACTGGTCATCTCTTGTCCCCAGTTCTCCCTGCCCGGGATATGTAGGCCATCTTGAGGACCACGCACCATTATTCTTTTCTGCCAACATGGCATCAGCTTGACCTGGGTGCAGAGTTTTCTAAACTAAAGGTACCACAGGAAGATTAATCTGATATCTCCTACTGTCTCAGTCCACAGCCAAAATGTTGTTTTCTAATCTTGAGCAATAACAACAAACTTCACCAATGTCTGATCTCCACAGAAGCCCTTCGAAGAAGGCAATGGTATTACCCCACTTTACATTTTTCATTTCTATAGATTTCAAAGAGGAAGGGAGAGGGAGAGACAGACAGAAACATCCATGATGAGAATCATTGATCGACTGCCTCCTGCACGCTCCCTATTGGGAATCGAGCCCGCAGACCGAGCATGTGCCCTTGACCGGAATCAAACCCGGGTTCCCTCAGTCCACAGGCTCTATCCACTGAGCCAAACCAGCTAACACTTACCCTATTTTATAGGTGAAAAAACTCTGGGCTGGTAGAGTCAAGGTTTGAACCTAGGTCTCTTTGACACTCAACTTTGTGCTTTAAACACTATTCTCCACCAGTAAGGTAGGGCGGGGCAGGCAGGCTATGATGGGGCGAGAGGGAAAATGACACTTTCAAGCCTTGTCTCATTTGGCCTTAGAGGTCTTTGGAGTACAGGTTAAGGAGCATGTGCTTCATTTTCCCAAGTTAGAACTTGGAGGGCACTTGGCTTAGATCTATGAGGTCCAAACGAGAGGTGTGTACTTGGGGGGCATGCAGATCAAATGTGTTTTATGCAATCCCTACTTTCTCCTTTGAGTCTAGCCTGACTCACGCTTCCTTACTATGTTGATATTTAAAAAACAGGTAATGATATTCTTAAATATATGGGGGGGGGGAATTTTGACTTGACCCATGTTTTGTAATTGGATGTCATAACCGATATAATAAAACTAAAATGATCAGGAACACCATATAAAAAATAAAATGGAATTGGCTGAGCATTCTGGTAAGAAGTGTGATGTTTCAGTATTACTGTTGCCCATATACAGTTTTACATGTATTTTTCAATGCAGATAGAAGAAATGAAGACTCGATTCAACTAACTGTGATAGATTACCATTCATTTCTGTTTTAATTAACATAGAAGTGGTATTATCATTAACGTTTTCAATTATAGTCACCTCCATAAGGTCCAGTTTTCTAATTTTTAAAACAATGATGATCCCCACAAAATACTTAACATAGTACTGGCTTTCATTCAATGTTATTAATATTTTTTAAAATAGAACTGCAGAGTTCTCAAGTATTTGCTAACTTGAAAAAACAGATAGTCCCCTTTCCCTATTATGTTCCTGTACCCAATATAAATGGAGAGACTAAATTCTGTTTTATCATCACATACCCAGAATTAAGGAATTTGCCCCTGGTTATTTCTTTTGTTACGTAAAATAAAGCAATATCATAAAAATGTTATATATGGTATTGTATGCATTTTAAAAAAATCAGTTTTACAGTATTTTGGTCCATCCAAATGCAATCTGTACCTAAGGTGTGCCAAACTTCTTTCTTCCCACCATATTCCTGAAGAAGAAAACACAATTGCAATACAACACACTAAAGTATCAGGAAATGTTAACATGACAAAAATATTCTTCCAGAACGTAAATTAAAATCAATTCCTTTTTAAAACACCTGTTACCAGTCATATTAAAGGTAGTGTATATTGAGGTGCCTGGGTCAGGCTTGAAAAGCATAGTTTATCCTTTCTTACCACTGTGCTGGTAGTAACTTTTTCTTTTATGTCCATCTCTTTAATCCTTAATCTATCCAATTGTTTCTTCCTATGATAAGCATCCTGTTTCTTAGATTCACAGATATTTTCATATTCATTCATCTGTAGTGATAAACACAAACCAATGAAAAAGTTTATGAGGGCAACAACGTTTAGAAACTCCTTTTTTAAATTTTATCAATCTAATTTATATTCAATCTAAGTATATAATATTCAATCTAAATATATCAACAATAAATAATAACCAGCCCTGGCTGATGGCTCAGTTGGTTGGAGCATTGTTCTGAACACCTAAAGGTGGCGGGTTTCATTCCAGGTCAGAGCACATATCCAGGATGCAGGTTCGATACCCAGTAGGGGGCACATGTGGGAGGCAACCAATTGATGTTTCTCTCTCACATGGATGTTTGGATGTTTCCTTCTCTCCCTCCCTTTCTCTAAGATAATAAAGAAAATAAATTAACAGCTCCAAGTCTGTTCCCCGCAGATCCAGGGGGAAGGGACTACCAGTGGTTCTCAACCTTCTGGCCCTTTAAATACATTTCCTCGTGTTGTGACCCAACCATAAAATGATTTTCGTTGCTACTTCATAACTGTAATGTTGCTACTGTTATGAATCGTAATCCTGAGAGCGGGAGGGACTAGTCCAGCCGTGGGCAAACTACGGCCCGCGGGCTGGATACGGCCCGTTTGAAATGGATAAAACTAAAAAAAAAAAAAAAAAACCCGTACCCTTTTATGTAATGATGTTTACTTTGAATTTATATTAGTTCACACAAACACTCCATCCATGCTTTTGTTCCGGCCCTCCGGTCCAGTTTAAGAACCCATTGTGGCCCTCGAGTCAAAAAGTTTGCCCACCCCTGATCTAGGTGGTCTAGGGAGGGTGATTGCCTATCAGTCACACCTGGGAGCAGGTCACTGGCCAGAATAGATGTAGCTACTGCAAGGGCACAAAACCTGAGACACATATGCTCCTGAACAAAGGAAGCTCTTGCTCTCTGGGACTCTTGTTGCAGGGGGCGTGCCCTCACCCTCTGCACTTGCCCACACGGCCCGCAGACATGTGGGCTCCACACAGGACGGACTGATGGACTGGAATTAGCCTAATACTGTGCTGGACCTAACTCCACCAGGGAACAATATAAAAAATACAAAGTAATACAAAAAGTTCAATGAAACCGAGAGCTGGTTCTTTTAAAAGATAAACAAGATAGATGAACCTTTAGCTGGACTAATCAAGAAACACAGAGAGAGAACCCGAATAGATAAAATCAGAAATGAAAGGGGTAAAGTAACAACGGACACCACAGAAATGGGATTATAAGAAAATACTGCAAACAACTATATGCCAACAAACCAGACAACCTGGGTGAAATAAACAAATTCCTAGAAACATACAATCTTCCAAAACTGAATCAGGAAGAAGACAAAAACCTAAATAGGCCTGGTAACAACTGATGAAACGGAAGCAGTAAAAAACAAAAAACAAAAAAACTCAGCAAGCAAAGCCCAGGTCTGGATGGCTTCACAGGGGAGTTTTACCAAACATTCAAAGAAGAACTAACACCTCTCCTCCTTAAATTATTTCAAAAAATTCAAGAAGAAGGAAGACTTCAAGGCTCTTTTTTGAGGCCAGTATTATCCTAATCCCAAAACCAGATAAGGCCACAACAAAGAAAGAGAATTATAGGCCAATAACCCTGATAAACATAAATGCTAAAATCCTCAACAAAATACTAGCAAATCAGAACAGCAATATATTAAAAAGATCATACACCATGACCAAGTGGGATTTATTCCAGGGATACAAGACCGGTACAATATTTGCAAATCAATAAATGTGATACATCACATAAACAAATTGAAAAATCACATGATCATATCAATAGATACAGAAAAAGCATTCGACAAAATCCAACAACCCATTTTAAAAAATATATTTTTATTGATTTCAGAGAGGAAGGCAGAGGGAGAGAGAGATAGAAACATCAATGATGAGAAAGTATCATGGACTGGCTGCCTCCTACATACCGCACACTGGGAATCCAGCCCACAACCCAGGCATGTGCCCTGACTGGGAATTGAACCATGACCTCCTGGTTCATAAGTTGACACTCAACTACTGAGCCACACTGGCTGGGCCAACACTCATTTTTGATAAAAACTCTAAGCAAAGTGGAGAGGGACCATACCTCAACATAATAAAGGCCATCTATGACAAACCTACAGGCAAATCATACTTAATAGGCAGAAACTAAAACCATTTCCCCTAAGAACAAGAACAAAACAGGGTTGTCCGCTAGTATTTTATTCAATACTAGAGGCCCGGTGCATGAAATTAGTGCACAGGGGAGGAGGGGTCCCTCAGCCCAGCCTGCACCCTCTCGCAATCTGGGACCCCCTCAGGGGGATGTCCAACTGCTAGTTTAGGCTCAAGCCGGATTGAGCCTAACCAGCAGTTGGACATCCCTCTCATAATCTGGGACCGCTAGCTCCTAACTGCTCACCAGCCTGCCTGCCTGGTTGCCCCTAATCACTCTGTCTGCCTGCCTGATCGCCCCTAACCCCTCTGCCTGACTGCCTGTTCGCCCCTAACCACTCTGCAAGCCTGCCTGATGTCCCTAACTGCTCGCCAGCCTGCTTGATGCCCATACTTAAGAATAAACTCAAAATGCATAAAAGACTTCAATGTAAGTTGGAAAACCATAAAAATCTTAGAAGAAATCATAGGCAGCAAAATCTTAGACATCTCCCGTAGCAATATCTGTGCTGATACATCTCCTAGGGCAGTGGTTGGCAAACTCATTAGTCAACAGAGCCAAATATCAATAGTACTTCTTCAAAATAGACTCGCCCAGGCCGAAAACCGACTTCTGCGCATGGGCCAGGAAGTTTCAATCGCACTGTACGTGCACCCGCACATGGTATTTTGTGGAAGAGCCACACTCAAGGGGCCAAAGAGCCGTATGTGGCTCGCGAGCCACAGTTTGCTGACCACGGGCCTAGGCCAACTGAATCCACTGGGGTGGCTTCCTGAGAAGCCAGCCACCGCAAAGCTTTTCCTGGGCTCCGTGGCAGGAGTGTAGTGATCAGTTAGTGATGTCCGCCTGGGAATGGGTGTGGAGAGCTTTGGAGTTCCTGGCTTCAAGTCTGAAGTCTAGATGTAGGTAAAAGGTTTCTTTTACACCAGAGGACGTATCTTGGGAAACTCTGATCATCTTAGTTGGGGGCCTTGTCTATTTCTGTCTCCCAGGCTGCACTGGAGTTTAGCAGTGCAGCTTTCTTTGTAGTGTTAGCAAGAAAACCTCATGTTCCCTGCCATTTTAGATAAAATATAATGGACAGAAATTTCAAAGGACATTGGGAACGCCAGCAATTTAGTGTTCTTCATGAGGAAAATCCCCTCCACCTTGGTTCTATTATGTCAGTGGCCAACTTCTTTCCTCCTGCCAACTCTGGAGTCCAGGTTACTTCTGTTTTTAATTCCTTCTTTCCTTTAAAATAAAATTCATTTTTGGTCTGATAAGAAAAGGAATATATCTTCATGATAGAAAATCAGTAAAATACTAAGCAAAAAGGCATAAGGCATTAAATTAAAATCATCTGAAATCCCACCTCCCAGAAATAATTCATCTTTAACACTACTATAGCCTTCCAGACCGCTCCCCCCACCCAGCCCCTTTCAGGCACACATTTCTCTCCTGGGGTTTGGGCGCTGCCCCCTGTCATGCTGATCCCGGTGCCGGGAGGCCTCACGGCTCCGCTGATCCCGGTGCTGGGAGGCATATTACCCTTTTACTATATAGGATGGAGGCCTGGTGCATGGGTAGGGGCTGGCTGGTTTGCCCTGAAGGGTGTCCTGGATCAGGGTGGGGGTTCCCACTGGGGTGCCTGGCCAGCCTGGGTGAGGGGCTGAGGGCTGTTTTCAGGCTGGTGGGTGACTGAAGCTCCCAACCGCTCCTTTTTTTCTTTTTCTTTTTTATTCTGGGCCAAGGCCTCTGCTGCTGAAAGCAGGTATCTGGTTTGTTTCAGTTCTATAATCGAAACACTGTATCATCTCCAGCTCTGAGATCCCGGCTGGCTGAAAGCTGGTTTCTGGGGTTTTGTTTAGCTTCTATATTTGTGACAATGTTTCAAACTGCCAGCTCAGAGGCCAGCAAGGCAGGCGGGGAACGTTAGAGTCCTCCTTCACTGAAGCAAGCAAGGCTCATGTTCGCTTCCAGCTGCCTGGCTGCCGGCCGCCATCTTGGCTGGCAGTTAATTTGCATATCGCCCTGATTAGCCAATGGAAGGGTAGCAGTCGTACGCTAATTACCATGTTTCTCTTTTATTAGATAGGATAGTATTGGAAGTCCTAGCCACATCAATCAGACAAGAAGAAAAAACAAAAGGCATCCAAATTGAAAAAAGGATATAAAACTGTCACTAGTCATAGATGACATGATACTGTACAGAGAAAACCCTAAAGACTCCACCAAAAAACTACTAGATGTAATAAATGAATTTGGCAAAGTAGCAGAATACAAATTTAACATCCAGAAATTGATGGTATTCTTATAGACCAATAATGAACTCTCAGAAAGAGAAACTAAAAAAAAAAAAATCTCATTTACCATTGCAACAAAAATATACACCTTGGAATAAATTTAACCATAGAGGCAAAAGACCTGTATTCCGAAAACTATAGGACATTAAAAAAAAGAAATAGAGGAAGATACAAACATAGGAAGAATATACCGTGTTTATGGATTGGAAGAATGAGCATCATCAAAATGTCTACACTACCCAAAGTAATCTATAGATTCAATGCAGTTCCTGTTAAAATACCAATGTTATATTTGTTCGCCCCTAACCCCTCTGCAAGCCTGCCTGATGTCCCTAACTGCTCGCCAGCCTGCTTGATGCCCATACTTAAGAATAAACTCAAAATGCATAAAAGACTTCAATGTAAGTTGATCTTGAGAAAGAAGAACAAAATTGGAGGGATCACAACACCAGATATAAAATTATACTACAAAGCTGTTGTAAACAAAACAGCCTGGTACTGGCACAGAACAGGCATATAGATCAGTGGAACAGAACAGAGAACCCAGAAATCGACTCAAGCCATTACGCTCAATCAGTATTTGAGAAAGGAGGCAAGGGAATACAATAGAGTAAAGACAGTCTCTTCAACAAATGATGTTGGGAAAATTGAACAGGTACATGCAAAAAAATGAAATTAGACCTTCAACTTAGACCATACATAAGAATAAACTCAAAATGCATAAAATACTTCAATGTAAGTCGGAAAACCATAAAAATCTTAGAAGAAATCATAGGCAGCAAAATCTCAGACATCTCCCGTAGCAATATCTGTGCTGATACATCTCCTAGGGCAGTGGTTGGCAAACTCATTAGTCAACAGAGCCAAATATCAATAGTACTTCTTCAAAATAGACTCGCCCAGGCCGAAAACCGACTTCTGCGCATGGGCCAGGAAGTTTCAATCGCACTGTACGTGCACCCGTATGTGGTATTTTGTGGAAGAGCCACACTCAAGGGGCCAAAGAGCCGTATGTGGCTCGTGAGCCACAGTTTGCCGACCATGGTCCTAGGGCAAAAAAAACAAAGGAGATAAACAGATGTTTAAAAATAAAAAGCTTCTACACAGCAAAAGAACCCTGCAACAAAATGAAAAGGGAGCCCACTGCATGGGAGAATATATTTGCCAATGATACATCTGATAAGGCGTTAATTTTCAACATATATAAAGAACTCATACAACTTAACAAAAGGAATGAAGAGATGCAAATTAAAATGACAATGAGGTACTATCTCACACCTGTCAGAATGGCTACCATCAACAAATCAACAAACAAGTACTGGCGAGGATGTGGAGAAAAGGGAACCCTTGTACACTGTTGATGGGAATGCAGACTGGTGCAGCCACCAAAGAAAACAGTATGGAGTTTCCTCAAAAAATTAAAAATGGAACTGCCATTTGACCCTGTAATCACACATCTAGGAATATGATCTAAGAAGCCTGAAACACCAATCAGAAAGAATACATGCACCCCTATGTGCATAGCAGTGCTATTTATAATAGGTAAGATCTGGAAACAGCAGCCCGAGTGCCCATCCGTAGATGAGTGGATAAAAACAGTCCCAGACACTGTTCTGCATGTGGTACATTTACACCATGGAACACTACACTATGCAGCTGTGAAAAAGGATTTCCTACCCTTTGAGACAGCCAAACAAAGTAAGCCAGTCAGAGAAAGAAAAGTATCATATGATCTCCCTTATATTTGGAATCTAACAAACAAAATAAACTCATGAACCAGAGTTTAAATAGAGCCAGAGACATAGAAGCATGGAACCAATGTCCATGCATAACTCATGGACACAGACAATCGTGCAGTTACGGGGGGAGGGGGGGCGTTTGGGGGAAGAAAAGGGATATCTGTAATACTTTCAACATTTTTTAAAAAGATGAAGGATGGAGGAGAGGATGATGAGCCACTGAATTCATGAGTCTTGGATACTGTTCTGCATTGGTAATTCCTACTGCGTGAGATAACAAATGCCCTTACTGTCTAAGCCAGCTGGAATCAGGGCTTCTGCCGTTTGCATCTGAAAGCGCCCTAACTGGTGCCATTTTCCAGGGAGATCACCACGGGTAAACAAACTCCTACCCGTGGTTCAAATCCAGCCACCACCTGTTTTTGTAAGCTGCTCTCATACATTCATACATTTAAGTGTTGTTTGTGGCTACTTTCGTGCTAAGATGGCATCCTTGTTTGTGGCAGAGACTGTATGGCCCACAAAGCCCTAAACATTTACCATCTGACCCTTTTAGAAAATGTTTGTAGACCCCGAGACAGGCTATTCACATAAGGAAGAACCTGCCATGTTTGCAAATTTCCATGTTTTGAGCTCCTTTGTGTCTCCTTTTTGCATTTTAACATTTACATTAAAGAATAGGGGGGGGGGCGATTTCCCCGTAGGGTGTAAAATGAAGTCAGAAACCCGTTCATTCAGTGGAGTCACATGACACAGTGTCTCCATGTGCGAGGCACGCCAGGCTCTGTTGGTAGTGCTGGGGTACAGCAGGAAGGACACGGACAGAATCCCAGTCCTGGAGCCTTCTGATGGACAAAGCGCTCATCTGCATATCCGATGCCACCGCTGCAGGACCAATGAAGTCCCCGGGGAAGTGAAGAGAAGGAGCAGGGCTCCCCCACTTCTCACCCCCCTCCCAGCTGTGCCCACACAGACACACCCCACTTTTGGCTCCTGTGACTTAAGTGAGCCGCTCCACTTTGGGGTCTGGGGTGCTCAGAGAGAGGAAGAGGACTGGGAACAGCGGGGTGACCGAGAGCTGCTCAGCATCCTTGTCAATATGGCACGAAAACAGTAAAATGCCTTTTGGTTCTTGTTGTCCTGAAATTCCCATTTCCTTGTGACAGTGATCACCAAGTGAGTTCTTGCCCAGGGACAGGAGCCCCTCACTGTTTTTGAGACGTGGATGTTGGCTGACTCCAGCACTGCGGGTCAGGCGAGCAGGGGCTTCAGCCCCGCTAAGGTCCTGGGAGCTGGGCTTTCACAAATTCAGTTTAGTGGCTGCAAAGGGCCCAAGGGACTTCTTGCCAGCTCCTTCACCAAGAGCCCGTTCCCAGGATGACTAAGCCTGAGCTATCGATATTCAAAAAGGACGATCCATGGTTTTAATGTAAAACTATTCCTGAAAGACACAGTGTTACCGCCGTTAGCTACTTACTGATGGGAACAGAAGCCAAGGAAGTCAGAAACTGTTGAGCGTATTCGGCTGGGAAGCAGGGGCCCGTTTGCCCCACCAGGAAGCTACGGCTTCACACCCCAAGAAATCGCAGCATTGTCCCTCCAAGGGCATCAACACCCTTCTCTTCCCCACTCCAGGACCCGATTGTGTGTGGAGCAGGGGGAGATACGGGCATGCTCAGTAAAGTCAAAATGGTGCAGAGGAGGTGCCTGACCCCAGAGGCCTGTCAGTCTAACCGGGGAAAGCCATTGTCGGGCCCAGCAGAAACCCTTGAAACCTTGGGAAGCTAATTGGTTATTTTGAACAAGCTCCTGGTTATAATCCCAGGAGACAAAGATCTCTCTCTCTCTCTCTCTCTCTCTCCCTCTCTGTCAGATTGATTCAGCAGGTGCAGCAGGCTTGGGCAGGGCTGAACTTCCTAGTCCTGCCATAGAAACACGGCCTCAGAATGGCCAAAGGCAACCAGATGACATGGAGGCAAATTCCTGGTTCCTATAGGGCTGCAGATGAGCCAGGGGCCACCCCAGTGATACAAATCCTGTCACTCATATTCTTTCTCATGAACTGAAATGCTGCTATACAATTAACTATCTTCCCCAAGGGGCTCCCCTAAGATTCCCACCTGCAAACGAGATTAAAAACCCCAAGACAAAGGGCCAGTGCATGCGCTCTCCCGCTGGGGAACATGTCCACACCTTCCCCTTCCCCGTCCTCTCTCCCACAGGCATGCATCTCCTAAACTCTAAGGATCTCTACTCTATTTCCCATCCCAGTGTTCACAGAGGACAGCACAGGAGCGCTAGCTAGCCTTGAGGACAAATAAATTATTCCCCATTTCGTGCTTGAGATTCTGGATAATTCTGTACTATAAAAAATAAATCATGCCACTTACCTGGCCACTCAACCTTTTTTTTGCCTTCAAATATTCTCCTTTGTCTCTGACTATTATCGCCTCTTTACCTTGAATACTTTTCCTTTTCAGTCTTATTTCTTCTCTCTCCAAGTTTATTTTTGTATAAGTCTCATTGATGTAAATAGTGGCGACGGCTTTTTTTCCCATCGCGTGGTTGAGTAACACAACAAGCTTTTCATGCTTCTTCGCCAGCTCCTTTTGCTGTTCACTAGGAGAGAAAAAAAACATTCATGGCATGAAAAGTATGGCTTTTGGGAAAGGAACTTAAAGTCTATTTGGTGAAATCAACCACCATACAGGGAGAAATTGTAAGGCATACTGATTTTAGAACTGTATTTGTAATCGCCTAAACTTGGTTGAGATGAGGGCAGATGGATAACACAAGTGTTAACCTTGTAACTATTTACCAAGTAAAAATATCACGTGGTCCTGCCTCACCACGCCCATCCCCACAGAGCAGGTAGTGTCTATGGCAGCCGTGGGCAAACTATGGCCCGCGGGCCGGATCCGGCCCGTTTGAAATGAATAAAACTAAAAAAAAAAAAAGACCGTACCCTTTTATGTAATGATGTTTACTTTGAATTTATATTAGTTCACACAAACACTCCATCCATGCTTTTGTTCCGTCCCTCCGGTCCAGTTTAAGAACCCATTATGGCCCTCGAGGCAAAAAGTTTGCCCACCCCTGGTCTATGGGATGTTTTGGGTTAAAATATGCAATGACTCAAAAAACAGTTTGGAGCAAGTAAATAAAACCTGGCCAGACAAATGGTTTGCTATGTAGCACTGCTGTTATGTACCTTATCATCCTGAGATCTGTAGTTAAATCAAAGAAATATATACATCCTGCCACCCCACCGGCCACCTTCTGATGCCAGGGAGGACCCAGGAGAAAGCTCGCCTCCCTCCGATGGACAGGAGTTAGGCGAGGAGAGGGTCCATCTTCATTGTTCAGGGGATGCTTGAAACCTAATGTGAACCCTCTTATCTCCCACCGTCTGCAGCCAAATCTGAGTTCAAAAGTAGACAATACTTTCACATGCCAGTTGGTCACATTCACTGGAGGAAGACCTTGAGGCTGCTAGAAACATCTACGCCAGGGCTAACCATAAAAGGTGTGTAGGAAGAATAACTGCCACAATGTCTGAGACAGGCCAGTAAGCCAGGGCAAGTGGAACAGGGAAACTGAGGCAGAGAGCTGAACAAACTGGCCGAGGAATTTACAGCCAGACACAGCAGGTCGCCTCCCTGGAGATGACATCTAGGCCGCAGTTGTATTTCAGCTCCAGACTCAGAAAAGCGAGGGGATGCTTGAAACCTAATGTGAACCCTCTTATCTCTCACCGGCTGCAGCCAAATCTGAGTTCAAAAGTAGACAATACCTTCACACGCCAGTTGGTCACATTCACTGGAGGAAGACCTTGAGACTGCTAGAAACATCTACGCCAGGGCTATCCATAAAAGGTGTGTAGGAAGAATAACTGCCACAATGTCTGAGACAGGCCAGTAAGCCAGGGCAAGTGGAACAGGGAAACTGAGGCAGAGAGCTGAACAAACTGGCCGAGGAATTTACAGCCAGACACAGCAGGTCGCCTCCCTGGAGATGACATCTAGGCCGCAGTTGTATTTCAGCTCCAGACTCAGAAAAGCGGCACAACCAGGTGGGTGATGCCAGGGCCTGCTGCAGTGACTGACCCCTGCCCTACCAGTAAAGACCGTGACCCTGGAAGAGCACTCCTGAAAACTGATGAATTTTCTGCGGAAACCACGCCCTGAGACCTCCCCTAAGATTCCTGCCTGCAAAGGAGAGATAAAAACCCTCAAGACAAAGGACCCAGCACTGTGCTCTCCTTCTGGGAGCATGTCCATGCCTTCCCCTTCCTCTTCTTCCCCCACAAGCACGCATCTCCTAAACCCTAAGGAACCACGTGAGGCTTGCAACCTGGGTGGGGGCGGGGGGTGCTAATGGGCAGTGGCAGCTCTCACCTGGGCTAGCCTAACCCTCTGAACCTGTCTCCAAGGCCCCCCCAGTAAAGACCGTGACCCTGGAAGAGCACTCCTGAAAACTGATGAATTTTCTGCAGAAACCACGCCCTGAGACCTCCCCTAAGATTCCTGCCTGCAAAGGAGAGATAAAAACCCTCAAGACAAAGGACCCAGCACTGCGCTCTCCTTCTGGGAGCATGTCCACGCCTTCCTCTTCCTCTTCTTCCCCTACAAGCACGCATCTCCTAAACCCTAAGGAACCACATGAGGCTTGCAACCTAGGGGGAGTGGGGGTGCTAATGGGCAGTGGCAGCTCTCACCTGGGCTAGCCTAACCCTCTGAACCTGTCTCCAAGGCCCCCTTTCCTCTGACTTCCCAGTGAGCCAAAGCAGCCCAGCGGAGGCTCTCCATTTGCTGCTTCTATGCTGAGCCCTTACTTCACTGTCCCCAGCTTTTTTTGTTGTTGTTGTTTTTTGTCCCCAGCTTTGATAAACGTACCCTCATAGTCACCTGGACTTGTGCTGTGAAATCTTTCCTGCACAAAGTCAGAAACCCACACACTACCGGCCAGCCCTAGGCAGACCCCCTCAGGGCCAGGTCCCTGTCTGATAACATTTCTATATTTTCCTTTTTAAAAAGCTCCTGCAATGTACACAGTTTTTTTTTCCAGTCCCCAGGGCTAAACATTTTAGTTCAGGTGGTTGTATGCAAAGGTTCAGGAAAGTGGAAACGGATTGTTGGTCAGTTCGATTTCCAGAGGTCAACTCCACCACGTAAATTCAATAAACAGAAGCCCAGGCTAGAGGGAGTCAAATCCTGGGTGCTTTGTGGTCTAGTAGAGGAAGCCTTCTAGGAATGAATCAACCTAGGGATCGAGTAGCCTCAGGGAGACAGAGCGAAACAAGTCAAATGAAAAACCCTAACTGGGAGCACTGGGGCGGGCTGAGAAGCGAGCCCTTAGAAACTCCTAACTGGGAGCACTGGGGCGGGCTGAGAAGCGAGCCGAGAAGCGAGCCTTCAGAAACCGGAGGGGACGTGCAGCCTGAGGAAAGCACACCAAAGCTTGCAGGGATCCAGCTTGCGAGAACTGTCCAGGAGAGGGCCACCTTCTTTGAAAAACGGGCGCAATGCACAATTGTAGCTTGATGATACCATATCATCAAGCCATCCATGTTATGTTTGTAATTTGCCTTACCATAAGGATGTCTCTACAGCAGTGATTCCCAAAACGTGGTCAGGACCTCCCAGCGGTGGCAACATTACCTGGGAACTTGTCAGAAATTCCAGTTCTCACCCTCACCTCCACCAAGTCAGAAGTTCAGGGGGTGGATGTCCCCAGCAATTTGCATTTTCACAAGAACCCCAGGAGATTCTGATGCACCATGAAGTCTGAGAGTCACTGGTCTGTAGGGAGGTGATGGTGCTGGCCAGCTGATACGAGTATTGCAGCTTGGAAATGGACAGTCCAGTCTACTCGGCAGTCTCCGGCAATTGTGGCTGGCACGCGCCACATACAAATCTGCACTGTGAAGCCCCAACAGGGGTTGGAGAATGAGTATTTCTCAAACTTATGTGATGATGAACTTTCTTTTTCACGGGGCATCTCCCGGAACAGGTGTTCTGAGAGCCTATTTCCGGAGGAGTCTCTGGGCCTTGAGGTCTCCACCTTGTTCCTTGTGCTTTGAAATCGTGTGCACCAAGCAATCCTCTGATTATTTTAGCTTCCCAAGAGGATTTTCCCGCTACGATGAGGGCTCTTTGAAAACTTCTCATTTTGACAAACTGACCTTCTAGTATTTACAATTAGCCTTGCAAATTTGCTCACAGAACTGAGTTGCTCTTCAGAGGTTTAGTTTTGCTTTTTTCCCCCCAGAATATCTCTCTTCCTCCATGAGATGGGTAAATCAAGACTTGTAATCCCCATTTAACAGATGGAGAAAATGGGACCCCCAGGGGTGAAGTACTAGCAACACAGCCAGGAATAAAGGAAAGAGACTAACAGGTGTCAGATCCTCTCTTGGGAACATAATCCAGTCTTAGATTATGACTGACTATCTTCAGGAACTAAACTAGCTACCATCTATCTGGCTTGATGCTATATTTACACCCAGCAAGCTTTCTTCCTTTGGTGGGTGAAGTTTGTAAATTTAATTTTACTAAAATGGAAACCATGTGCCTCTGTCTGTGGAGGCAGTGTGCAAAGCACTGTGGGATTTACACACAGCAGCTGCTGCTCAGAAGCTGGGTCAGAGGACAAAGCCCTTAGGACAGGGGTGGGCAACCCCTGGCACGTGTGTCAAATATGGCACACCAGTAACTTTTGCTGGCACGCGAAACCCTCTCTTACAATCTTCCATTTACAATTTTTGTGAACATTTGAATGACTTAAATGTTAAATTACAAGGAACTGGCAAGACACTTGATGTTATGTTTGGTTACATAAAGGCTTTTGAAAAGAAACTGGAAGTCTTTAAGAGGGATGTGGATGGTGAGAGATTTAGATATTTCCCAAACCTCAAGAGGCACATCAAAGACCTCCCAAAAGATGACAGAACAGACTGTCAAAGCCTTCAAAAGCTGTTTTTAAACATCATCGAGTCAACTATTGAGCAGTTCTTCT
>NW_005366214.1:4536173-4539018 GCF_000412655.1 Myotis brandtii | reverse complement strand
CCACATATGCTTGTGAATCTTTGTTCTCAGTGATGAATTTTGTTAAGTCTTGTAATAGTAGCCTGACGGATGAAAGTAGTAGCTTGTGCATATCTCTGAAGGTCACGAAATATAAACCTGATGTAAAATCTTTATCATCAGTGATGCAGCAGCAAAAGTCCCACTGATAATATCAAACGAAGTCATAAAGTTTTCTGTCGGACTATCAGTGTACATGTATACATTAAAAAATAAATGTACTTTTCATCATCATATACTGTGTTTTTGTCGCTCGAATGAATTTTATTATTTCTTCAAGGTTCTTCACATACGTATACCTTAGGAGATATCAAGTAGGCGTAACATGTTCTCAAAAAATTAGGGTTGGCACGCAGAAGAATTTTGAGTCAGAGATTTTGCTGGTTTTGGCACGCGCTCACTAAAAGGTTGCCCATCCCTGCCTTAGGACATTTTTCTCACTCCGGCCCCAGACCTCAACTCCCTCTGGTATTGAACAGAAGAGAAATACCTACCCCAGATCATTATTAGTATCTTTCAAATCAACCATTTTCCTCTTCAGAAACTCTATTTCCTTATTTAACCTTGCAACTTCCATCTGTAATTGTTTTATCTCAAGAAGGTTTAATTCGCGAGCAGCGATGACAAATTCTTAAAAGTAAGTGGAAATATTTACTGTTATTTGAGAAACAGCACAATTGTAGACACTAACTTTTCAAATCATGGACAAATTGCCTTTCTTTGAAATATTATTTAAATTGTGTTTCTGTATCACAGCACCTCTTCTTTACCCCTTTGGACCCTCTCAATCTTATCTATCAATTATTTCTCTTATTATTTCAGTTGCTGCTATGGTGACCAGCTTTCTATGGGCTCTGAGCAACTTGAGACTGGTGCCTCTGACAGCACCTGATGCCTGCTTTTTCCATCCACTCCTCACCTTCTGCCTGGCACTTCCCTGTTGCCTTTATCATGGGACTTTTTTTAATTTTAAAATATGCCTTTATTTGAGAGAGAGAGGAAGAGAGAGACAGAAATATTAACAAGAAAGAAACATAGGCAGGCTGCCTCCTGCATGGGGATTGAGCCCGAAACCTGGGTATGTGTCCTGACTGAGAACTTCTTTAGATACCCACAGCCATGCATGTGGAACACAAAGCGCAGAGGTGGGGCAAAACATTGGACCAGAGATCAACAGGAGCCTACTAGTACCTGGATGGTCCTGAGAAGAGGTAACTGTGTCTTAGGGGCATGTTCTCCTACTTCAATAGTTGCATTTGACAACAGTCAACATCATATTGTATGGCATATTAGCTCTCCCTTCTCCCCACTTTGGTCTCTGTACCCTTCTCTCATCCTTCTTGAATTGTACTGCCTAATAAAACATAGTGCAAAAGCCATTGCCTCTGGTTCTGTTGTCTAGGGAACTCAGTGTGTTAAAAACATACACTAATTATTCACCAGTAAATAACAAATCAGTGTAATCACGTGAGACTTCAGAAGACTATCTCAGTGCATGACAGACAGATGGTAACAATGCATGAATTTTGAATACGGCTGTTTAGCAAAGTCCCGGATGACCCATTTCTACACATACAATTTCCTAGAAATGAACTGCTATCTTCCCTGAGAGAGCTGGGTTATTTTTTCTAGGCTACTAGTTCAATTGTCCATTGTAGCAGGACTTCTCAAACTCTCTGTCTCAAATCTGCACATGCAACACCTGGGGATCTTGTTAAAATATAGGTTCTAATACAGCAGGTATGGGATGAGCATAGAGACTACATTTTGTAACAGGCTTTCAGGTGATGCTGATGGTGCAGATCCAAGAACCATCTTTTGAGTAGCAAAGCTTGATTCATAAGGCCAATTAAAGTTACTTGGTTAAGTAGTCAGCATGTATCAAGGATCTTATAGGCTCATATGGTATTTTTTTTCTTCTAAAATATTTTTTTCCTGATTATAAAAATAACTCAACCTAGAAATAAAAAAGCAACCAAAGAAAATAAAACAAAAACACTCTTAATTCTGCCTTTGGCGAGGATTTCTTCCAAGCATGATTCTTCTCTGTGTGTATAGTTGGTTGTATTTTCCCTGCCAACTTAGACTAACATTGTGCATGTTGTTTTATAACCAACTGTATCACTCAGGGTCCAATTAGGTCATAGGAATCTTATATAAGTTGATATAAAATTATTGATTATAGCAGGATTAGAGAAATGAGGGAATGAATAGTAAGGAAGTAAAGAGAACTCTAAAGAATTTAGGAGCAGCAGGCATAAGGAACAGCCACCATGCCCAGGGCTGAGACAGAGTGCCCTCGGAGAAGCAGCACCTCACACATGAGATCCAGACCTCATTGGAGGTGGCTGTGGCTCATTGCATGGCTCAAAGATGTTCATTAAATACTGGGCTGGCAATCTGGCTTCTGAGGTGTTGGGGGAATCTGTCCAAGGGAGGTGCCATACTTTAGAACTCACTGAAAACCACCCAAGGGTACTGGGGAAGCTGTGCATTAATGACAATAGCCATTGGTGACTGGATGGATAAATATTATACATACACACACTCCCTTATTTCCTCAGGAATACTGTTCAATCTTAAAAAGGAAGGAATTCTGACACATGCTACAACATGGATGAACCTTTAAGGCATTATGCCAAGTGAAATAAAACAGTCACAAAAGGACAAATATTGTGTGATTCCACTTATATGAGGTACCTATAGTAGCCAAACTCATAGAAAACTGGTGATTTAGGCCAGTCAAGCTGCCTAATTTAGTTGGATAAATATCAATTTGGAATGGGCTGATCTGTGAATCTTTAGTCTATTTATAAACTAAATTATA
>NW_005366214.1:4533694-4535813 GCF_000412655.1 Myotis brandtii | reverse complement strand
TAATATATCTTTTATTGATTTTTTTACAGAGAGGAAGGGAGAGGGATAGAGAATTAGAAACATCGATGAGAGAGAAATATTGACCAGCCGCCTCCTGCACACCTCCTACTGGGGATGTGCCCGCAACCAAGGTACATGCCCTTGACCGGAATCAAACCTGGGACCTTTCAGTCCTCAGGCCGATGCTCTATCCACTGAGCCAAACCAGTTAGGGCAGGGGGTGGCCATCTTGGGATGCCATGGGGGCAGCCATCTTGTGCAAGGGTGTGACAGTCAATTTGCATATTACTTCTTTATTATATAGGATATGATTTCCACTTAAAATGCCACTGTTTGTGTCTCACTGTGTTTGTGTCATGTACTCTTCTAGCTTATTTTGAGATGAAATACCTAAGCTAACCTTACTTAATAATAAATTAAACTCATCTTTTTACAAGGGCTTCATTCTATTTTCTTTTTTTAATGAAAAGTGTTTAATGTTGATATTATTGCAGGTGTCCCCCATCTCCCCCTTCTTTGCCCACCTCTACCCCTCACCCCCCCTTCCTCAGCCTTCATCACACTGTCGTCCGCGTCCATGGAGAAAGCATATATGTTCTTTCGCTAATCCCTTCACCTTCTTTACCCAGTCACCCTCAAAATACCTTCGAGTTCTGTGTTAATGTGATCAGGAAGAGTTTCCAATAGAAAATATAGTCTACTGAGTTCCATGCTTTCAATTTCCAGAAGTTCAATTGTAGCTCTTCTCATTTCTTCCTAAAGATTTAAATTACATATTAAAATAATAAAATTTATCTCCTAAACAATGCCCTATAAATCTTTTCAAAGGTCAAAATGTAATTTTCATTAAATACCTTCTGCTGCTATTTTTATTTGGAATAGAAAGTAGGAAACATAACTACAATCAGTTTTAAGGTGTCACTGTTAATTTATTTTTTAACTTCCACTTATTTTCTCCTACTCAGAAATCATCTTTCCGTATGTGTGTTTCCTATTTGCAGTTTCAATCAATTTAAAGACTTCAACAAAAAGGGTAACATTGAGAAAGAAAACTACTTAATTAAAATTAGAAAATGCCTATAAAAATATGCTTATTCATAAAGAGAACAACAGTTCTCTTTACATACCTACAAATCCAAACAAAAAGTCAGATAAGCCTGTTGTTATTATTGTTGTTATTATTATTAATTCATAATTTTTGGGGGGGCGGTTATCTCAAAAAGAATAAAAATCTGTTCATGGAACAATAGATGAAATCATCTTTTAAATAAATGGCTGCAATGGCTATCAGTATTTTATGACCTGAGAAATTACTATTATTTTTATTAATAATGAAAAGCAGGTTACATAATTATATATATAGTATGATCAGGTTTCTTTAAAAAATAAAATTCAATACAGGCATCATCTATACCCTGAAAGTAGGAAGAACATTCATCAGGAGTTAACTGTGATTACTGTAGGGTGGTGGGATCATCGTGGTTTTTACTTTCTTCCTTTTGCTTGTCTATTTTTTTTTTCTGTTTTCCAGAGTAAATTTGTGTGCTTTTATAATAGCAAAAATGTGCTACTTTAAAAAATGGAAGGATTTATCTCTAAGAGATTTCACAGGTCAGATATTAAATGGAGACATACTAGATACTTTAATAAGTCACAATAAATACTTTGATCCCTTCAATCCCTAGAGAAAAACATAACTGAAAACAAAGCAGAAGAAGAGGTTTTCATGAGATCACAGTGCAGTACAACATGCATAAATTCTAAAGAGTATGTATTCTACTAGTATATGCATATACTCTACATGTATTCAAATAAGTGTAATTATAAGATATAATTCTATAGTATACATACACAACTATATATAACTAGAGGCCCATGTGTACAAAAATTTGTGCACTCGGGGATGTCCCTCAGCTGGGCCTGTGCCCTCTCTCAGTCTGGGACACCTCGGGGGATGACCACCTGCTGGCTTAGGCCCGCTTCCGGGGGGATAGGTCCTAAGCTGGCAGTCAGACATCCCTCTGGCAGCCCGGGAGCCCTCGGGGGATGTCCAATTGCCAGCGGGGAGCAGGCCTAAACTGCAGTTGGACATCCTTAGCTCTGCTGAGGAGGCAGGAGA
>NW_005366214.1:4519493-4533571 GCF_000412655.1 Myotis brandtii | reverse complement strand
GTGAGTGGCTGATGGCTGTTTGCAGGCTGGCCACAGCCCCTTCAGAGTGGGGGTCCCCGCTGGGGTGCCTGGCCAGCCTGGGTGAGGGGCTGATGGCTGTTTGCAGGCTGGCCAAGCCCCCCAGCAGGGACCCTCACCCCATGTGGGTGTGGCCATCCTGGGTGATGGGCTGATGGCTGTTTGTAGGCTTGCACAGTCCCCAGCCACCCAAGCTCCCAGTGGAGGCTGGCTGGAAGCGGGTATCTGGGATTTATTTATCTTCTATAATTGAAACTTTGTTGCCTTGAGCAGAGGCCACAGCCGGCCGGGGCAGGCGGGAAGCTTGGCTTCCTCCATCGCCAGGGCAACCAACCCTCCTGCTTGCTCCAGCTCCGTGGCTGCCCGCCGCCATGTTGGTTGGGTTAATTTGCATATAGTCGCTCTGATTGGCTGGTGGGCGTGGCTTGGAGCATAGCGAGGTGCAGTCAATATGCATGTTTCTCTTTTATTAGATTAGATACTAGAGGCCCGGTGCACAGATTCATGCACCAGTGGGGTCCATTGGCCTGGCCTGCAGGGATCAAGCCAAAACCGGTCCAGTGCATGGATTCATGTATCAGTGGGGTCCCTCTCTGGGCCTGGCTTGTGGGGATCGGGCTGAAACCAGCTCTCCGATATCCCCCGAGGGGTCCTGGATTGCGAGAGGAAGCAGGCCAGGCCAAGGGACCCCCTAGTGCATGATCGGGGCTGGGGAGGGACCGCGAGAGGGCTCCAGGGCATATCCGGCCCATCTCACCCAGTCCCAATCAGCTGGATCCCAGCAGCAATCTAACCTACTTGTTGGAGCGTCTGCCCCCCTGGTGATCAGTGCATGTCATAGTGGCTGGTCAAACGGTTGAACAAACAGTCGGACACTTACCATATTAGGCTTTTATTACATAGGATAATTGTAAAGTAATGAGATTAACTTTTATCAGCAGTCTCTAGACCAGCCTTGGGCAAACTACGGCCTGTTTGAAATAAATAAAACTAAAAAAAAAAAAGACTGTACCCTTTTATGTAATGATGTTTACTTTAGAGCGTCTGCCCCCTGGTGATCAGTGCATGTCATAGTGGCTGGTCAAACGGTTGAACAAACAGTCGGACACTTACCATTTTGGGCTTTTATTACATAGGATAATTGTAAAGTAATGAGATTAACTTTTATCAGCAGTCTCTAGACCCAAACTCATTTACTTTACAGTCATATTTTTATATTTTTAGATATTTGATATGTAGTAGATTCTTATTCAATATTTTTAAATCAAATAAAGAGACCTCACTATTCTGACCCTTCTGGTGAAGCACTGTAAATGTCACCCAGGACCAAAGAGAAAAGTTTGTGACTTCAATAGAAAATTATTTAAATATTTCTTTGTGGGGTTGAGTTAACATAACCAAAAGAATTTCTGTTCATTTATTTTCACTGAACAGCAAGGTCTTCTTCAGAGAAATGGGTGCAAGAATTGCTTATAGGGAACTGAGTTCATTGGTACCACACATGCAATTTATTTCAGAGGCTGTCTGTCTTAACCAATACTTACATACTGGTGTCCTAAGCATTTGCCCATTTGGCTCACCCCTTAACTGAGCTCTGATATCACCAGTATTGCTTCTGTTTAGCGGGCTTGCCCTCATCCATAGCACAAGTCTTTTTTTTTTTTTTTAGGGAGGGGGAAAGAGGGAGAGAGAGAACTAGAGAAACATCAGTGTGAGAGAAAAACATCAATGTGAGGCACATCAGTTGATTGCATCCCATATGCCCCAAGGGCAGAGATCAGACCTGCAACCCAGGTACCTGCCCTTGACTGGAATCAAACCCATGACCTTTCAGTCCACAGGCCGACACTCCAAACACTGAGCCAAACCGGCTAAGGCCATAGCACAGGTCTTAATTAAGTGCTCTGCATGGAAAATCAGGCAACAGTCCACCATTGAGCAACACTGGTTAAAATGCTTAGTAAATTAAGAGGAAAAACATTTTATAAATATTTTTTTATGTATCTATTGAAATACCTTGAACAGAGTTGGTGTTAAATTAAAGTTTGATGAAGAAATAAGTGGAAGATTGGGGGAAAAAAACTCTTATAGATAATACAATACCAATCTCCTGACAGCTATAGCAATGTCCTTAAGAAAGATGGTAGCTTCTTCGTTGCATTTAAAATAGTCACTTTGCAGTGATTGTTCTAAAAAAAAAAAGTAGAAAATTAAGATCTCATATTTATCTGTTCAAATCCTATTTAACCCTTTAAGATCTAGCTCAAATGTTTACTCAGCTGGAAATTATATCTTCTGTCTCTGAATTTCTGTAGTACTTTATATAAATCTATTTTGTACTTGTTATTTTCTATTCCATTCTATTCTAATTTAGGAATATATTTTATGCTCCTTGAGTCCATCTTTGCATCTCCTGGTGAAAAAGAGGATGTTTATAGCATAGGCAAGAAATTCAACAAACATTTATGAAAGATATAAATATAACAAGCCTATAATGTAGGTTTGTATAGGAATGTTTTCATATATGTTAGTATTTTGCCCAAAAACACACATTTAATTAACTGTATAACAATCTAAGTCAACTCTTATAAACTTATGATGATTTCTATTTCACAGGTAAGAAATCTAAAACTTTGAGGTCATGTCATATGTTCAAGGTCACAGAGCCCATCACTGATAGAGTCTGGATTCAAATGTAAGTGGTGTGACTACAGGGTCCATGCCCTAAAGAGCTCTATTTACTTTCAGAAAAGTAAATAGCAATTTCTGCCCTCACTTCCAGGGAACTTGAATTCTCTTAATGAAATAAGCTCTCAAACCAAGTGAAAATCAGTTACGGAGTTTGCAAGCAAGTGTGTGTTAGAGAGGGACGGGCATTGCCTGATATTTCCTTTTCTTTCTTCTAAGGCAGTGGTTCTCAACCTTCCTAATGCCGTGACCCTTTAATACAGTTCCTCATAAAATTATTTCGTTGCTACTTCATAACTGTAATTTTGCTACTGTTAGGAATCGTAATGTAAATATCTGATATGCAGGATGTATTTACATTGTTACAAATTGAACATAATTAAAGCATAGTGATTAACCACAAAAACAATATGTAATTATATGTGTTTTCCGATGGTCTTAGGCAACCCCTGTGAAAGGGTCGTTCGACCCCCAAAGGGGTCGCGACCCACAGGTTGAGAACCGCTGTTCATAGGAATGAATGAACCCAAGAGCTTGATCCCACTTGCAAAGGAGCTGGAGAGCTACTACATATTTTATAACTCACACTAAGGACAAGAGGCTCAATTAAGTTTTTCTTCCTAAGAAAAACTTTCTGAAGGTTCAAAAATTAGCAGAAAAAATATTTGTGAGTGAATGGGTATGCTGATCTAGACGACCTAGGACAAACATGAAAATACTCCTCCAAAACTTGTAAGAATTGTGAAGTTAAATTCGTTCATCTAAGAAGGATAAAAGAAACTATCCCAAACTGAGTAACATTATGATAGATATCAGTAAAGTTATCTGGAAACAATGAGATTATTAGAGTAAAGCAAGGAGATGCTTTGTTGTTTGGTGTAAATGGTTTATGAGCTGAACAAGACACCCTTCCTTGGGCTGTCGCACCTTAAGCTTATGTAACTTGATTACAGGTTTAGCTTCTTAAATGAAGAAGTATTTTAACCTGGCCCCACCCAAGGTTATTATCTGTTTCACCTCCTTAACACCCTTCTCTAATATTCCTTGCCTAATATGACAAGAGCTTCTTAAACACTCCTGTCGTATTAGGCAAGGAGATGCTTTCTTGTTTGCCTGTTAAATTTTCCAGTTTGCCATGGCACAATGTTGGAGGAAATTAACTTGTGAAGGAAAGTCACCAAGGGAAAAGGGAAAATTGAATGCACAATCTAATGCAGGTGGGCACTCCAGTTGCAGATAAATGGCAATGGCCTGGGAGTCCAGGATTTGTCACCAGCTACTGGTGAGAGTTGGGCCAAGCCACTCCAGTGGCACGACAGCACGAGGGCTGAGCGCTGGGTCCCACCCTGGCCCCTCTCTCTAACCCTAGGACTGGAGAAGGCTCTGCTCAAGCCCGGGATGCACTGAAGGTTCCTGCTGAGCTGAGCGCCCCCTCTCCGAGGACTCCCTCCCAGCGCCCGCTGGCCTCTCACCCACAATAAAGAGCTGCTCCAGCGCTGCGGTCGCGACTACGGAGCCCAGGGTGGAGGGGAAGGTGCTAAAATCCAGGGAGGGGCCGGTGGAGACGGCGACCTGCTTCAGCTTTTCGCTGAACCCCAGCTCCGGAGACCAGGAGTGTAGCGCCATCTTGCTGCTCCCGTGCCGCCCACTTGACCAGAGGCAAGGACGCCCGCCCGTTGCCACGGGCAACAAGGTCGCCCACGCAGGCGCACCAGCTGTGGCCCGCCCGGCGGCGTCTCTAGCTACATTCACAATAATTAAGCTGTACCGGAAGGAACCCCTCTGGAGCGATCCTTCTCTCCATGTGCATTTCTGTAGTGCAGCCCTCGCACCTGTCTCGTGGACCTTGGGCATCAATAAGGATCGTCTTTGAGCGCGGCTCTGTGCCAGGCACTCCTGGAGGAGCTTAATTTTCACAGTGACTTTGTGAGGCAGGTTCTTTCACACACATGTGCTAATTTTAGATGAGCCTAGCCCAAGGCCCTAGGAGGTAGTTGCACACCTGCAAGGTATTTTGTGGTTTCACAAAATGTCCATTTTGTAACTGCTCCCATGACTTATTTAGTCTTTGTCATAACGCTTCAGGGAGATTTTTATGGTTATCCCATTTTTCAGAACATCTTACTGAGGTGAGAGATGCAGTAACCTTGGGGGTAACCTCTGGCCCGGCCCTTAGGATTGGACAATGGCAGGGCAGTTTCCCACCAGGGTCTGCCAGAGCTGCCCTGTGACTGTGCAACCAGGGCAGGGAGTGGGGCTGGACAGCCAGGCACT
This sequence comes from Myotis brandtii, assembly GCF_000412655.1. NCBI lineage: Eukaryota > Metazoa > Chordata > Mammalia > Chiroptera > Vespertilionidae > Myotis > Myotis brandtii. The sequence goes on along the minus strand of NW_005366214.1, from coordinate 4,528,591 downwards.
GGGGCATGGCTGCAGAGTATGGGGTGCAGGAGCCCAGCCTGAAAAGGAGGCTATGAATTTAGCCTTCGGGCCTTGAATTCTGAATTCAGGAGTTTGGGTTTTACTGCTGCAGGCAATGCTGCTCTGAATAGGAAGTTGAGAACAAATTAAGGGGCTCCCTGCTGGCAGCTGCTTGGTAAACAGTTTATTTCTGCCTCAGGTAACATTACGGTAGAGCAGAATATCCTTGTCAATTACAGGCATTATGATTTTTTTCAAGGAACCATCTTGCAGAGTAATCAGAAATTAAACTGGGCCTGAAACAACCAAGCCATATTTGGCATAAATGTCTTACTCATTTTTGTTATTAAGTGGCATCCTAAAAAGGTAGCAGTGATCATTGTTAATGCTCACTTAGTATTTTTACAGACATTTCAAACACTCATGATCTTAAAGTAGCAATATTCTTATTTTTCTTATTTTTAATTTATTTAGTTCTTATTTTTACAAAATGTTTTAGATGATTCATCTGAAGATGATTCAGTAAAGATCACTGGTGTATTAAGCCCTCCATTTGATTTAAAAATCTTTGCCTTTGCCCAGGCAGCATGGCTCAGGGGTGGAGGGTAGACCTATGAACAAGGAGGTCACAGTTCCATTCTGGAGTACCCAGGTTGCGGGTTCCATCCCCAGTGTGGGGCCTGCAGGAGGCAGCTGATCAATGAATCTCTGTCATCTCTCTCCCTCTCCCTTCGTCTCTGAAATGAATAAAAATATATATTTAAAATTTTTTGCCTTCTTCTTTTCTTTTTGTCTAGCTAAGGGTTTGTCATTTTTTAAAAAATCAACTCAGTTTTATATATTTTTCTATTGTTTTTCTATTCCTTATTTGAATTATTTTTGTTTTAATTTTTATTATTTCCTTCCTTCTGCTAACTTGGGGTTTAGCTCATTATTCTTTTCTAGTTTCTTTAGGTGTACAGTTAGGCTGTTTATTTGATATATATATATTTTAATTTAGGCATTTATCCCTATAAACTTCCCTTAATACTACTTTTGCTATATCCTATATGTTTTGGTAATTTGTGTTTTTGTTTTCATTTGTCTTGAGGTATATCTATTTTTTTAATTTAAAAATATGTTTTTATTGATTTCAGAGAGGAAAGGAGAGGGAAAGGGAGAGATAGAAACATCAATGATGAGAGAGATTCATAGATTGGCTGCCTCCTGCAGGCCCCCCATTGGGGATCCAGCCTGCAATCTGGGCATATGCTCTGACTGAGAACCGAACTGTGACCTCCTGGTTCATGAGTCCACTGACACTCAACCACTGAGCCACACTGGCCAGGTTTGAGGTATATTTTAAATTCCCTTTTGATTTCCTCTATGACCCAATAATTGTTCAAGAGTATTATTTATTTTCCACGTATTTGTGAATTTCCCCATTTTCTTGCTTTTACTCATTTCTGGTTTCATTCCATTGTGCTAAAAAAGATACATGGTATAATGTCTATCTTTTCAAATTTGTTAGCACTTGTCTTGAGGCCTGACATGTGATCTGTCATAGAGATTGTTCTGTGTGTCCTTGAGAATGTGTATTTTTCTATTGTTTTTCTATTCCTTATTTGAATTATTTTTGTTTTAATTTTTATTATTTCCTTCCTTCTGCTAACTTGGGGTTTAGCTCATTATTCTTTTCTAGTTTCTTTAGGTGTACAGTTAGGCTGTTTATTTGATATATATATATTTTAATTTAGGCATTTATCCCTATAAACTTCCCTTAATACTACTTTTGCTATATCCTATATGTTTTGGTAATTTGTGTTTTTGTTTTCATTTGTCTTGAGGTATATCTATTTTTTTAATTTAAAAATATGTTTTTATTGATTTCAGAGAGGAAAGGAGAGGGAAAGGGAGAGATAGAAACATCAATGATGAGAGAGATTCATAGATTGGCTGCCTCCTGCAGGCCCCCCATTGGGGATCCAGCCTGCAATCTGGGCATATGCTCTGACTGAGAACCGAACTGTGACCTCCTGGTTCATGAGTCCACTGACACTCAACCACTGAGCCACACTGGCCAGGTTTGAGGTATATTTTAAATTCCCTTTTGATTTCCTCTATGACCCAATAATTGTTCAAGAGTATTATTTATTTTCCACGTATTTGTGAATTTCCCCATTTTCTTGCTTTTACTCATTTCTGGTTTCATTCCATTGTGCTCAAAAAGATACATGGTATAATGTCTATCTTTTCAAATTTGTTAGCACTTGTCTTGAGGCCTGACATGTGATCTGTCATAGAGATTGTTCTGTGTGTCCTTGAGAATGTGTATTCTTCTGTTGGGTGAAAAGTTCTGTATATGTCTTTCAGATACATTTGGTCTATAGGTTCGCTCAAGTCCATTCTTTCTTTATTGATCTTTCTGTCTGGATGTTCTATACATTATTGAAGGTGGGGTGTTGAAGTCTCTCACCAGTATTGTATTGCTTTCTCTTTCTCCTTTCAGATCTGTCAATATTTATTTTATATACTCAGGTGCTCTGATATTGGGTGCGTGTATATTTACAATTGTTGTATCTTCATGTTAAATTGACCCTTTTATCATTATGTAATGACTGTCTTTGTTTCTAAAGACAATTTTTGTCTTAAAATCAACTTCACCAAAGAGTTTCATACTTTATATTCTCACGTTGCTATTTAGTGTTCTTTCATTTCTACTTGAAACACTCCATTTAGAATAGTAGGGAGGGACCAGAGAGAGGTAATTCTAGCAGGATTATTTTAAAAGGCTGTGCCCCAGGATAAAAGCAATTAAATTTACTCATTGAAGAAAACATGGCCAGCCAAATTAATTCTGTAATATTGCATGTATTGAACTGAAGATAAATTAGAAAAAAATCATATTGAGGAGCTTGAGGATGATGCTTATACAGAGCACTAACTAGAGAAGCAGGTTGAAGTCTATAGGCAAATGACACTCCTGTCCAACTAGGCAAAGCTTGGTTATTCCCTGTCTAACCACCGCCATGTTGGCTAACACTAGGACACTAATGGTGGCTCCTTCACATCTCCCACCTGCTTCTCAACACTCAGAAGAAAGTGCTGAAGTTTGGGGTCTCGGAGATGCCCTATTCAGGGAAAATGAGGCGACTGCTAGAACTGTACAGTAGTGAAGCAAGGCCCAGCACGTGGCCTTTCTCAAGTGCATTCGGGTAAGGGAGGAGCTGCCCCACTACTTCTCAGCAGTGATTTCTAACAGTGGGAAACAAGGAGAAAGAGATCTGGGTTCCACATAAGAGGAAAAGTCTTCATGGGGGAGTAAGGGCCAGTGTGAGGCCTGGGATGGTGTTTTGGGTTGAACTGTGTCCCCCACCCCCCCCTCCCACCCCTCAAAAATATATGTTGAAGTCCCAAATCCCAGCATCTCAGAATGTGACCTTATTTGGAAAGGGGGTATTTTACCAAGGCAATTAAGTTCAAGTGAGGTCATTAGGGTGGGCCCTAATCCGATAGACTGGTGTCCTTATAAAATGGGGAAATTGGACACAGAGGGAGGAGGATGTGAAGACACATGGGGAGAAGATGGCCATGTGCCTGAAGTGATGCACCACATGTTGCTGGCAACCCCAAAAGCTGGAAGAGGTAAGGAGGAACTCTCCCCTAGAGCTATCGGGGAGAGGATGGCCCTGCTGACACCTTGGTTTTAGACTTCCAGCTTCCAGAACTGCGAGAGAATACATTTCAGTTGTTTTCATAAGAATTTTCTACTGTTCACAGCTTTCAGAATAACCTCACTCACTCTGGGTCCCTGGGGGCTCTGTCCTTGGTCCTCTTCTTTCCTGTTCACTGGGCCCTCCCATTGTATCTATCATCTTGAATATCAACTTAACAGATGCTTCCTGTAGAAGCAGGATATTATGTGCCCTGTATTCCATTTGGTAAAATTCTACATCCATACCTATCATTTTGTAAGGCTGGACTCTCCTCAGGAAATTTTCTTCACGACTGTTAGCAAATGCAATTCCTCAGAAGATCCTCCTACTGAGAAGCTGCTAATGCAAAGAATTCTGGGCCCATAAGTATGAGGAAAATGCTGCCAATGCAGATATTGGGGAAGGTTAATTCGGCATAACAGGGCCATTTAGAAGAAACTTTATCTTCAAGGTTGGAGACTGAAATACACACATGAAAAAAAATCCTCTTCTGTATCTAGTAACCATAAAAAATAGTAGGGACCAAACTAAGCTTATTGTCTTCCTTCCCAAACCAGCTCTTTTAGGCTTTCTATTCTCAAAAATGGTCTTGCATTGTCCTGATCAGCTAGTATTAGACAGAGGTGAGCGAGGGTGGGGCATGCATATCTTCAAGGTTGGAGACTGAAATACACACATGAAAAAAACAAAACCCTCTTCTGTATCTAGTAACCATAAAAAATAGTAGGCACCAAACTAAGCTTATTATCTTCCTTCCCAAACCAGCTCTTTTAGGCTTTCTATTCTCAAAAATGGTCTTGCATTGTCCTGATCAGCTAGTATTAGACAGGTGATCGAGGGTGCGGCATGCAAGCTGCCTAGCGTGCCTAGGAGGCACTAACTCTCAGGTCGGCCTTGGTTGAAACACCGTATCTAATCCCCAGCGCCAGTCTCATCTCCCTCCACGTAATCTCTTAGGCAGTCCTCTGTGCATAGTGGGTGCCTGGCAGGTTGGGCTGATGTAAAGGATCAGGAACAGCTGGATACCTCCTTTCTATTCTCACTGTGGCTACTTTAGTAGAGGCCTAGTCATTTGACGCCTGCTTGCTGTTAGTTATGTTATAGTTGTTTCCTATAGTCTTCTAATCTCTAGTATCAGGCACCCTCCGTGTGTTTATGCGACTCTGAGATCTAAAGAACAAAGACCAGGCCCTTGGTGTTTCTTTCTAGTGTGATCTGGACCCAGCCCGTCAGCCTTAACTGACACGACCATTCCCACCCCAAGCACCTTGCAGCCCAATCCAGCTTATTACACACGGGTGTGCCATGCACTACCATGTCTCAGCACCTTAGTTCATGTTCTTTCTTTATGCTGGAATGAACCTTCTCTGTCTGGAGAAAGCCAATCAGGACCCAGCCCCAAAGCTGTCGGACCCAGCACCTTCTCTGTCGCTCCTATGTCACGCTGCCTTTTATTTAGTTAGCATTTCCACAGAGCCACCTCCCACCTCCCCCATTTTGGCTGTTGGCACAGTGTCCAGTCGCCCTGTGGTCTCCGTAAGTGCTTATGAAACCTGCATACAGGTCAAAGGCAGCTTTTGTAACTATTCCTTTTATCTCCCTCTACTTTTATTCCTCCCACTGCTCCAACTTGCATCCACTCCTACCAGGTCATCCTTGACTTTTGACTCTAAGAGTGAAATAAAATGTGCAACTGGACTTTTGACAAAAAGTGAGCAATGGTTAGAAGACTTATCTTGGTGATGGCAGGAATTGTAGTCTCTCTTATTCACAGTCCTAGTCTCAGGACTAGGGGCTCACACATCAGGGCTCAATAAATAATTCCAAAAAGAGTGAGTTCATAGCAATTTTAATTGTTTCATACCAGTGTTGTGTTGTATATTATAAGAATTTTATGGAAGGATTTATATAACTTCCAATTTTAAAAAACTACTTAAAATATCTGTGCCAACCACACAATATAATATACAGTCTTTTCCAGTTTTGGTGATTTCTATTAATAGCCCAAAGTAGCCATATGCCAGGTTGGGGTTGGACCGTATGGTCCTGGAGACAGGAGAAAAATGAACACTTGGTCTCACCCTTCCCAACATATATGTCCTCCGGAGATTTCATCTCTTACAACTTTTGCATTTTCTAGTAAGACCACAAAAAGAGAGGGAGAAGTTTTTACATTTAGTAACATTTATTTATGCATTCAATACCAAGTACAGAAGTGCAAATATCCAGAGTCCATAATTAAATCCATTAGGAACTACAGAGAAAGTAATACAAATTGTAATAAAGTTAACATGCTGGTACTCGTTAGTTACCATACATGTAAATCAGCCCGTCAGTCCCACACAACAGAAGTACCGCCTGTTTGTTTTGGATTTATTCATTCATTTAATTATTTTAAGTTATACAAAACTGATTACCATAAGTACAGCCAACTGTTTTTATTTTTACGTTGTGTGTGTTGGAAAAACACGAAGACATCGGTCTACACTTCTATATATTGTTATTAAAGATTAATCCGACCAGCAGCCCAAGGACATAAAAGCGATTTCCACTACTGCGTCAGGGCACTCGGCGGGAAAGGCCTAGCCATGGGAACATGAGAAGCTACAGAAGCATTGCAGGGAGGAGGAGAAGAACACCGAAGAAGGAAAGATAACTTGGGCTCTCACCATCATGCACGTTTTTTTAGCAACACGAAATTAAAAACCACATCTAATACACTTTTCTCTATACTTTAGTGCTTGACACAAGTGACTCAAATATCCTAAGAGTACAGGAACAGCCTAAAAACAGCTGTTTCAAAGTTTGTCTCTAAGATTATGGTACTGGGGGGAGAAACAATCGACTTGCCGTAACACTTAAGAAGAGAGCTGTTACCACTCCAGACATTTCTGTTGTGCCCAGTCCCGGTGGGATATCAGTTTACTCAGCGTGCCTTTTAGCGCCTGGGATTTTAGCCTGGATCCTAAAAAGACAACATCAAAGGTAATAAATCACAAGTGTTATTAATAAAAGGATTTTATGACATTATGTGTTGTTGCTTTAATTAGCTTAAGTGATCGAATAGCTTAATATTTCAAAAATAATAATCTTTATGTATGAATGTCCACAAACACATTATTTTTTCTTCTTCTTGAAGTGGTTTTTAAAAAACATTTTACTTTTCAATTGCAGTTGACATTCAATATCATTTTGTATAGTTTCGGGTGTGCAGCGTAGAGGTTAGACAATCATATACTTTATTTACAAAGTGTCCCCTCAGTATTTCTAGTACCCACCTGGCACCATACATAGTTATTACAATATTATTGACTGTATTCCCTATGCTGTACTTTACATCCCTGTGCCTATTCCATAATACCAATTTGTGCTTCTCAATCCCTTCACCTTTTTTCACGCTGTCCCCCAACGCCCCCTCCCCTCTGCAACCATCAGTCTGTTCTCTCCGAATCTATGAGTCTGAATAACCACATTCCCTTGCAGCAATAAGAAGAATGTGTAAATCAGACAATGAATGATCCAAGAAGGCCACGTTTCTTAACTTATAACTTTTTAGGTAAACAAAGATAGTGACTTATTTCAGCATTACAGCAGCTGTGGTAGAGTTAGGTGACCATTTATCACCAGTCTGGGACACTTCTGAAAGAGAAAGACAGTGCTGTTACTAACTATTCCAGGACATTAGGCATAAACGGAGATGGTCCCAGGTAACGGAACCTATGACTAATCTCAGCGTAGCCAAACTACCCAGACTGGAATGAAGAAATCTGAGTCCTAGTCCCTGCTGTGTTACCAGTCAGCTATGTGACATAAGGCCAGCTAATGAGCTTTCTTGGTCCTACAGCATCCATTTTTAAAGTGTGGGTATATCTCAAAAAAACACCCCAAAACAGTAATTTGAAAAAGTATATGCAGCACCCCTATGTTCACTGCAGAATTATTTATAATAGCCAAGATATGGAAGCAACCCAAGTGCCCATCAATAGACAAGGGTATAAAAAAAGTGGTGGTACATACATATAATGGAATATTACTGGACCATAAAAAATGCAATCTTATAATTTTTGACATTATGGATGGACCTAGAAGGTATAATGGTAAGTGAAATAAGTCAGGGAAAAATAAATCCCATATGATTTCACTTATATGTGGAATCTAAAGAACAACATAAAAGAATAAACAAAATAGAAATATTCATAGATACAGAGAACAGACTGATGGTTGCCAGAGGGGAGGGGTGTTGGGGGACTGCATGAAAAAGGTGAAGGGATTAAGACATACAAATTGGTAGTTACAAAATAGTCACAGGGATGTGAAGTACAGTATAGGGAATATAGTCATTAATATTGCAATAACTATGTACGGAGCCAGGTTGGTACTTGAAATATCAGGAGGATCACTTTGTCAAGTATATGATTATCTAACCACTATGCTGTATACCCACAACTGATAAAAAATGATATTGAATATAGACTGTAATTGAAAAATAAAAGTAAAAAATAAAATGTGTGATTTAGTTAAGTCAAAAAAATCCTCATTCACCATCAAAACACCTGAAAGTTTTGTTTAATTGAGAGTTTTAAAATTTGTACTTATTTTCTGAAATAATACTATTGGAAAGAGCATGAATATGACTCAAATAAGTGAATGAATGATCATAAATCAACCTATCATTTTATTATCCTTTTATTACCCCTACCTCATCCACTTATATGCCTGCTTAAGCCAGTCTCTCCTTTTTACAAGTTGCACTGTGTAACTTACTTTGCCACAATAGCATTTATGTGAGTCCTCACAAGTCCCAGATATTGGTCAACCTGTGCCTACAACAAGGAAGAAAATCATGAGCACATCCAAAGTTCAAGAGGCCAAACGTAACATGAATGTTTGACTTCACACAGAACTTACCTGGTGCTTAACATACACTACAGGTAGAGTAAACATTGAAACCACAGCTGGGATGAAAAACAAATAAGAGTATTAAAATTCTGAGAGTCATCAGTATCTATAAGCTTATAGATACATGTTCATGTAGTTATGTAATATTATAGCATTTATAATAGTCAGCATTTTAGATAAAAGAGGACAGGGCAGCTCCTAAGGAAAACAAAGGGATGCTGAGCCCTTTACAGATAGTAAATCATTATCCCTAGAACGAGGGTAGATTGTGCCTTCCTAGGATGAAAATGGATTTCTGTCCCAAACTGCCATTGTAATGTACATTAGAAGAAGAAAAAACCTTTCAGATGAAGAAATTCATTATTAATGTGTAATATACTATCTTATACTCTTTATTGAACTATGCTCAGGGAAATGTGCAGCACTCAGGGGGATCTGGTATTTGTTCCCAGGAATCTATCAATTCAAGCGAACAGCTAGCAGCCCGGGAAGCTCTATGCTCAC
>NW_005366214.1:4514973-4518275 GCF_000412655.1 Myotis brandtii | reverse complement strand
GCCAGCTGTGAGCCCAGCTTCTGGCTGAGCAGCGCTCCCCCTGTGGGAGCGCACTGACCACCAGAGTGCAGCTCCTGAGTTGAGCGTCTGCCCCCTGGTGGTCAGTGCATGTCATAGCGACCGGTTGTTCAACCATTGGGCCGAAACCGGCTCTCTGACATCCCCTAAGGGGTCCCAGATTGCGAGAGGGTGCAGGCCAGGCTGAGGGACCCCACCAGTGCACAATCAGGGCCAGGGAGGGATGTGGAAGGTTGGCCAGCTGGGGAGGGACTGCGGGAGGGTTCCAGGGCGTGTCTGGCTCGTCTTGCTTAGTCCCAATCGGCTGGACCCCAACAGTAAGCTAACCTACCGGTTGAAGCCTCTGCCCCCTTGTGGTCATCTGACAATGCCTCTGTATAGGAAACCCACACATAGCAACTAGTCAACAAGTCGACTGTCTGCCCCCTGGTGGTCAGTGCACGTTATATCGAGCAGTTGAGCGGCCTTAGCATATCATTAGCATATTACGCTTTGATTGGTTGAACGGCCAACTGTACGACTGGACACTTAGCATAATTGGCTTTTATTATACAGGATACCTTTAGGGGAAAAACACAAAACTCAAGACTGTCTAGTGAGCAGCTTAAGCAATCGTACTTTTAGGGAATCCACCAGGTCCTGGACGAGGAAGAGTCTCCTCAGTTCCTTAAGCGTGTTGTTCACGTAAAACTGCAGGCAGTCCGTGTACTTCTGAATCTGCTCCTGAGAAAGGGTGATCTCGAGCTCCAAGTAGGCCCTGCCAACAAACCATCCCCACAGAGCACTCATCAGAGGGAACCACCGAACAGCTAAGTTTTCCTTCTTTCACTCTGAGTGTGACAGCTGGGTCGTCCTGGGTTGGGGAGGGGAGTACCAGCCAGTGGGCACCAGACTCAGTGCACTGGGGAACGGGAGAATCATGGCGCCCAGTGGGGCACTGTAACCACTTCTGTTTCCCAAAGACAGCATCATAATGTGAGCAACTGTCCAAAATCAGCTCATTTTCTGAATTCTCTCGATATCCCTGGCCCACCAGGTAAATGTGAAAGTCCTCATGTCTTCGTGGCTAAGTGGACATGAATTATCTTTTAAAATAGTTGAAATATCTGAAAATTCTAGCTGCCAATTATTGTTTGTCATCTAAAACTCTTAAGATGGCATATTTAAATTCTGGAAAGTTCTTCCAAGATTTTATCTAGAGATCTCGGAAAGCTCAAGTGAGGTGGGCCATATTAAAATGCTCACTGGTTCTATTAAGAGAGGAACCTTTATTTTGTTCATTAGATTCCACATGTAAGTGAAATCATACACAAACAAATAAAATAGAAACAGACTCAGCTATCGAAAATAGAATGACAACTGTCAGAGGGGAGAGGGTTGGGGGTCTGGGTAAAAAAGGTGAAGGGAGTAAGCAAAAAAAACAAAAAAACAACAACACAAAACACCCCATAGACACAGACAACAGTATGATGATTACAAGAGGGAAAAGCGCATGGGGGGAGGTAGAAAGGGCAAAGGGGGACATATGGTGACGGAAGGAGACTTGACTTTGGATGGTGAACACACAATATAATAGATGGTGTATTATAGAAGTATACACTTGAAACCTATGTAATTTTACTAACCAATGTCACTCCAATAAATTCAATACAAAAAGATAATCATGTACATAAAGATAAATACACACACCAAAAGAGAGAGAGAGAAAGAGAGAGAGAGAGAGAGAGAGAGAGAGAGAGAGAGAGGTATCTTTAGTAACTGCATTTTTCATTTGTTCAAATGGTTATATTGAACTCTTGGGTAGATAAACCAAGCTCCTCAAATATATGCAAATCAGTGCATCCTCCTGTTTGGCCGCGCTCCTCACAGAGGTCCACCCTCCCTCTCTCCACCCCCCTCTGCACTAGGACAGGCCATGTTGTCTACCCAGAGGATAGCCTAGAGCACTTCCAGTGCCTACCTAACTCTGGGAATAGGGGTGAAGAGGAAAGCAGCATTTGGCTTGAGTTTATGGAAATATCATGGGTTTTCTTCCATTTGGGAAAAAATAATACTGGTTTGTCTAGATAGTATGTTTTGATTCGAAATGTACTCTGAGTCAGATATTTCTTTAACTGATAAAAACAGAGGAAAATCCTGCATTTTAAAATGGTCTCCTAAAGGACAAAAAAGTAGTTGAGCAAATTGTAGTTAGAGTCTTGGTCCTATACTGGGTATTGGAAGAAATAAACCAAATGAAAGATAAGTTCCCCTTGTAACTTGACTGTCTTGGGGGTCAAGAAAGCAGGAGAAACCAGCTTCTCCTGAATGGCTGACAGCAAAGGTGGGGGCAGGGCGAGACTCTAAATGTGTAGTCTCTGGTCCACTTCACTCTTCCCACCTTTGGGATGGGAACTTGTGTAGCCAAATTATAGCCCCAGAGACACTTTAACTCTGCATTAGAAGAGGCCACATGCATCCCAAGAACAAGAATGCTCAGCCTGTAACTGGGTTTGACACTGAAGCCAGGAGCCAAAGGCTGGGAAGGGACATCTGATGCACAGCCTTTTCCCTTTTGTCAACAGGCCCCATAACACAGTCATCCTTCTCCCTTTAGAGCCTGGCGCACCGAGGCCTTGATTCAGCTGTCCGGTGGGTGAGCCCGGTAGGGCGAGGCATCCCGGTGAATTACTGGGCTGGCTGAGAAACCAATTCGGCAGCACCCACCTGTGTCATCCACGAGGCAGAACTGTCCCTGCTTACGGGAGGTGAGGGCACCTGCTGCGGAGCCTGCGCTCGGGGGCCAGCACCAGGCCAGGGGTGACTGACAGTCAGGGCTAAAAGTGCCCGAGCTCACAATCTAGAATCAGGAGATAAATTGGGGTGCAGGTGGGTGGCATGTAGCCGGCAGTGCTAATACCTCCCTTCACTACATTTCCTATATTCTCCAAGTATACTGTCTTTAAAAAAATAATGTGTTCTTCAATATGCATTCCAGTCAGATCTCCCTGGTATAAGAATGCAGATGAGGGAACATTATAAGACTGTTCATGACCCTTGCACCCCTCAGAAGATCGGCCCTTTGGTATTAAACTTCTAGAGAGAGCCTAGAAGTGAAAATCCGAACACCTGGTCCTGGCCCTGTGCTCTGGACTGGCCCTGTGGCCTTGGGTGAGTCACTTTACTGCTTAGAACCTCAGTTTCCCTACTTGTAAGTAAGGACTATAATGCCATGCCTTCTTCACAGAATTGGGAGGATTAATTGTTGAAACACTTTTAAAATGAGAAAACATTGTGTGTGTATG
>NW_005366214.1:4506029-4514889 GCF_000412655.1 Myotis brandtii | reverse complement strand
TAGGAATAACTAAATATAAAATACTAATGTTAAATATAAATTTATATTATATAAGTAAACTTATGTTAAATTTAAATATTAAGTATTTAAACCCTGGCCAGTATGGCTCAGTTAGTTGGAACGTGGTCCCATGTACCCAAGGGTTGCGGGTTTGATTCCAGTCAGGGCACATAACCCAAGTTGCCGGTTCAGAGCGCATATGTCCATATTTCTCTGTCTCTCCCCCTCCCTTTCTCTCTCTCTGAAATCAATGGAAACATATATCCTCAGGTGAGGCTTAAAAATAAATAAATATTACATATTTAATTGGTAATAATTAAAATATTAAAAATCAGTAAAACAATAGGTGTTAGAATAGAGACAATTGAGTTTGTTATAGAAATTCACCAGAAACATTAGAGATTAGAAGAGAGGGTGTTAAAGTAACCCTTAAGAGGCCTGTTAGGTCTCAGAGAAACATGACCCAAAGTGTAGGGGAGTGAAACAGCGGCAGAGGCAAAGAGCCCGGGAGAGGCTGGGCCAGGGCCGGCCTGGCCGGGGCACTCACTTGAAAGGGTGGCCCTCGTCGGTTTTCTGCACGGCTTGTAGAACAGACTTGTAGATGCGGAAACTGATGGTGGCCGAGAGCACGGCGAGGGCCAGGTAGGCCACCACACTCACCACGCTGAACTGGGTCAGAGAGAAGAGCAGCAGCAGGAAGCTCCCGAACACTATCCCCGTCTGCTTGATGTCCCGCCAGTACAGCAGGTCAATAGCTGTGGGAGGAGACAGAGCACACAGCGCTTAACACGGGCAGGGCCCGGGGACGCCGCTGCGGCTCGCTGGCAAAGCCGTGGCTGCAGGTTCTCACTGGCCTTCGGATCCTAAACTCAAGTGAGGGGACATAGGGCTTTGCCCAGGGCACTCACTGTCATTCCATTTTGCTTTGGAAGAATCTTTTCCATCTCTGATGATGGTTCATAAATTCCCAGATATGAAAAGGCCGTTGACTCTCCAGCAACCCTATCTCTAGGAACATATCTCACTGGGCTATGCCATCTGCATAGTGGCCCAAATTATATGACTTTGAAGCAAAACTGAAAATACATAAGACTTTGTGAAGAACCTGTTCCCTTGCCCAGCCGGTGTGGCTCAGTGGTTCAGTGTCTATCTATGAACCAGGAGGTCATGGTTTGATTCCCCATCAGGGCACATGCCTAGGTTGTGGACTTGATCCCCACTAGGGGGCATGCAGGAGGCAGCCAACCAATGATTCTCTCTCATCAATGATGTTTCTATCTCTCTCTCCCTCTCCCTTCCTCTCTGAAAGCAATAAGAAATATTATTTTTAAAAAAGAACCCGCTCCCTTGTTTTTGGGTGGCATGGATTGTGTGTATCTCGAGCCCTGGTGACAGTTTTACGTCTCAGTGGTGGCCTGTGAGTGCACAGCAGTCACACAAGTGTTTCTGTGCTGAGATTAGGAACAGCAGTGGAAAGGGAGGGCCTGGTGAAGCGGTGCCTTCTGGAGAGTGACGTCAGGCCCCGGAGATCCCAGCCAATGCCCGGCCTGCCTCCAACACTGAGGGGTAGCGGCTGTACACGATCTGTGACTTAAAAATCTGAAATACACACTTTAAAATCTATATCACATCTATCATTCAGTTATTTCCCTCTTTCAATCTTTTTAGAAAAAAATTTAAATTGAAAACACTTTCAGATAGTACCTCATTTAAACCTTACAATAAACTCTATTCGATAGGTATCCAGTGGTCACCCCTTACCCATAGTTTTGATTTCCGGGGCCAACTGTGGTCCAGAAATATTAAGTGGACATTTTCAGAAATAAACAACTCATAAAATTTTAAATGTATGCCATTCTGAGTCACGTGATGAAATCTCAAGCCCCTGTGCTCTGTCCCACCCAGTATGTGAATCCTCCCTTTGTCCAGCGGATCCACACTGTTCATGCTCCAAACCTGTTAGTCATTTAGTAGTTTCTACATTATCAGATGGACTGTGGGGGTATCACAGTGCTTGTGTTCAAGTAACCCTGTTTTACTTACTAATGACCCCAAAGCCATTCACATAGCTTTTATTACAGTATATTGTTATAACTGTCCTATTTTATTATCTTATTGTTGTTAATCTCTTACTATACCTAACTTATAAATTAAACTTTATCATAGGAATGTATTTTTAGGAAAAACATAGTACACAGAGTTCAGTACTATCCAAGATTTCAGGCACCCATGGGAGTCCTGGGGTGTATCCCCCACAGATAAGGGGAGACTGCTATATAACAGGTGAGGAAGGTAAAAGTTGAGAAACGCGTCTATTGACTAGTTAAGAGGAAAAGCAAGATCAAACCTAAGTTTGAGGCTTTTCCCAAAACAAAACAGTTGTATCTCGTATCTCTCACATATTTGGTTATATATTAAATGTCCCCAAAAGTCTGCAAAATTAATTTGGGCAACCTGATTATGTTTAAATCTGTTTCTAGAGTTAGGTATTCAAAAGGACTTTTTTTTTTAAAGTGAAAGTGACTTATCAGCAATAAGTAGTCATTGGTTATCTATTTACCTAGTAATTGCAGGATGAAAGTATCATGAAATTTTGTTCTTTTAAGAATCTAGCCTAGCTGGTGTAGCTCAGTGGTTGAACATCAACATATGAACCAGGAGGTCACAGTTTGATTCCCAGTCAGGCCACATGCCCAGGTTGCAGGCTTGGTCCCCAGTAGGGGTCGCGCAGGAGGCAGCTGATCAATGATTCTCTCTCATCGTTGATGTTTCTCTCTTTCCCTCTCTCTTCCTCTCTGAAATCAATAAAAATATATTTTAAAAAAGAATCTAGCTGGGAAGATTGGACATTCACTTAAAAATGTATCAGTGCCAGTGTATCTTGTGTTGTTGGAGGTGGTAAAAGGTGATTTCAAGGAAGGGATAGTACTGGGATTGATGACAGTGGACGTGGGATGGTTTGTGAATGTGGGAGCAATTTGTTAAGAAGATGGGGTGGATAAAGGGAAATATTATGAGGGATTCGTTGACAAGAACGGTGACTAATTAGCTGTGGGAGAAAGGAGGAAGAGCTAATTAAGGGTGAAAGCAACATTTCCAAGCTGGGTGAGTGAGTGATTAATATCACCGACAAAAGTAGGAAATCCAAGGGTGAGCTGGTTTGAGGAAAAGCTGACACTTGGCTTTAAACCTCTGGGTTCCGACATGATGACATCAACGCAGGGTATTTTGGCATAGCCGGGGGCAGAGATGGAATAGGGATCAGGGATGAGTTGAGACTGACAATTACACGCAATGCGCATTACTTTTTTTAAAGCTTGGAAATTAAATGATTTTTTCTAGGATTTGTTAGAGTATCTGCGAGTTAAATGCCAGTAATATCATATTCCAATGCTATTCAGATGGATGTATACAGTAGGCACTTGGAAATGCAGGACTGAAATTTAGTAAAAAGAACTGAACACTTACATTTGGCTGTATTCTGAGTGGAAATGATGATCGAAGTCATGAGAGTAGAGAAAACCTCCAAGAGAGGAGAGACTAAGGGATGCAATTGTGGTTGAGTAGGTGCTGGGAAATTCAAAGTAATAAAGAAGACGGTAAATAGAATGGTAGTTTGAGGAGTCGTAGCAACAAGTTAACCTTGAGGTTGAGTGAAACCTGGAAATGTTAGTGGAGAGGGCAGGCGGGGGCAACGGACATGTGTTGAGGTGGAAAGGGAATAACACGAAGTGGCTGGAGGCAGATTTGAGTCCTGAGGTCTTCCTGAGACTGAGGCGATTGGGATAGGACTTGAAGAGACTAGGAAAAGTCAAAGACCTGTGTTATTCACTATAGTTGTAGGGAGCCACAGGTGGCTACTGAGTGAAATGTGGCTGGTCCATTTGGAAAAACTGTGTATCAAATTTCAGGCTTAGTCCAAAAAAGGATGTAAAGTATCTCATTAATGCTGTTCATATTGATTTCTTTGATGTTGAGAGGCTAGTCCTCTGGATATGTTGGATTAGATAAAATATATTATCAAAATTAATTTTATCTGTTTCTTTTTTAATATAACTAGAATATTTTAAATTACTTATGTGTCTTGTTATCTGAACAGCCCTGATCTAGAAAAATATAGTAAAGACTCCAAAAGAAATGGATGAAAGGACGGCCAGAAAGTAAAAAGGGTCTGGTTCAAGTGGAGGATCTCTAGAGCAGTGATGGCGAACCTTTTGAGCTCGGCGTGTCAGCATTTTGAAAAACCCTAACTTAACTCTGGTGCCGTGTCACATATAGAAATTTTTTGATATTTGCAACCATAGTAAAACAAAGACTTATATTTTTGATATTTATTTTATATATTTAAATGCCATTTAACAAAGGAAAATCAACCAAAAAAATGAGTTCGCGTGTCACCTCTGACACGCGTGTCATAGGTTCGCCATCACTGCTCTAAAGGATCCAGTCAGCAGGGTTCGAGACTGGTGTTCTGAGCAGCAGGCGGTGGAGCTGAGCCAGGGCTCTGAACTGGCACAAGGAGCATGGTTAGAGTTGCTGAAGATCCAAGAGGACAGAATTGGAATGAACACCCTGGGCCCGGGCTGGGAATAAGAGGCAGTGAAGACCATTGGGCGGATGGGCCGGGAGAATGGCAGTGGCTGTGTGTTGTCAGAGTGCTGGCAAATGGCCCGAAGCTCTGATGATTCAGCGGGAAGGGTAGGAAGTGATGGGGTGTGATCAGAGAAGAGAATTTCTGTGTTCCCAGTCTGCTGTGCAAATGCCAAGTTTTCACATTTTAATTTTGCTTACGGTGATGTAAGCTTGTGTAGGAAGCTTTATCGCACCCAATCCAGAAAAATGGATATTTGAATAAAATTTTCTTAGAACCTACGTTAAAAAACTACCAATAACTCTGTAACTGCAATAAATTACCCAAAGTTGTCATTGGGTCCAACAAAGTAGAGGTAGCTTTTCTCCTCTTTCAATATCCTCCTAATGTAGAAAGGCCAGATGAGAGGTTGTACACCAGAGTACACATTCACTAGGCATGCTCACCAAGACAGGTAAATTACTGTATTGTTTTGCCAATTGTGAGAATTATGAGTTACTTTGCCAAAAACCATATGGCTTTGGAATAAGAGATCAGTGTGTCCTATCAACCTGATAAACGGACTGGGTTTGGTGATCTCATCTCAGTCCCCAAACCACAGGTGGGGGCACACCTCAGCCTGCCTGGGGCTGACTTAGTGCTAATTCACCTCAAGGGTGAACTAGCAAATTTGAAATACTGAAATCAGTGCTACCCACACTTCCATAATCCAAGCAAGAACAGAAGAGAAAAATAGAAGTGATCCAAGGTTTTAACTAATAGCTAAATGGAAATAAAATGTTATGTCAAATTTCTAGAAAACAGCCCTTTGATGTAGTCCAAAATTTTTTGGTTTGTGAAACTATTATAAATGTATTCCATTATATGACCTAATAGTGGCTACAGTACTCAGAAAATTTATTAAAAATGTAGGAAGTAAGAAGACAGTGGTGCAGATATTCAAATTTCATTTAGAAGGCAAAATGTGGAATAAGGGAATAATATGAAATGGCAATAAACTGTGCACAAGTATCTGCATTATTGCACCATATTCCCAAATATATTTATTTATATTCCATCTTGGTCCAAAAAAGATTACAGGTAGCATTGCATCCCTTGCTGTGAGAAGTTAATGCTACTTAAAAAAATTTTTTTTAATTGATTTCTTTCTAGAGAGAGAGAAAGGGAGAGGGAAAGAGACCGAGAGAGAAACATCAATGTGAGAGAGAAACATTGATCCATTGTCTTCCATATACACCCCGACCAGGGACATGTTCCCGGACTAGGAATCAACTGGGAATCGAACCTCAAATTGAACTAGTGACCTTTCAATGCACTAGAAGATGCTTAACCAACTGAGCCATACTGGCCGGGCAGTTAATGCTATTTTTTAAAAGGCCAAGTGAGGAAATCCTATTCATAGGTAATATCAGCATTTCAGTTAAAGGCTTGTTGAAAATGACATGCTCTTGACTTTTAGTTTTTATTTTAGCAAACTTCCAATAATTGGTTATGATAACTGACTACCTTCTACAAGGGATTAGAAGGCTATAAAAACCTCAATTCTTTACAATCCAGTGTCCAAAGCAGTATAGAAAAGCCAGTTTCTCTGATTCTCATGAGGCAAACAAAATACCATCCCTCAAAGTTAACCAGAAGAAACAGTAACTTTCCCTACTTGAACTTTCCTTTATTTTGCTATCAAACTGGAGAAACATAATGGAAACAGATGCATAAAAATACTTTCAACATACACAGAGACCTTCAAAGATGACAGCTTCCAGTCAACAAATTCATGAGCTTCCTCTGCCTTGAAAAGTCTCTTACGTAAATTAAACCTTTAAATGGTACTTCAGGCGCCCTGAGCCCAGAGAGGAAACTTCTGGAAGGGTCTTTTGCTAATAAAACACCTGCAATGGTTCCATTTCCCAGGCCCTTGCTTCACAGCTCCAAATGCAGCCAAGATAGCGTCAAGAGAAAAATGGCAGCACTGTTTCTAGAGGTTTAAATCATTCTGTAGATGTCCTGAAAGGGGAGAGACACTAAGCCTGGTGCTCTGTGTAGACAGTAAAAGAGCACAGCATGTCACCCACAAGGGTGATCCTCTACGTGAGCTTTGGTGGAACAACGGAGAATGGAGGATTTGATGAGCAAAGCCACAGCCAGCAACGATGTCTGGTATTTTAATTCCACGGGAGACAAAAGCAAACACATTCTTCTAATGACTACCCTTCAGAAACACCAACTGCTTTTATGTTTCTGTGAATTTTGTGAAGCAGCTGAATGTGGTTCTGCTTGCTGGTTCTAAGCACCAGGACCACATTCTCCCCTTGCTGCAAAGGTAGCACAATGATACTTAGGTCCATTGTCATGGTGATGGGTGGGCCTGGCTAAGAAGTGAAAGAGCAGGGCCTACTATTTAAGACAGTATGGCCAGCTCCTCCTGCTAAAACTCCAGCAAATGGGCTCGTTTAGAGCAGTCTCCACAGGGCAGCTGGCATCAAAGGCAGAGATGGCCATATGGAGAGAAAAAGAGACTTTGGGCACATGGTCGTGGAGGGAGGCACCCAGAAAGATTTGCAAGGTATTGAACAATGAATGTCTTCGTGTGCTTTTCTTTCTTTAAGCTTCCTGGCCATATCAAAATACAAAACTGTTCATTTGGTGGGTGGTCATCAGTCATAACTAGTCACAAAATCTTAAGTCTGGGCCACACCCTAAAAAACCAGCGTTGTATTAGAATAGAAAA
This sequence comes from Myotis brandtii, assembly GCF_000412655.1. NCBI lineage: Eukaryota > Metazoa > Chordata > Mammalia > Chiroptera > Vespertilionidae > Myotis > Myotis brandtii. The sequence goes on along the minus strand of NW_005366214.1, from coordinate 4,507,570 downwards.
GAACCTCGGAGGTAGACAACTGTTGGTTCTTTATAAAAATAAATGAGTAAATTTAAAAATTTTGACCAATACCATAATAATAAAAATATTTCTTGAACTAGAAAGATGTAAGATAAGGATAAGGAATGATTTCTCTTTGTACTCCTGTTCTGTTCAATAAAATGTTATGTCCTTCTCGACTTCTATTACCACTAGATTTGCTCTGCGGAGTGATGAAATGTACCTGAAGACAAGACATACAGTATAACCACTGTGAAATGAGTGGAACTGCAATAAATTCTAAACATTTGAATCTGTTATGGTTGTACTTTTCACTTGTTCATAATGAATGCCAGTTTGGGCAAAGACCTTGTAAGTAATGCTTAAATTATTTTCCTCCCCCCGTGGCAATAATGAAAATAAAAAAGAACTTAAGGATTTGATTGTGTGAAAATTATAACTTTGCTCAGCTTTAACTTAAAAATATAGCTCCAGTATATTTGGAGGAAATAGAACTCTATATTTCTAAGTTCTAAAACTCCTAAAAATGTTATCTTACTTAAAATATAATTGTAATTATCAAGATTTTTAATGTAGTTATTATTATTAATTGTCACTTTGGCAGATGATGGCTTTTAAAGACTTATTAATGTCAAATTCTTAGCTTTTAAAGTGTGAGCTTAATAATAAGGCAACTGTGTTTCTTTGAATGGTTGTGTGTACTTTTGTAAGCACTGGAAAGGTGACAATATGTAAATATTAATACATGACCAGACATGCACATAACTTAGGACAGCGTGTTGAGAAGGATGGGAAATGTGTTGGTGACATACATTTAATTATTTCAAAAAGAAAAGTGATAGTCTGAAAACGATCCAACCATATATGTTAGCTTTCGTTTGCTGGATTCAGTGGATTTTAGAACTTGATTCTATCATAAGCTAATTTAAAATATATCGATTACAGATTCTGGTCTCAAATATATTAACTAAAGATAAAAAAGAATTGAGTAATAATACCATTTTGAATATAAGAAGAAATTAGGAGGAAGGCATGGAGGGGGTAGGGGGACCAGAGAGAGAATACTTTTAAAAATGATGAAGTATTAACATTCGTTAACTGTAGGTGGTAGGACTTTGGGTGACTTGCGACTTTCATTTGACCTCTCTTCGTACAAATGGGAATTGTCATAATGTGCATGTACCACTTTTAGAAGAACAATAAAGCCTTTCTTCTCTCCCCAAACTTTGAGACATTTCCTCATAAAGATTCTCTTGAAAATGATAACATAATGCAAAAAATACTTTTATTTTTCAATTGAGTAATAACTACCTACATTTGGAGTGTTATGTGTATAATGAGGCTTTTCTTTCATTAAAAAAAAAATCCCTTAACTCCTTGCTAAGCCAGTTTTCCCATTGGATCTCATTAGAATCTGCAGAGAGGGAGCTTGCAAATATAATTATTTATGTTGTAATAATTGTACAGTCTCCAGCCCTACCTGGTTTGGCTCAGTGGATAGAGCATCGGCCTGCAAACTGAAGGGTCCCAGGTTCGATTCC
>NW_005366214.1:4495823-4504169 GCF_000412655.1 Myotis brandtii | reverse complement strand
TTTTTTTAATTGATTTCTTTCTAGAGAGAGAGAAAGGGAGAGGGAAAGAGACCGAGAGAGAAACATCAATGTGAGAGAGAAACATTGATCCATTGTCTTCCATATACACCCCGACCAGGGACATGTTCCCGGACTAGGAATCAACTGGGAATCGAACCTCAAATTGAACTAGTGACCTTTCAATGCACTAGAAGATGCTTAACCAACTGAGCCATACTGGCCGGGCAGTTAATGCTATTTTTTAAAAGGCCAAGTGAGGAAATCCTATTCATAGGTAATATCAGCATTTCAGTTAAAGGCTTGTTGAAAATGACATGCTCTTGACTTTTAGTTTTTATTTTAGCAAACTTCCAATAATTGGTTATGATAACTGACTACCTTCTACAAGGGATTAGAAGGCTATAAAAACCTCAATTCTTTACAATCCAGTGTCCAAAGCAATATAGAAAAGCCAGTTTCTCTGATACTCATGAGGCAAACAAAATACCATCCCCCAAAGTTAACCAGAAGAAACAGTAACGTTCCCTACTTGAACTTTCCTTTATTTTGTTATCAAACTGGAGAAACATAATGGAAATAGATGCATAAAAATACTTTCGACATACACAGAGACCTTCAAAGATGACAGCTTCCAGTCAACAAATTCATGAGCTTCCTCTGCCTTGAAAAGTCTCTTACGTAAATTAAAACTTTAAATGGTACTTCAGGCGCCCTGAGCCCAGAGAGGAAACTTCTGGAAGGGTCTTTTGCTAATAAAACACCTGCAATGGTTCCATTTCCCAGGCCCTTGCTTCACAGCTCCAAATGCAGCCAAGATAGCGTCAAGAGAAAAATGGCAGCACTGTTTCTAGAGGTTTAAATCATTCTGTAGATGTCCTGAAAGGGGAGAGACACTAAGCCTGGTGCTCTGTGTAGACAGTAAAAGAGCACAGCATGTCACCCACACGGGTGATCCTCTACGTGAGCTTTGGTGGAACAACGGAGAATGAAGGATTTGATGAGCAAAGCCATAGCCAGCAACGATGTCTGGTATTTTAATTCCACGGGAGACAAAAGCAAACACATTCTTCTAATGACTACCCTTCAGAAACATCAACTGCTTTTATGTTTCTGTGAATTTTGTGAAGCAGCTGAATGTGGTTCTGTTTGCTAGTTCTGAGCACCAGGACCACATTCTCCCCTTGCGGCAAAGGTAACACAGTGATGCTTAGGCCCATTGCCATGGTGATGGGTGGGCCTGGCTAAGAAGTGAAACAGCAGGGCCTAGTATTTAAGACAGTATGGCCAGCTCCTCCTGCTCAAACTCCAGCAAATGGGCTCGTTTAGAGGAGTCTCCACAGGGCAGCTGGCATCAAAGGCAGAGATGGCCATATGGAGAGAAAAAGAGACTTTGGGCACATGGTCGTGGAGGGAGGCACCCAGAAAGATGTGCAAGGTATTGGACAATGACCGAGATAGCGTCAAGAGAAGAATGGCAGCACTGTTTCTAGAGGTTTAAATCATTCTGTAGATGTTCTGAAAGGGGAGAGACACTAAGCCTGGTGCTCTGTGTAGACAGTAAAAGAGCACAGCATGTCACCCACAAGGGTGATCCTCTACGTGAGCTTTGGTGGAACAACGGAGAATGGAGGATTTGATGAGCAAAGCCACAGCCAGCAACGATGTCTGGTATTTTAATTCCACGGGAGACAAAAGCAAACACATTCTTCTAATGACTACCCTTCAGAAACACCAACTGCTTTTATGTTTCTGTGAATTTTGTGAAGCAGCTGAATGTGGTTCTGCTTGCTGGTTCTAAGCACCAGGACCACATTCTCCCCTTGCTGCAAAGGTAGCACAATGATACTTAGGTCCATTGTCATGGTGATGGGTGGGCCTGGCTAAGAAGTGAAAGAGCAGGGCCTACTATTTAAGACAGTATGGCCAGCTCCTCCTGCTAAAACTCCAGCAAATGGGCTCGTTTAGAGCAGTCTCCACAGGGCAGCTGGCATCAAAGGCAGAGATGGCCATATGGAGAGAAAAAGAGACTTTGGGCACATGGTCGTGGAGGGAGGCACCCAGAAAGATTTGCAAGGTATTGAACAATGAATGTCTTCGTGTGCTTTTCTTTCTTTAAGCTTCCTGGCCATATCAAAATACAAAACTGTTCATTTGGTGGGTGGTCATCAGTCATAACTAGTCACAAAATCTTAAGTCTGGGCCACACCCTAAAAAACCAGCGTTGTATTAGAATAGAAAAGAACCTCGGAGGCAGACAGCTGTTGGTTCTTTATAAAAATAAATGAGTAAATTTAAAAATTTTGACCAATACCATAATAATAAAAATATTTCTTGAACTAGAAAGATGTAAGATAAGGATAAGGAATGATTTCTCTTTGTACTCCTGTTCTGTTCAATAAAATGTTATGTCCTCCTCGACCCCTATTACCACTAGATTTGCTCTGCGGAGTGATGAAATGTACCTGAAGACAAGACATACAGTATAACCACTGTGAAATGAGTGGAACTGCAATAAATTCTAAACATTTGAATCTGTTATGGTTGTACTTTTCACTTGTTCATAATGAATGCCAGTTTGGGCAAAGACCTTGTAAGTAATGCTTAAATTATTTTCCTCCCCCCGTGGCAATAATGAAAATAAAAAAGAACTTAAGGATTTGATTGTGTGAAAATTATAACTTTGCTCAGCTTTAACTTAAAAATATAGCTCCAGTATATTTGGAGGAAATAGAACTCTATATTTCTAAGTTCTAAAACTCCTAAAAATGTTATCTTACTTAAAATATAATTGTAATTATCAAGATTTTTAATGTAGTTATTATTATTAATTGTCACTTTGGCAGACGATGGCTTTTAAAGACTTATTAATGTCAAATTCTTAGCTTTTAAAGTGTGAGCTTAATAATAAGGCAACTGTGTTTCTTTGAATGTTTGTGTGTACTTTTGTAAGCACTGGAAAGGTGACAATATGTAAATATTAATACATGACCAGACATGCACATAACTTAGGACAGCGTGTTGAGAAGGATGGGAAATGTGTTGGTGACATACATTTAATTATTTCAAAAAGAAAAGTGATAGTCTGAAAACGATCCAACCATATATGTTAGCTTTCGTTTGCTGGATTCAGTGGATTTTAGAACTTGATTCTATCATAAGCTAATTTAAAATATATCGATTACAGATTCTGGTCTCAAATATATTAACTAAAGATAAAAAAGAATTGAGTAATAATACCATTTTGAATATAAGAAGAAATTAGGAGGGGCATGGAGGGGGTAGGGGGACCAGAGAGAGAATACTTTTAAAAATGATGAAGTATTAACATTCGTTAACTGTAGGTGGTAGGACTTTGGGTGACTTGCGACTTTCATTTGACCTCTCTTTGTACAAATGGGAATTGTCATAATGTGCATGTACCACTTTTAGAAGAACAATAAAGCCTTTCTTCTCTCCCCAAACTTTGAGACATTTCCTCATAAAGATTCTCTTGAAAATGATAACATAATGCAAAAAATACTTTTATTTTTCAATTGAGTAATAACTACCTACATTTGGAGTGTTATGTGTATAATGAGGCTTTTCTTTCATTAAAAAAAAATCCCTTAACTCCTTGCTAAGCCAGTTTTCCCATTGGATCTCATTAGAATCTGCAGAGAGGGAGCTTGCAAATATAATTATTTATGTTGTAATAATTGTACAGTATCCTGCTCTACCTGATTTGGCTCAATGGATAGAGCATCGGCCTGCAAACTGAAGGGTCCCAGGTTCGATTCCAGTCAAGGGCACATGCCTGGTTTTCAGACTCAATCTCCAGTGTGGGGCATGCAGGAGGCTGCCAATCAATGATTCTCTCTCATCATTGATGTTTCTATCTCTCTCCCCCTCTCCCTTCCTCTCTGAAATCAATAAAAATATTTAAAAAAATAACTGCCAGTATCCTAATAATACTGAGTCCAAATAAAATGCTATATTTGATGGAAGGTGATATTGGTCTGCCTTTATGTTTGCAAAATTGCCTTTACTAAAGATATGTAACAAGAGCTTAGGACAGTGATTGGCACATAGATAATACTGATGGAGAATTTAGGATGATGAATTTATAATGATGGTGATGATGATAAAAATGGCATGAACTGGTTAAGACCACTGCCTTGCTGATGAATTTTGCTGTTTGTAAAGAGAGAACCTATGTGAAAATATCCCAGAAGAGGTAAATGAGAGTTCACTCTCTGTAACTCAGCACTAGTAAAAGAGGTGGTGAGTGCTGAGATGGGAAGAGTTCTAGATTTGAAGCCAACCGTCACCTCTTCACTACTCAACATACCACTTATCAAAAAACCTTGGGCAAGTCCCTTAACCTCTTTGAGGCTCTTAATGTCAAAAAGTAAACTGGAAAATCTCAAATAAGAAGACATTTGACAGATGAAAACTATGTAAATGTGAGGGGTTATTAAATCCGCACAATCACCATTACCTAGATAATTCATATTTTAAGAAAAACCAATGAGGAAAAGGCATTGAGGCAGATATAGGGCAGTGAGAAGAGGGGAGCCTAGGTTTAAATCCAGCTTCTGGAATTACTAGCCGTGTGTCTTGGTAGAAGCCTCAGTTGATAACCTGTAAAATGGGATAGTAATAAAATTTACATGTCATATGTAACCCATATGATTTGTGAGGATTAAAGGCAATGATGGCAGTAAAGTGCTCAGTAAATGGGCCCAATAAATAACTAATGATGTTGTTGTCCTTAAGATTACTGTATATATCGCCCAGCTGGTGTGGCTCAGTGGTTGAGCATTGACATATGAACCAGGAGGTTGAGGTTCGATTCCTAGTCAGGGCATATGCCTGGGTTGTGGGCTCCATTCCCAGTGTGGGGTGGCGCAGTAGGCAGCCAATCAATGATTCTCTCTCATCATTGACATTTCTATCTTTCTCCCTTTCCCTTCCTCTCTGAAAAAAGAAAAAGAAAAAAAAAGGATTACCGTATACATAGGTGTTTTATTAGCTTATTGTTTCATTGTCATTTTGTTTTCACTGAGTAGAATCAGCTTTGATTTATTAACCAATACTGGGTATTAGTATCATTTAAAAAAACTGTGTAGCTTAGTATAATGTAGACTTTTAATCTCTTTTAAAGAGTTCTTATCTATGACTGAAATCTTATGTATTAATAAAATAAATATAAGGTTCCATTTGCATGTGTTGTACAGTTCTTATGATACAGTGTGTTGGTTTCAGTAGAGTCTTCATGTGATATACAATGGGCCGCAATTTCTCTATGGAAGGTTTAATAACACAGAGAAAACCTGAAGCTCACTTTTTAAAAAAATATATTTTTATTGATTTCAGAGAGGAAGGGAGAGGGAGGGAGAGAGAGAAACATCAATGATGAGAGAGAATCATTGATTGGCTGCCTTCTGCATACCCCCCATGCCTATTTCCTCCCAGATATTCTTCAAAACATTTAGGAAATACTGCCACCAAGTGGATAGTAGAATTCAGTTTGGGTTCCTGTTGCTTTACTTCTATGTAGAAAATCAGAATAGAATAGACCAGATAAAGGGTGTATATGTCTGGGGAAACTCCTGGGGCTTAGGCTGAACCAGGAGGGTTAACTCAGAAGGTTGCCCATGTATATGTGAGCCAAGGAGGAAAGATGAAATCCCAACTAGAAGGGAAGCTAAGGTAGAAATCAAGAGACTGATGGAGTATCTAGTACACTAAGTAGTATGTCCTGAATAATCGTGGATGTGCAGATTTAATGCTGCTGTTTATCATGTTTTTTATTTTTATTTTTTGTTAATCCTCACTCGAGGATATTTTTTCCAATGATTTTTAGGGAGAGTGGAAGAAAGAGGGAAAGACAGAGAGAAACATCGATGTGAGAGAAACACATCGATTGGTTGCTTCCTGCACAAGCCGCGACCAGGCCTGGGTCAGAGAGGAGCCTGCAACCAAGGTATGTGTCCTTGTCCAGAATCAAACCTGGGACCCTTCAGTCCGCAGGCCAACGCTCTATCCATTGAGCCAAACCAGCCAGGGCCTTTGTGTTTTTTAAAGCTCTCTAGGTGATACTAATGTGCAGCCAGGGTTAATAGAAATTGTTTTTGATAATGGAGCTAAAATGCAGAAAATACACTGAAAATGCTAAAAAAAAACAACAACCCCTTATTGTAGATTTAGTTTAAATGAAAAAGTTCTACTGGGGAGAAAAAGGAATATTTACTTCTTGCCATTTCTCTTTTATGTACACCCACCTAGTTATTAGTCAATTTTCATCAATTTTCAAGATAATAGCTTTGTTCTATTTGACAAAAGGAAATCAATGGTACTAAAGTCTACCAAAGGTCACTGCGTCCAGAAGACCCTCAATGATCTTGCATTAATCTTCACAAGTTGCTATATATTGGAAATGAAAATGATTTTTTTCAATGGGTAAGTAATGGCATTTTATGTCATTTTGTGATTATAAATGTCCATGCATTTTAACCATCCTACCCCTTATGAGGTCAACTAAGCCAAATATATAGGATTATGATATATATAAGATAAAATATAAGAAATAATGTCTTATATTTTATACAAATAAAACAAAATCTGCCACCTTTTGGTATCTACTTTTGGTAAGAATAGAAGAATCCCATAATCATAGTGTAAAAACCAACTCTGTTCTGTCTTTATGTCCAACTCAACTTGATATTATATCAAGCCATAGCTGGCTGTTGACTGTGTATATCAAACAAACTGGATGAATCTAAACACATAACGAGAATGAAATATTATCAAGAGTTTTGTATAAATTCTGCCTTCTGTATACAATATATGCTATTCCATAGCATTGTCATCATTCTCTAAAATTATACTCTTGAATTGCCATGCATTTCTTTATGTCCTGGCTTTCAAATGTATTAGGTCCATTTATTTACTTTTGACAGTTGTATTTCCAATAGACCCACCCACACAATTTGAACTTGACTGTATGTATTTTGTCATTGCCACCCAACCGACAAAATCAGAGGCAGAGCAATTGTCTTCTTAATTCTAAGGTTCGTGTTTACTTTTTCTTTGCGTAAAAAAATCTACCAAAGAAAAACCCCACAGGGCATTAAAGATGAAAAGATATCCTATTCTTTCTGTGATATAAAATTACAAGGGGAAGATGCCAGTTTTTTTTTTTAAACCCACATTAACCAGCTTCTGCTCCAGAGTATTCTTGGTCCCCCAAGGGATGCTGCAGCCCTGCAGGTTAAGTCAAATGCACCTTCTTCAGAACCATATTTGTTAAATATTAAAAGACACTTCATCTTACAAACACCCCAAGGTTTCTACACATAATTCATTCTTGCAAATTATCTCTGTCTCCTCCTATTCTCAGACTGAGCAAGGTGAAGGAGGGCATCTTAATGTAACAAAGGAGAGATGGATGTGTGAAGTATGAGGCTGAATAAAAATGGCTGAAAAGCAATCCAAGCGAGGCTGGAGGGTGGCCACACCCAGTGCTAATATGGACCATTTCAAAATAAATCTGTTATACCAGAGGGAAACCAGCAGTGCTTTTTATTTCCCTCTACTTGTTCCACAGACACTGATTATTAATAAATAGTAGTTAGCAGTTACCCCCATGACAGACAAAAAAAAACCCCTGAAATATTTCCAAGTGAACCCTCCTAATATGTGGCTACGCCATCACATCTTCAGGATTTGGAGAACTAGTCTGCATTCCCAGTCTCCTTTGTGTGACCACAAATAACAACCCTGAAATGGGTGTGTCCCACTTAAAAGAATGCACTAGTGCCCACTCAGTTAATGGTTCTACCAGGAGATTGCAACCTTTCTGCAGAAATGAAATACAGTGGGATGCATGGAACAATAAGAAAGCATTTTAACTCGGGGATGAGGAGGGATTGAACAAGTACTGAATGGCCAACGGATCCCAAAGAGCTCCCGGAGGAGGCAAAGGATGCATTTTAAAAAATACTAGCTTTACAACAAGAAAACAAAAAGGATGGCGGTGGGAGGGAAAATAAACAAATGGGGGAAAAGAAAAACATCAAACACTATCCATTTTGATTTTTGACATAACAAGTTTACTCCCCCCAACAGAAAGCTCTTGGGGATAAAGCATGCAGAGGTCCCACAGGTGAAATGATGCACAATGGCCGAGTCCGGGTCCCGGGTTCCCGTGCGCCGCAGGCATGCATTACTGAAATAAAGAGAATACCCTGACTTTTCCAGTTGCTCCACACACAGTCCATCTTGGTGGAATCGGCAGTGGCCTGCATGGTGCGGGCTCTGGGGGCTCGCCGTTGCTGTCCTGGGGGCGGGGAGCGGGCACCTGGG
>NW_005366214.1:4483088-4495628 GCF_000412655.1 Myotis brandtii | reverse complement strand
CAGTGGGAGCGCAGGCTCGGTCACCCAGGGGGTGCTGCCCTGGAGAGGGTTAAAGACCACAATCGTGGACCGGGCGTGGGAGGTTTTGGAGAAGGGGGAAAGGTCCCAGGGTAAGGATGAGCTTAGAGGACTAGGTCTGTTCCTAGGAGTTCCAGACTGGCTGGGGGCATATTCTAGAAATTTCTTAGAAATCCAGAAACCTGTTGGATAAGATGTAGTCGATGGCAGTACAAACATCAGGCTTTCAACATAATGTCCCCTAATTGTCACCATGGCTCACTAGCCTCTCTCCCCCCCAAATGTTTACATTCTGGCCATGCTTTATGTTAATTGCCTACCATCTTCACTTATCCTATTCTCTCTCTCTCTTTTGGCATATTCCAGCGTCATCCAAAACCCTTTTGGCAAGCCACAGTCACTGTAAAGAAATGCCACTGCTCTGTCCCCGAGGGCTTGTTTCTCCTGCTGCCTTCTGCAGCTCTGTGTGTGGGTTGAATGAACAAATACATATCAGAATGCAGTGCTTGTCCGCACCAGATCAAAGCCCTGGGGCTCTGGACACGGAGTTGGTGGTCACTGCAGCGGCACTCCAGTTGTGGGGACATCCAAATAGAACTCAAGGAAGCAAACGCATTCTGCCTCAGTAACATCATCTCTGAGGTTGAGTGTTGGGGGGCCACTGGAGGTGGGATGGTGTGTATAACTTGATTGATAGTCAGTTTCCAAGCCCAGTGAGCAATGGCTTTAGGAGGCCCCAGTTACAATGCAGATGTCAATGGCAGAAGCAGAACAGTGAGTGGTGACCTACTGAAATCCTTTATCAGATTATTCACCAAGGCCTGGAGAGAACGGACAGGGGATAGGTATGTTTTCCACGAGGACAAGTCAGAAATAGCACATAGAAAAAGGAGTGGCATTTGGGCATTCTGGGAAAGAAAGCCCTGGTGGAGGGAGCGTTGAGGAGAAAGACCATAGCACTAGGACAGAGGATGCCTCGGGGACCACAGCGACATGTAAAAGGAAGAGTTCCCACTTCGTTTGTTGTAACACGGCCTATTCATTATTCGGAATTCTCTCTCTCTCTCTCTCTCTCTCTCTCTCTCTCTCTCGAAGTGAAGCCTTCGGGGTTCCTCCACAGTTTCCATTTCTTCCCAGACCCAAATCACATTTGGGTGTCCTGTACCAGTAACCTCAAGGTTATGCTTGTAGATCAGATTTATCTTTCATTTTCTGAAGCATATACACTTTAAAATAGGATCTTTAGGATAATGCATGTTCTTTTTAAAATATAAGCTTCTAGAGCAGAGGTTCTCAACCTGTGGGTCGCGACCCCTTTGGGGGTCGAACGACCCTTTCACAGGGGTCGCCTAAGACCATCGGAAAACACATATATAATTACATATTGTTTTTGTGATTAATCACTATGCTTTAATTATGTTCAATTTGTAACAATGAAAATACATCCTGCATATCAGATATTTACATTACGATTCATAACAGTAGCAAAATTACAGTTATGAAGTAGCAACAAAAATAATGTTATGGTTGGGGGTCACCACAACATGAGGAACTGTATTAAAGGGTCGCAGCATTAAGAAGGTTGAGAACCACTGCACTATAACCTCTGAGCCTCAGTTTCTTCGTCTGTAAAGTGGGAGGGGGTAGAGTAACAGTGTCTATCTGTGCCCAGTGCCTGAAACACCTGACTGATAGGAGGAGCTCAACAAATAGTCACCTGGAAGGTGACCTGGAGTGAATACAGACTTAGACCAAGATTTTCTTGAACATTGTAAACTTAATTCATTTTAATCTCTGCATGCCCCGTGACCCTAGCACAGGACCGGCACAGGACTGGTGCGGGAGAGCACTTGCTGGGAGAGTTGGAAGCAGCCATGGATGGGCAAGTGGGCACAAAGATGTGTGCACGGGTGGGTGGATGGACAGGCATGTAGCTGGATCAATGATGGATGGAGAAGTCGGACATCTGGGTGTATAAATGTGTGCTAAGTGGGGGGAGTGGAGGGATGGTGGGTGGGTGGGGTGAGGGTAGAAGAAATAAATACGGGACACGCCCTCATTGTGATCTGTCTGCTGGAGGGCTTCAAGATGGAGTGAACCCAGAAAGCACGTATCAGCAGGCCAAGGCCCACGTGAGGCAGCAGCTCTGCCTTTACGAGTGTGTTCTCCAGGCTAACCCACACGGGGATGGTGTGGCCAGGACACAGGTGACCTGCACCACTGTGTGCAGTAATGACATGTGGAGGCGGCTTCGACTTTATCACTCCGAGCAGGAGGGAGGCCTGGACTAGGGCCTCACACCTTAGAACAGCACCTGGTGGGGGCAGGCGATTCGTCCGTACCTTGGAATTCTGTGTGGCCATTAAAAATGGAACGGCTCTTTATGTCTTGAGTGGAATAAACTCTGATATATCATTAAGAGGGGGGGAAAAATCAAGGTTCAGCTAGTGTGTGTACAGTGCTTTCGTTTTCTGGTTTTTAAGGGGTGGCAGGGAGAAGACACGTAGATATTTGCTTCTCCAAGATGAGCGCCCCCCCCACCCCCCGCCGCCAGGAGACTGGTGACTGGTCCTCCCAGGAAGGGCGCCGGGCCTGGGGAATGGCCAGCACTTCACCGGATCCCCTTGTGGACTTTCTCAGTCATGACCCAGGCAGATAAGTTGTCTTGTCAAGCACAGACTGAGCAGCGTGGAGTGCGTAGCAGAGCTCCTTGGAGGAGGAGCAACCTTGGTCCCCGGGCTGGCGCTCACGCTGGGGCCAGAGCCCAGGCATGGAAGCGGACAGGCATATGGGCCCAGTCCAAACACCTAGTCGCCGTGGGGACTTGGCAGGTCCTCATCTGTGAAATGGAGATAATTGTAGTCTTAGAGAGTGAGCATGAGAAGTAAAGTGAGCCACAGAAAGTGCCCAGGAAGTGGGGCCAGAGAGGAGGAACCTTCGGGGGGCAGTGTCTCAGAGTAGCAGAGAGGCCTGGGGCCATAGCCTCTGCTCAGTGCCCCGGGTCTGACCGTGTGTCTGAATGCCCACTGAGTTGTGGGAGGGCAGACCCACTCAGCACAGGGCAGACTTCTGCTTTGGCCAAAGACCTGGATCTCTGAGCGGTGGGGACGCCAGAGCTGAACACTCCGCCTGTCCATCTCCCTCTCTCTCTCATTGATGTTTCTAACTCTCTATCCCTCTCCCTTCCTCTCTGTAAAAAAAAATCAATAAAATATATTTTAAAAAAAAGAAGTTTATATGCTCATGTGTATTATTGGGGGGCATATAATAATAAAGGAGATAAATATATATATTTCACTGTGGTCAATTATACTGGGGGAAACAAAGCAAGTTAAATGGGGATAGAGAATGGGGGTGGGGTGGAAGTTTGTTATTTTATAAGGAGGGTCAGCAAAGGCCTAATTCATGGTAAATTACAGCAGACACCTAATGGAAGAGAAGAAGAAAGCCATTAAGACAGTCTATGGGAGAAGAGCATTCACAGAGGCACTGAGAATGGAGAGAATGTAATAGCTGGTAATCTATATTAAGCTTCTCATAGAATGCCTTGATTTTTTTTAAGCTCTGAGAAGCATAGCAATTAGAAGAAAAGGCACAGAACTAAAAGAATACTTCATTATGATCAAAGAACACTAAGAACTCTGCTTTATGCCATATTAGAATAAGGAAATTTAAAGAAACAACCACGTTGGTACATACCCCACTGTACCAAAATAATGCATGAATTGTCTTCAATTCAAACAGCAAATTAGCACTTGTTATTTGCCAGGTGCTCTTTCATTTGGTATATATTTAGTTGTTACATGATCATTATGAGGTAGATAGTGTCTGCCTTCATTTGATTGATTCATTTATTCATGCATTCATTCAAAATACAAACATTTATAGAGCCCATCCTACGTGCTACAAAGGGAACTGTCCACTGGGAACTTGAGTCTCGTGGGGGGAGATTTACACATAACTAGATAAATGCAATCAACTGATAGAGATATGAGCAGGAAGGAGTGGATACATGAAACAGAGAGTGGTTAGAGGGAAGAGGAGGTTCAGGGAAGGCTTCTGAGTTGGTAATTGGTAAGCTGAGTTAGGATCAAGAAATAGGATCACCAGTTTGAATGATGAAACTTTTCTAGCAGACAGATATGGAAATTTAATTACAGACACGTGCAGGGGCCAGATGATCATGACAGATCCGTGTAGTAAAACAGTCAATAAATGAGGGAGACATTGCAGGGTTTCAAGGAGAGGAGTAGCAAGAAGTTGAATAATTTATCCAACTTTGGCCGAGAGTTTTCCAGAATTGGTAAAAGACATACATTCTAGCCCCGAGCAAGACCAAAAGAAATCAGCACCCTGACCCCCATCATAGTGAAACTGGAAGACATCAAAGACAAGGAGAAAATCTTAAAAGCTGGCATAAATAAAAGACAGATTTATTTAAAAGTCAAAAACTCTCTCTCTCTAAGCACGGTCTTAGCTGCATCTGCTGTTTTGATATATTATGTTAATGTTATTGTTCAGATCAAAATATTTTCCTATAGTCATTGTGATTTTTCTCTTTGGTCTATTGATTATATAGAATTATAATTTTTGAAGATTTGTTCTAAGTATTCTTATTGTTTATTTTCAGTTTAATTCTTCTGTCGTCAGAGAGCAAACTCTGTACAACTTTAATCCATTGAAATTTGTTGAGACTTGTCTTAAAGCCTGGAATTTAAGTTATTTTGACACATATGCAAGTGGACTTGAATGCATGTTTTGAAGTTTTAAGGAGAGGTGTTCTATAAGTGTCAATTAAGTCATATTAGAGTTTTAAGGGGAAGTGTTCTATAAATGTCAATTAAGTCATGTTAGTTAGTCATATTTTTCATATAATCTATCCCCCTACTAATTTTAATACCAGGTAGGTTTCCTGTCCCCCAGACATTGACAACTTGGTCCTAAAATTCATATGGAAATGCAAGAGATCCATAATAGAAACAATAATCATTTTTTAAAAATCTCATCCAAGGACATGCTTTTTAAAAATTGAATTTAGAGAAAGAGGAATGGAGAAGGAGAGAGAGAAACATCAATGTGAGAGTGAAACATTGATCAAAGATCGGACCCATGACCTTTCGGTGTATGGGACGATGCCAAGTGAGCTACACCGGCCAGGGCAACAAGACAATCTTGAAAAAGAACTATGTTATAGACCTCTCACTTCCTGATTTCAAAACAAGCTATAGTAATTAAGACAGTGTGGTACTGGCATAAGGCTAGACATACAGATCAATGGAATAGAATTGAAAGTCCAGAAATAAATCCCTCCATATATAGTCAATTGATTATTGACAAGAATGCCAATATGGAGGGAAAATAGTATTTTCAACAATGGTGCTGGGACAACAGGATATACAAAAGATAAAAGTTGGATCCCTACTTACACCATATATAAAAATTAACTCAAAACCTATCAAAGACTAAATATGAGAGACAAATCTAGAAATCTTTCCGAAGAAAACATAGGCATAAATCTTCATGACTTTGCATTAGAAAGAGGTTTCTTAGATATGACACCAAAGGCATAAGGAACAAAAGAAGAAATAGATAAATTAGACTTCATCAAGTTTATCACTTCAAAAATTTTCCTACATCAAAGGAAACTATTAAGAAAGTAAAAGAACGACCTATAGAATGGGAGGGAACATTTATAAGCCATACATCTGACAAAGAATATGTATCCAGAATATACAAAGGACTTTCAAAGAAGATAAAAGACAACCAAATTTAAAAATGGGCAATGGATTTGAATAAGCATTTTCTAATGAAGATATATAAATAACCAATCATCACATGAAAATATGCTAACCATCATTAAGTAAATGCAAATCAAATTACAACTACTTCACACCCACTATAATGTATATAATTTAAAAGATGGAAAATAACAAGTATTGGTGAAGATATGAGGAAACTGGAACCCTCATACACTGTTGGTGGGAATGTAAAGTGCCATGGCCACTTTGGAAAACATTTTGGTAGTTCCTCAAAAACTTAAATTCAGAGTCACAATGTGACCCAACAATTTCACTCCTGGGAAGGAAGGAAAAAAGGAAGGGAGGGAGGGAGGAAAGGAGGGAGCAAGGGAGGAAGGGAGGGAGGAAGGAAAAGAGGGAGAGAGGGTTTTTTTTTGGAGATAAAATACCTTGAAATTAGATAGTGGTGAATAACTGAGTGGATAAGCTAAAAATTACTGAACTGTACACTTTAAAAGGGTGCGGGATGTGAATTATATATTAATTATTAAAAAAGAATATGGAAGAAAAAATTAGAGTAAGATTCCACCTCCAGATGGCTGCAATGCCGCGTGTCAGCATGAGGCTTGGTGAACAGTGTGAGCTGGCATCAGCTTCACTTGCTGTCTTGGCCAGGCACCCTCACAAAGGGCACACCCTGGCAACTTCACATGGCAGTCTGGACTGCTTCTGTGCTCACCTCCGGCCAGCCTGTGCTCTGTCTCCGCCTCTCCTGACTGCACAACTCCTTGCCTCAGGCCAACATTGCTCTCCCGAACTCCTTGGCAACCTGAGTTTATTGCTGTCCATTTCCTGGTCCTTCCTTCCTACCACATCTCTCAGTTTCCCCTGCCGGCCTTCCCAAGCACATTACTTGGATTGGCTTCCACAGCCCGCACATTTCCACCAAGCCCAGGGATGATTGTATTTGTGTTTGTTTGTTTTTTTTCCGAGGGATTTGGTTCTCCAGACTTGCTGTGCACACATCCCTGCCCTCTGACCATGCGTGGCTCTAATTTTATGTTTCTTATTTGCTACCCAGAATTTGCATGATCAGCACTTATATTTTTCTCAAGCATTTGTAAAACATTTCATGCTGATAGCAAAAAAGCATGGAGTTGGGAAGAGTTGGTTTTTTAGAAATTAATATAGCCACTTCTGTCTTTTTCATTAACGTTTATATATCTCTTTTGCTTTAAACCTATGTCATTGAAATGGAAGTGAATTTCTTGCAAGCAGTGTGTGGTTGAGTCATTTTTTATGCACTCTACTAATCTTTTGCTTGGTGCACTTGGATCATCCATATTTAGGATAATTATTGATATGTTAGCACTTAAATCTTCATTTTGTTTGTCTCCCATTTGTTTTTCATCACTCGTTCTTATTATTTGTTTCTTTCTTTTGCTTTCCTATGGGCTACTTACTTGATATTTTTAGGATTCCATTTTGCTTTATTTATTGTGTTGTTGTTTTTTAGTTTATCTCTTTATATAATTTCCTTAGTGGTTGCTCTGAGTATTACAATATACAGTGACTTGTAACCACGTTGAAGTGTGGAACCCTCACTTCCATTTACCTTCCTCATCTTTAAATATTGCTTTTAGCATCACTGTGTTCAGAATTTGTATTTTAGTGTTTGTTACAGTGATAAATTTGATTTATAAAAGTCATGAATAGTCTATTTTGTACCCATATTACTGCTCCTCCTGTTGTTCTTTCTTCCTTCCAAAAGCTCTAACTTTTCTTCTTTATCATTTCCTTTTCCTTTAAAGAACTTCCTCCAACCAGTGTCTAAGGAGAGGTCTAGTAGTGACACATTCTTTTAGTTTTTCCTTCACCTGAGAATGTCTTTATTTCTCCTTTATTCCTGAAGGTTAGTGTCCCTGGATATAGAATTTACAGTCGGCAGTTCTTCTCATTAAGCATTTTAAAATATTGTGTCACTTGCTCATGGCCTCCATGACTATTTTGTACCCATATTACTGCTCCTCCTGTTGTTCTCTCTTCCTTCCAAAAGCTCCAAGTTTTTTTTTATCATTTCCTTTTCCTTTGAAGAACTTCCTCTAGCCAGTGTCTAAGGAGAGGTCTACTAGTGACACATTCTTTTAGTTTTCCTTCACCTGAGAATGTCTTTGTTTCTCCTTTATTCCTGAAGATTAGTGTCCCTGGATATAGAATTTACAGTCGGCAGTTATTCTCATTAAGTATTTTAAAATGTTGTGCCACTTGCTCGTGGCCTCCATGGTTTTAAAAGATGAGAAATTTGCAGTCATTTGAATTGCTGTTTCTGTATAACAGATAACATGTCATTTCTCTCTGGTGTGTCACTTGCTCATGGCCTCCATGATTTTAAAAGATGAGAAATTTGCAGTCATTTGAATTGCTGTTTCTGTATAACAGATAACATGTCATTTCTCTCTGGTTGCTTTCAAGATGTTGTCTTTAGCTTTCAAAAATTTAATTGTGATGTGTCTTGGCATAGATTTGGGGGGAGGTGTTGTCCTGTTTGGAGGTTGCTCAACTTCTTGAATCTCTAGGCTTTTTGTCAAGAATGGCTAGTTTTCAGCCATTATTTCCTCAAGTATTCTTTCAACCCCACTCCCTCACCTCTCTTCTGGGACTCTGATGATACAGATCATGGATCTTTTGTTCCTTCTCAAAACATTCCTGAGGCTCTGTTCATATTTTTTTCAGTGTGTTTTCTTTCTTTCTTCTGTTCCTCAAGTTCACCGATTCTATCCTCTTTCATCTCCACTCTAGTACTGAGCTATCGAGCAATTTAAAAATGTTTGTTACTGAAATTTTAGTTTTATCACTTCCATTTGGTATTTTTATAATTTGTATTTCTTTGCTAAGATTTTCTATTTTTTCATTTGTTTCAAGAGAATTTGCAATTGATCGTTGAAGCATTTTCATGATGGCAACTCTAAAATTCTTTTCACATAATTCCAATACCTGATTCATCTTGGTGTTGGCAATAGCTGTTTGTCTTTTCTCATTCATATTGTAATTTTCTTAGTTCCCAGTATGATGGCTGATATTCTATTGCATCCTAGATGTTTGGTCTGGATTGTCAGGAGACATTGTTTCCTACTTAAATCATTTCTTTCAGTAGGCAGGCACTTTGTTTAAGTTTAGCATGTGGGTCTTGGTCAAACTTTGTTAACTATAGTTCCAAAGGCAGTTAATGTTCAGACCCTTTGCAGGGTATTTTGGTCGGCTTTATCTGGTACCACTGGGCTCCCCCTGGTCCCTGCTGGTGCTGCCTAAGGAAACAGAGGAGGTTTCACCAGACGGGGCTGCTGAGTGTCTCCCAGTAGAGGAGCAGTACAGTGCGACCCCCTCCTGGTGCCTCCCAGTTGCCCTGCTGTCTCCTGGCAGGGAGAAAAGTCTCAAGCCCACAGGGCCATTTGCTCTAGATGAGTCCAAGTCTTCCCGATTCTGCCTGCCTGTCTGCCTCAGTCTCCCTTAGCAGAAAAGGGAAATCTCAGGCCTGGCAGGGAAGGAGAGCATTTTCCCTGGATGCTCATTACTGGCAGGGTTCCTGACTGACCCTGTTCTCCAGGTCTGCCAGGCTAGCCTGGTGTTATCAGAGAGACTCCCAGTGGATCTGGGGAGAACAGACCTACCTGAGCTTCCTACTGCAGCTACGGGTAAAAAAACACCAGGTCTACTGAGTGAGGGATGTAAGACGTCCTCCCTCTGTATTGTTACTCCAGTTCTGGGGTCTCAACTGGTTCATATTCTTAACATCTTTCAAAATGTTCCTTTGCTTGTCTCTTGGACTTGATGGTTGAGCTTAGTGGAAGTGAATGGGGAGAAACATGTCTGTGCCATCTTGTCTAAAACAGAAGTTTCATTAATTGCTTTTTAAATAAAACAAAATTGCTAACCACTGAAATTAGAGTCTTCCACAACCTCCTCTGGTCCACTATCATCATCATCATCATCATCATCAACATCATCATCAT
The DNA here is from genome assembly GCF_000412655.1 of Myotis brandtii. Taxonomy (NCBI): domain Eukaryota; kingdom Metazoa; phylum Chordata; class Mammalia; order Chiroptera; family Vespertilionidae; genus Myotis; species Myotis brandtii. The sequence goes on along the minus strand of NW_005366214.1, from coordinate 4,485,862 downwards.
TTCTCTTTGTTTCTGCTGATCATCATCATCATCATCATCATCATCATCATTCTCTTTGTTTCTGCGGATGAACTCAATACCGGTGAGTGTTGGGGTTTAGTTTTGCCATCATGCCAGGTTTGACTTGGTGCTGGGACATTAACTGGCAATCTTGCATAGAGGGGGAGACAGATGGCTTGGGTGGAAGAGCTAACAACATAACCGTAATATTTTGTTTCATTTTGTTTTTGTAAAGGAATGTTCTGTCACTTCCAGGAAAATAAATGATGGCCACATTTTCTCTAAGGAGACTGACAAGGCCTAAAAGGGAAATATGAAGCAAGCTAGAAGACGAGGCTATGAAAGGTCAGTATGAAATGAATACCTTACATGTGGTTGGCCCATTATGGTTGATCTACTGTCATTCCAAACGCTCTTCTCCCATGAATTCCTCCTACTATGGAGTCTATACACCCATACACATAAAGCTATATGATCACATCTATCTATCTATCTATCTATCTATCTATCTATCTATCTATCTATCTATCTAATCTTAGAGATAAACACAGTTTTTCCAGAATGCCTTGCACACAGGAGTGCTCTGGGCCCAGGTTTGAGCCAGAGCTATAAAGGGAAGTCTGCTGGAGGACTTCAGAGAAATATTTTTTTCCTGATGAAAAGCAAAAACTCTTTTGTCACTTGGCTGTCCTCAGCTTTCTAGGAGGACATGATGCTTGGAACTCTTGCAGCCATCCTGTGACATGAGGAGAAGGCCATGAGAACGGTAACAAGTCAAGTGCCCTAATGTTGTGATCTGTTGGCCACCATGTCTCTGGTATTACTACCTGTTTCATTTTGTTTTTGTAAAGGAATGTTCTGTCACTTCCAGGAAAATAAATGATGGCCACATTTTCTCTAAGGAGACTGACAAGGCCTAAAAGGGAAATATGAAGCAAGCTAGAAGACGAGGCTATGAAAGGTCAGTATGAAATGAATACCTTACATGTGGTTGGCCCATTATGGTTGATCTACTGTCATTCCAAACGCTCTTCTCCCATGAATTCCTCCTACTATGGAGTCTATACACCCATACACATAAAGCTATATGATCACATCTATCTATCTATCTATCTATCTATCTATCTATCTATCTATCTATCTAATCTTAGAGATAAACACAGTTTTTCCAGAATGCCTTGCACACAGGAGTGCTCTGGGCCCAGGTTTGAGCCAGAGCTATAAAGGGAAGTCAGCTGGAGGACTTCAGAGAAAGATTTTTTTCCTGATGAAAAGCAAAAACTCTTTTGTCACTTGGCTGTCCTCAGCTTTCTAGGAGGACATGACGCTTGGAACTCTTGCAGCCATCCTGTGATCATGAGGAGAAGGCCATGAGAATGGTAACAAGTCAAGTGCCCTAATGTTGTCATCTGTTGGCCACCATGTCTCTGGTATTACTACCTCTAAACTTCTCATTACGTGAACAGTCAATGTCCTTATGGTTCACACTGATGGTAGTTGGAGTGTCTACAACTTGCAGCCAAAAGCATTCCTACTGAGGAATCACTGAGTGAGGTTCGGTAGCAGAGTTAGCCCTGTTTCACTTGGTCTCTTCTGCATTATACAGACTCCTTGTTTCCAACTTCTGCCCATTCCTCCCACCATGAATAAGTTAGACATGTTCAACCATTTTCTTTGAAGGTCATGGTTGACCATCTTGACAGAAAGCTACAGTAAATAGAATAACTACACAGGTGGGCTGCTATTGCAAAAATGTCTTATACATCAATTTAAAAGAAACATTCTCAATAAATCATCATAGAAGGGAGAGACTGATGATTTTACAATAGTGCCTCATTAGTATAAAGTCACCAAAAAAAGTTCCCTCTGCTGAGCGTGCATTAACAAACAAAGACCAGAATCTGGCTTTAAAATAATGATCTCATTAAACATTTAAGGCACAGCAGTATATTTCTGCAAACAGTTGCAATTTTACAAACCACCCCTAACATATCTAGAAGGAAATTTTAAAAGTATTCATCTGAGCCCTAGCTGGTTTTGCTCAGTGAATAGAGCATCAGCCTGCAGACTGAAGGGTCCCAGGTTCGATTCTGGTCAAGGGCATATGCCCCAGTTGCAGGCTCAATCCCCAGTAGGGAGTGTGAAGGGGGCAGCTGACCAATGATTCTCTGTCATCATTGATGTTTCTATCTTTCTCTCCCTCTCCCTTCCTCTCTGAAATCAATTATATATATTGAAAGCCCAGGAAGCTGCTGAAAGAGCACTGACATTTTTTTCTCAGCAAGAGGCAGCCAGAATCTGCAAACCCTAGAGTCTCACTATTTAAGGTTTGGAGTTTCAGAGGAGGGCTTTTGTGTTAGGAAAAAAGTAAGCAGACAAAGGATAAGAGCAGACTATTACTGTGGGGAGTATGTGTGAGAATAAACACATGGCAAAGTTTTACAGCCCACAACCTCTGGAGCTTAAAGGAATAAAAACACTAAGATTGAATCCATGTACTTGCTAGAATATGAACATCTCTCCACCCTTAGCTAACCTAACAATCATTTAACACATTCTCTCTCTCTCTCTCTCTCTCTCTCTCTCTCTCTCTCTCTCTCTCTCTTTCTCTCTCCCTCTCTTTTAATGTGCAGGATAGTATGTGTTATAGCAAGTCAAGAAGTTTCAGGACCAGAAATGTATTCTTTCTTTAAAAATGTTATTCTTTTTGTTTATTTAGAGAAAGAAAGAGAGAGAGAGAAAGAGAGAGAGAGAGAGAGAGAGAGAGAGAGAGA
>NW_005366214.1:4457127-4482760 GCF_000412655.1 Myotis brandtii | reverse complement strand
GCAGCAAGCAAGCCTCCCTGTTCGCTTCAGTGCCTGGCTGCCGGCCGCCATCTTGGCTGACAGTTAATTTGCATATACTCACTGATTAGCCAATGAAAAGGGTAGCGGTCGTACGCCAATTACCATGTTTCTCTTTTATTAGTGTAGATGGGTACAGCATACAGCAAGTCCTAGGCTAAAAACTCATGTGAAGTTGGTTTTAAAAGATGTGGTTGTGCAGTGGCCCCATAGAAATGCTGAAACTGGCTAACTGGAGGTCTGGATAGATGAGTCTTCTCCTAGACCCGCTGATCTCAGCTATGCAGCGAAGACCAGTTCTTATGCAGCCTCAGTGTCCTTAGCACAGGCTTACCCTTGTGCTAGTAAATAAAGAGAGAGCTGTGCTCTGATGATATTCTTATTTTTCCTTTAATTTAGTCTAATGTTCTGATTAATGATGGTTTTTACAAGACTTGAAGGTTAGAGACACTGATTTAAAGGTAATTCAGCAAAATTGACATCTGATGTTAAACCTGAAGCGAAGAGAACTCTGGCATGTGACTTAAGTTTTTAAAGAGACGTTTGTCTGGCAAAGACACAAGTCAAAGAGACAAACTTGCGAAAAGAAAAGGAGGAAACGTCAAGTGTCAAAGTCTTCATTCTTTGAACATCCTTCTTTATAGAGTTTTAGCAGAGTTGTGGAGGAGGATTCTTACTTCCCTTTTCTAACCTCGGTTAAAGACAAACCATCAAGAGTTTGAGAATGAAATCCTCCTTATTCTTTTGCACCTGTCAGCAAACAGGGAATGAAATTGTAACTCACGCATAAATTGAAGAGTAGAGATAAACAGTCCACACTGAAAAGAAGTAAAGCAATACCACTAATAGCACACATTTAGTTTATTAACGTACTAGTGGCCCGGTGCATGGATCCATGCACATTGAATGGAAATTAATTAGAAGGTGGCCAGTGGGGTGGGACTGGGCGAGATGGGCTAGACATACCCTGGAGCCAACCTCCTGTGGTCCCTCCCTGGCAGCCGCACCTGGGGTGGCACTGTGGCTCAAAGGGCATATGCAGAGTGAGTGGGGTCCCTCCGGCAGGTGGGGTCCCTCAGCCTGACCTACAGGGATCAGGCCGAAACCGGCTCTCCGACAACCCCCGAGGGGTCCCAGAGTGTGAGAGAGCACTCTGCAAAGTTGCTGTTGTAGAGGGTGTGGAACACAAATACAAGTGTGAAGTAAACCAGATACGGGCCGACAGTGCCCCAGCAACAACATAACCCACAGCAGAAGGTGGAATCACAAGACCCCGCGAGGAATCGGGCTCCCTCCTCCCTGGTTTCAGGGTGCATCACCTGAGAACTGCCACTGCCAACACTGCAGACACTCCTGCGTTGAGTGTCTGCCCCCCTGGTGGTCAGTGTGCGTCATAGCGACCGGTCGGATGGTCGGACCTTAGCATATTAGCCTTTTATATATACAGATAGCAAGCGACAGACCCTGGGGCTGTGTTTCACGTGGAAGCTCTCATTTAATCCTCACCACAAATTTATAAGGAAGGATGGTAATGCTTCCATTTTACAGGGGTAAGGAGGGTGGATCTGGGGCTCAGATTAGGTAACATGACCCCACCCCTAAAGCCCTTAGTGGCAGAGTCCAGGTTTGCCTGGCTTCAGAGCTCCAGCTGTGATCCAGGGTACTCCACTGTCCACTGATATTTCCTAACTACCACTGTCCGCACCAGGGAAGCCAGGGGCAGGGCAAACAAAGGGCCTAAAGCTTCTGAACCTTAACAGGCCAATTCCAAGGTAGGGGACAGCTCCAAGCCTCCCCAGGGTGTCCACCTGTGGAGCTGGACTTGGGCTCGGAATTCAATGAAAGAAGAGGATACTGCGTGTTTAATGTTTTGTTTTGCCCACACAAAGAAACCAAGAAAGCTCCGATATTATATTTCTGACATCTAGTTCCTTGAAAGGGACACCATGCAACCTGATGCTGCAGTGACTAGAAAGTGATTGGTTGGAAGCACACATATTGGGAGTCTCTAAAGCCAGCTCGCTTTCCCTCTGGGCTTTGGCATGTGCAGCTGGGCTGGTTAAGAGGCACAAGGGCAGTGGGAGAGTTCTGGCTCAGACACTGTCTGACTTCCCCAGCTCAGGTTCATCAGCAGAAAAAAGAAGAAAATGCTCATCACACATATGTAAGCAGGCCAGCACTTACCGTGTTCAGTAGCTAGCAGCTGGGGTCAATTCAGAAGAGGGTGAAATTAGTCCATGTCAACATAGAAAGCCATTCCACAGTAGCAAGTAAAGTGAAACTCAGTTGCCTCAGTCAGAAAAAAGTCACTGCAGGACCTTAAAGGATGTTACTTTAAAACAATGTTATAGTCCAAGAAGAATTATTATATCTCTATTATAGTATTTTGAGTTCCATACACTCTATATACAGGTCATGCTATGTGGCAAATTATTTTGCAAATTAATATCAAGAAAGGTGTAATTTTTCTCAAATAAATTACATTTTATTAGATAATGCTAGTTATTTAAGAGATGGTTATTTGTTGAACAAATAAGTAAAAGCATTTTTGCTTTGACTTTTCTGCTCAGTCAGGAAGCTCAAAGCCAAATTTAATACAAAACCAGCAGATACTAACATTAGTCATAGCAAATTGACTTCACCCATTTTTCTTTTTGGCTTTGGTTTTCTTTTTTTTAACTTTCATTTTTAAATTAAAATTTTTGAGACACTTGTAGATTCATCTGCAATTATAAGAAATAATACAAAGAGATTCCTTGTACACTTTGTGCAGTTTCCTCCAATGGTAATATTTTGCAAAACTGTAATATAATACGATACCAGGGTGGGGACATTGATTCAGTTCCTCAATTTTATTCAGATTTCCCTAGCTTTACTTCACATGTACGTGTGTGTGTGTGTGTGTGTGTGTGTGTGTGTGTGTGTGTGTGTTGAGTTCTATACACTTTTATCACCTCTGTAAGTCTGTGTCCACCACCACAGTAAAGATCCTTAATAGTTCCAATACAAAAATTCCCTCTTGTTGCCATTTTATAACCACACCCACCTCTCACCTCCCTCAAATTCTTTCACATCTTATTCCATTTTTAACAGCCCTGTTGTCTACATTACTTGGAAGTCCATAAGGGATAAGAAGAAATGAATAAATATTTTAAAAGCAAGGTTGTATCCCTCACAGCCTTGTTGACTATGCCGTTTAGCCCAGCCAGACAGCAAAGCCAAGCCTCTATGTGTTCCCAACACGGCGCCTTTCCTGGCCATGGGAAAACATATTTGCACCAGGCAGTTACCCACATTTTAATTTCACAGGCAGTTGTTAAGTGCCCCATGTTCCAGGTATGTGCTTGGGGCTGAAGAAACAAAGATGAATAGAGGACAGGTGTTCATCAACAACTGGGAGGCAGAAATGTAAAGAAGTAATTGCAATGCAGTGATAATACAATTTATTTCCAATATTTGGTTTCTAGTACAGATTAAGAAGCACAGAGTTGGAAAGATGAAGAGTTACTTTAATGATGGATAAAAATTGTCAATCCCTAAAAATATTTTAAACAGGGGATTATTACCAGGGGAACTGTTTAACCAATGGCACTAAAAAAAAGAAAGAAAAAAAAAGCAAACATAAAGGGTGCATGTATGTGTGTGTGTGTGTGTATTCAAATTAGTGAAAGGCCTTCATCTTACTGAAAGAATAAAAGCAATACCATGAATAGCACACATTTACTAACATATGCCAAGCGACAGGCCCTGGGGCTGTGTTTCACATGGAAGCTCTCATTTAATCCTCACCACAAATTTATAAGGAAGGATGGTAATGCTTCCATTTTACAGGGGTAAGGAGGGTGGATCTGGGGCTAAGATTAGGTAACATGACTCCACCCCTAAAGCCCTTAGTGGGTTTCATACCGAAAGAAGTTCAGAGCCTCATACTGTAAAAAGAAAGCAACCAAACATGAATAATTTTAAATTGAAAGTTGCAAACAACAGAGGATATACTTGGGCAAAAAGGGGGAAAGGAGCAAAAGGGGTAAATAAGTACTTCAGCCTGGCCAGTGTGGCTCAGTGGTTGAGTGTTCACCCATGAACCAGTAGGTCACAGTTTGATTCCCAGTCAGGGCAAATGCCCAGGTTTCGGGCTCGATCTCCAGTAGGGGCGTGAGGAGGCAGCCAATCAATTATTCTCTCTCATCATTGATGTTTCTATCTCTCTCTCCCTTCCTCTCTCTGAAATCAATGAGAACATATATATATGAGGAAGTACTTCAAATACCACAAATGGCAAAGACTGAAAAGACAAGAGATCTGTAAAAAAATTATAACAGGGAGCCCAATAAGACTAGAATATAGGCACTAAATACATTCTTTACCTAAAATTAGGGGGAAGTTGATAAATTTATTCCTTCCTTCATTCAAAAATACTGAACCAATCATGGGCCAGGCTTTCTTCTAGGTACTGGACATAAAAAGGTGAGCAATTGCCCTAGCTGGTTTGACTCAGTGGATAGAGCATTGGCCTGCAAACTGAAGGGTCCCAGGTTCAATTCTGGTCAAGGGCATGTACCTGGGCTGCGGGTTTGGTCCCCAGTAGGTGGCATGCAGGAGGCAGCCAATCAGTGATTCTCTGTCATCATTGTTGTTTCTCTCTCTCTCTCTCCCTCTCCCTTCCTCTCTGAAATCAATAAAAATATATATTTTTTAAAAAGGTTAGCAAGTCCCACATGCAGCTGTGTAGCCTGCTGGACTGCAGATGGGCACACACACAATTATCATATGATGGGAGAGGCACCCTTATAGGGAAGGACAGTGAGTTAGAGTGCACGAGAGGGTTGGCTAATCAAGATAGGGTAAAAAAGGATTCATGGAGGAAGTGGTGCCTATGCTGAACCTTGAAAGATAAGTGAACTAAATCACACAAAGAGTGTGTGCATAAGGAGTTCGGGAAGAGAGAAAAGGGAAAAAGAGATCCTATGTGCAAAGTCCTTGAGGCCAGAGAGTTCAGAGGCAAAAGTCAGAGTGCTCAGCAGGAAACCAGAATGCTAATTTGGGAGTCAAGAGACCAATTAAAGTAAAAAATTTTAATTCTTTGAGATCTACAGGAGTTGTAGAGAGAACACTAAAATGTATTGGGAATGTACTATGTTCCAGACATTGCACTACATTCCTTTTCATATGTCAGCACATTGAATTCTCACAACAACCCTGTGGTTCAGGGATGATTAATTCTGCTTTACAACGAGGAGCCCAGGATTTGGAGAGGTTAAGTAATGTGTCCAAAGTCATACATGTATAGGTGATATCGTTTGGATTTAAACTCATAGGGTCCAATTCCAACATCCAGGATCTCAGTTAACCAGGTTGTTTTTATTATCTATTTTTATTGTACTTTTAAAATTACTATTAAAATCACAAAAAAGTTATGGAATTTTGCTTTAAATAAAACCAGCCATCAAGGCATAATCTAGGGTCAACATATTGAGCCCCCATTCAGACATGTAGTCCTACTTACCATTCAGTCTTTCAAGATGCCTCCCTGATAGCCCTGCCCCCTCGACACAATGCTGGGCTTGGTGCTGCCACATATGCTTTCATAATTCCCTTTGTCTTGTCTGCTCTCCAGCTGGACTGTAAGCTTCAAGAGGGCAGGCTCATCGCTGTATCATTAGCATTTGGTACAGTTGCTGGACATACGGCAGTTAATCTACACATCCCTTAAGTAAATATTCTAAATCAAAGTTAACTGGGAAAAAATTAACATTGGGATATGCACTTATAACCAATCGTCTTCAACTTGAAAGTGGAAGGAATAATCTTAGCTAGTTTTTGCCGAGACTGTATAGATTAATGAGTCAATGTCTTCTGTATATGTGAGGTCCTCAGTGGTTCTCAACCTTCTGGTCCTTTAAATACAGTTCCTCATGTTGTGACCCAACCATAAAATTAATTTCGTAGCTACTTCATAACTGTAATGTTGCTACTGTTATGAATCGTAATGTAAATATCTGATATGCAGGATGGTCTTAGGTGACCCCTGTGAAAGGGTCGTTCGACCGCCAAAGGGGTCGCGACCCACAGGTTGAGAACCCCTGCCTCAGAAGGTTCCATGTGTATAGCAAATGCTACTGTTTATTTTCTATGGTATATAAATGATCTTAAAATATCATCATTACCATTTGTAATTGCAGTGGCAGCAATGAGGAAACAGGTTCAATTAATTATCACAAGTTTTATGGCCTGAGAGATGTCAGAGTTCGACACAGAGAAACATTAATGAGATTCCATGAGAAGCCCAAGAGAGAAGCTAAAGCTTAAGTGGGTTCCCAGCTAACTGATGACTGGAAAAGACTTTTAAGGGCAAAGGACTCATGCACAAACATGGTATGTGTTGGGAGAATGCCAACCAGGAGGCAGGACAGAATGAAAGATGGAGGTAAAAGGAAGCAAAGAGCAGGGAAGTGTAGCTCTGGTGACTCATCTATTGGCTTTAAAATCTCTTGGTGTATTCATTGAAAATAAAAATTTCTCGATCCATCACCAATTAAGCAAATAAGAATCATTGTGAACAAGGCCCTAGAATTTGCATTTTAACAGGTTTCTTGGGTCATTTTAAACACTGAAAAAAGCAGTGACCCACTAGTTCTTAAATCCTTGAAAACAGATAACCACAGGATAGAAAAGTGAGGAGGTTCAGTGATGCTTGTTGTCTAAGAGGAAGATGAGCAGTCCAAAGAGGTATTTGGAAAGGTATTATGAGTTCAGATGATGGGCAGAGATTCATCATATTCATCACACCCACTTCGGAAGGCAGATCTCATCACAGATTTATGCTGCACCCCGCTCCGCTGCACCCCACCCCACTGCTCTCATCCACGCTTCCCTGGCTGGGGGGACTGGCTGCCACCTCAGGCTTGTCTTCACATCTTGCTTTCCCCTAGTATTCAGTATTTCAGTCTTCTGTGAAGCACATACCCGGAGGTGCCCATAAATATTTAAGTAATGTTGATTTGATGTATTCGTGGTCTTTGAATTTAAAAAAGCAACATCATTTGATGTTTCACAGCTTCTAACAGGCAAGCATCTCTACTTGATTTTATTGTAGGTTATTCAGGACATCTTTTCCTAGGGATGATGGTACCTCATCGCTCTGATCAATGGAGAAACAGTGGTTCTAATTTAGGGATAAAAGCAATAAATAAATACACCCCTAAATCCACTTTTTTTAGAAGACATGAAGAGAGATTTATGATTTGAAATGTAGCTCAAGGGGTCAAATCCTGCATTAAGGGGCTAGAGTATGATGTAAAAAGAAATGAAACAATATATTGATATTGATACTGAAGATTTTAATCACTGACAAAACTATTGGGGGGGAAAAACCCTGGCCCTGTGGTGGAAGATGATGGAGGTCGTAATTACTCTGTGGAACATTTAAGCCACTGTTAGCTTTTGCTTGAATCAATTCAAAGCACTTGGCCAGCCTCACGCATCCTCCCAGCTCCCAGAAGTGGCCCTAACTCAGGAATCATGCCCTCATGTGAGAGGAAGCGGGAAAGTAACCAGCCCACTCCTGTAAGGCCGTCACATGGATTTCAGCTTGGCAAGGAAATTTCCTAACAAACCACATGGCCCATTTCTGTCTTTTAATGTTCGAACAATCCGCTAAAATAGTATTTCTGACAAAAATAACATCCTTTTCCCACCCAAGTGTTTGGCATCTAAATGCTATTCTAAGCATTTTAGAAAGAAAGATAAATTAGTCAAAGCTATTTACAACAATGACTTCCAGTGCTGTGGCCAGAGATAGAGAGAACTTCACTTGAATTGCCAAGAAGGGAACAGGGTGTCATATAAGCCCTGGAAACAAGCCAGGGGACCAGTCCGCTCTGGGCTCCGAGAGGATTTGGAAGGCTGCCCAAGCTCAGGCAGCCAGGGTGGGGGTGCATGGGAAATGAGAAACGGGGTCTTTTCTCCAGTTTTAGGGTAAGGATTGCATATTAATGCTAACGTGGCCCAGCTCAATCATTTTAGCTACTCTAGCCGGGCCTTCCTACCAGCAAGAAAGAAGCCACCCACCAGTTACAAAACTTTTCCTTTCTGTACAAGGCTGGGGCCTGGTCTTTGCTCAATGTCTGCATTGGTTTCCACTGTCTGGGGGAAGAACATGGATTTAAACACTTAGGTAACGGCAGACGACTCTCCCCAGCTCAGTAGCCAGTCACTCAAACTGCACATCGCTGCATCCCTGCTTTTCTCCCTCGTGCCTCTTTGGATGCTAATAAAGGCTTGTTGCTTCTTCACACGTAGCCAGATCCAGTCTGGGACACAGCACATGGAGGGACCTCAAGGGCAGAGGGCTCCTCGCTGGGTCTCCCTTCTCACCAGTGCCAGTTCCCTAACCTTCCCCTTGTCACCATTAAGCTTACGATCGTGGGTATGGATGAGACTCCAACAGACTGGCAAGCTGCTGGTGTCGAGGTACAATTCATAGCCCACCTGCTTCAGAGGCGTCAGAAGAGCTGGTTAACATGCAGCCGCCTGGGCCTCCCCACACCTACTGAGTCAGATGGAGGGCTGGGAATCTGCATTTCAACGTGCTCCAGAGGTAAATATGATGCACATAGAAGGTTAAGGACCACAACCATAGGTGCAAAGTCTTAGTATCGAAATGTATTTAGTTCTTGAGTTTAATGGTGAATTAAAAAAGCAAAGAATAACATCTGAACCTTGTTGTTCACTGGGCTTTGGAAAGTGAGAGACTGAATAGTGAAGAATAATGATATTTGGGAAGAACAGGTAGGAGCCCAGAGAAAAAGGCCAACATGACCCCCACCTTGACAGTACGGAGTCTCAGGCTTTAGTGTAACTGTTAGGGTGGCTCGGGCATGAATCGGGGGAGTGCCCTGGATTTCCCTCTTAATCGTCAGGAGTTGCATAGATGCTCCACAATCCAAGAACAACACAGTGCTCTCTGCCCACCTGCATTGTCTATTAAACAGAGCCACGATGATAAGCCATACACCTTTGACTTAGGTTTCATCTTTGTCACAGAGTCAATGTTTGTAAAATAAGGCTGGGGGTTGGGACTCTAAATTTTATCGATGCAAACTCCAACCCTCTCAGCTGAGACCACCCAGTTTTCTCTGTGCCTTAATTTCTCTCATGGATTGGACATGCAGATAGTACCCGTCATATATACATTTTAGGGTTGTTAAAGAGGGCTGAGCGGTGGAAAAAGCAGGGCACAAAATAGTTAATACTACTAATCAGTGTTAATACTTTCACATTATTTAAAAATGAACACTGAACTGACAATGAACCGCCTGGCTAAAGTCCGGGGTTGATTTATGGATTTAAATTATTCACACGCTATCACCTATGGCCGCAGACACGTCCAAGTTCAAGTTCTTTGGAATATCATATAATTTTCTGGAGCTTCCACAGAATTGCTGATTCTCTTAAAAGATGGCTATGAGCCTTGCAACCGGCTCTCCTTCCATTTCAGGTCTCATAGGAGGGAGGTTGTTTTTGTTATTTGTTTTGTGTTGTTTTTTTAAATAGAACCTAAAAAAACAACAACACCCTAGGTTAGACCTGAATAAGTCTGGATATGTTGTACTGCCTCGACAATGTAGCAACAATAAAATGTGTGCTGCAATTGCTGCCCTCCTACCGCAATGCGTGTACAATACATCTGACCGAGTATGTCTATTTCCAGGGCACCTATCACCATGGCAGCTGAGCAGAACTCTCCGGAACAATCAGGTTAGCAATATAGCCCTTGGTTACCACCTCCTGAAAGCTTTGCTCTTGAATAAATGGGAAATTTTCTGTTCTTTTGTTTATTTTTAAGAAGCCATAAAACCCTCCAAAATAGATGATTATTGCTAAATACTGCTTGATTTTACGAAAAATAAAATAACAAGCCCTCTTCCCACTGATACCAGTTAAAAAAATCATTTTGTTTCTTGCCTTTAGAAAAGTGTTTCCAATCTTCATGACCACGCAAAACACATAGAATGTATGTGTAAAATAACAAGCCCTCTTCCCACTGATACCAGTTAAAGAAACATTTTGTTTTGTTTCCAATCTTCATGACCATGCAAAACACATAGAATGTATGTTCTTTGAACTACATTTTAAGATTCTCTTGCCTACAGGTTAAATAAGAAAAGAGACAGTAGTGATGTTTACAATAAGCCCGCCTTTACAGTAATTGGAACTAACTGGTATATTCATTGAATCAATAAAGGAGAATAGTGCCAATTCCCACTTTCCCAGTGATCCCACATATAGGCTTTGTAACATGCCTTACAACATAGCCATTTAAAACTGATGGAGGTGTAAATTTATATCATCTTTCTAAAAAGCAATTTGGCAATAGGAGTCTTAAAATGTTCATACCTTGTATCTTAGTCCATTCAGGCTGCTATAACAACATATGACAGACTGGGTAGCTTATAAACAACAGCAATTTCTTACAGTTCTGGGGCTGAAAGTCCAAGATCAAGGCGCCAGCATGGTCACATTCTGGTGAGAGTCACCTTCCTGCTTCACAGTTGTCCTACCCACATGGTGAAAGAGGAGTGGAGCTCTGTGGGGTCTCTCTCACCACCGACACTGTACCTCCAGCCTGGACCTTGCTTCCGAGTTCCAGGTTCAAGTCACTAACTGCTTACAGTATATGTCCCATAGGCTCCTATGAGCTCATCCTTCCTGCCTCCCCTTCTCTTCACACCGTTCTCACAGTCAGCACAAGGATCACATTAGGTTCTGCGTTCTCTCCCACTGCCCCCTTCGTACCCACACTCACACTTTGATTTCTACTTCCCAAATCTTTCTCAAATTCTGCTTCTGTTTTTGTTTAGAGTTTAGACCCTCATTACCACTCACTGCATTTTTGTTATGAGCTCCAAACATCCTCTTGGCTGCCAATCTATCCTTTGCATGAAGAAATCTTTCTGGAATGTAACTCTGGTCATGGTAGTCCCCTTTAAGAAGCTAGAAGTTACCCTACCTGCCCTACCTGATCTGGCTCCTTCCCACCTACCCCACTTCATCTCCCATGGCTTCAACACTGACTTCCTACTTTCCAAGAAAACAGAACTACCCTGGCTCCCTGAACCCACATGCTATTCCCCGCTCTTAGGAATTTGCAGGTTCTCTTATCTTCAACTGGAATCCTCTCATATACGCCACCTCCCTGCAAGCTACACATTTCCTTGACTTAGCTCAAGGTTCAATTCCTTTTGTTTACCTTCCTCCATGGCATCATTATTTCCTGCACATATTTCCATGGTATATTAATGATTCGATCAAAATTTACTAAGAACCCAATATCATGCATGCACTATGCTGACTGTTGGATAGATGGACTAGAGGGACTCCCATCACATTTATTGACCTCGCTTTATTTACGGCCCTGAACTGCTAGAGGGCAGGCACTGGATCATAATCACTTTTGTATCCCCAGAACATGGCAAAAGTAGGTAATTAATAAATGTGTGTTCAACCAACTGAAGCTGTAATGTTTTGGCGATCCCATCAGAGTGATTAAACTTTACAACTGTAAAAGTAACTCATATTTTCCAATGGGTAGCAACTGACACTTCATAAGAGTGAAACACTGTTCACACATCAACTGTGTTCAGAGAGCACGTGATTTAGCAGTCCTTAATGATGCATTATTAAGGATATAAATGGATAATTTCTGAGTCCCCTCATAATCCTATTATAAAAATGACTGACAGTATGGGGAACATATTTAGTTCCATTGTAGTCTGCTTCCAAAAACTGTGATCCCTAATCCACGCTGCATTGATTTGCCTGATAGAAATCTTGCTTGTAGTGTTATTCAGCATTTAAGGAGACAGGCAAGAGAAAGGAGTAGAGATTTGATTTATAGCTAAGGAGTGACATTTTGGTTCTTGGTTAATATTTAAAAAATCAAATGACATACAATATTTGATTATACTCTGTGGTTGATATATGAATCTGTAAACCCCATTTTTTCTTACTAAGGCATTCTTTTGGTTGTACACTGAGGCTTATTCCAAATTCAATCTCATGTTCTGATTCTATTGGAAATCACTAACTGGCATGTACCTTTTGCTTTTTTCGCTGAATAAATACATTAATTAATCAGTTTTAAAATGTAGGAAGGTGGTATGAATTTTCATGAACTAACACTATGACTTGTTCATTAAATCTAAATATTTCCAAATCATCCAAGAATAGGGGAAGTAATTGCACATTTGCAATATGGTTGAAATGGAAAACGTATTTGCAGATTTGAAATTATATGGATTCAATATAAATCTTTATCTGTCAATTTACTAAGTATTTAAGACTAAGATTTCTTTCTTTTTAAACTTTCTTTTAGAAAATTGAAAGAAGTTTGGTTGGAGTTGTCCCAAAACACTTTTCAATATAGTTTCCTAAAATCTACTCACTGTGGGATTGAATGTCACAAATGATGGGTTTTTACCACAACTTCTGAAAACTTTCTTTGTTCCTCAAGCCAGGTGAGCCAAGTTACAAATCTGTTCATTCATTTCTATTTCCTGAAAGATTAGATATTCTAGCTCAATAGCCGGTCCCTTGAAGGGCTCCTTTCTCTGGCTTTAGAATTACTCTCTTATTTCTTTAATCTCTTTGGTTTCATGTAGTTGACCTTATTGGTCAGAAAAGTGTTTTTGGCTTTTGTCTGCCATGAAAGAAAAGCGATGACCCATCTAATTTGCTCTTCTTGGTTTTCTACTCCTGTCAAAGCCACTGTCTTCACTATGAATGCTACCCTGTGCCATTCTTATTATCAAGTATTGTGGTTTGAGTAGTCTCTAAAAAATAATTTCAGTGATTGACTTTCATGGGCTAAGAAAGCTTCTGCATTTAAAGGTTTGTAATGAATCAAGCAATGTATATAGTGTACATTTAGTCTGCAATGGCATAATCATACAACTGAGACTGTAAGTTTTAATTAGAATAAAGCTCTTTTAAAAAATTTAAAAATCTTTCTCATTCTACCCCATTATTCTTATTTAGTTTCTGTTTTTTACTTATGGTTTTGCACTTGTTTGTTGATTACTAATACACATCTGTTCCTGGCTTTGCTATAAATCAATTGTAAACACTAGGGAAGTCACTTAATATCTTCATTAGGTTTTCTTCAGTTTTAAAGTCAAGAAGGTTAGTAAGGCTTCTCTAAATTTCTTCTCAGCATTAATATTTAAGGATTCTAAAATTTCCTTTAGCATCATAGGATTCGGCCACTCTATGAAAATCAGGGTGTCCTGCATAAAGTGTCCAATACTTCTTCAGCATGGGGAGGCAGGACCTACATGTATCATACAACTAGAATCCTTCTGGCTCCCCCAGAGTTTGATCACCTACTTTAGAGTTTGATTACCTACTTTAAAATAGGGTACAAGCAACTAACAAAAGGCCTCTCTAAGGAGCTGTCATGTAGTCTCAGAAGAGAATTACAAGATAGAAACAGCCATAGAAAGATCAGGAAAAGAGAGAATGCTTGGTAAAGAGAACAGCAAGTGTAAAGAGCTAGGCAGAAACTAACTGGGCATCTAGAGAAACATGAAGCAGGTCAGTGTGGCCGGAAATGGTGTATGAGAAGGAAAGAGGTAGAAAGTCAGATCAGAAAACGAGGCAGAAATTAGATCTTGCAGGGTCTTTTAAATCGCAGTAAGGAGCTCGGATTTTCTTCTGAGCACTTTGGGAAGACGATGAATGGCCCTGGCTGCTCACATCCTTTGAGTCACACTTCTATAGCTGCCATGCAGAGAACAGCCTGCAAGGGCAACAGTGGAGGCAGAGGACCAGTAAGATATAATGCGAAACCTTGAAGAGCAGTTTTCACACAATTCACCTTTTGAACATTTACTAGAATATTCATGGACATTTCTATGTTTGTTTGAATATGGCTCCTGCTTTGGGCTGGTGTGTATAAAGTATGCCTTCACTCTGTATGGTTGCTGCTGGCCCATGTGGTTTTTCTCCCTGTGCCTTCCTTCCTTTTGTCCATAATGCATTCAGACAAGGCTACTATAGAAAATGCACACAATAAAAGAATCCCCGAGAACCCAAACCAAGGCTGGTCTATACCACAACCAGCGAGTGAGTCCTGCCAAAAAAAGGAAGTACCGCTGGACTCCAAACACGCTCAGAACCAGACTGACTTCTTCAGTTCCCTTCACCTTTGTCCACACCTGGATTTGTTTCAAGAAGATGCATCTCAAAGCAAGTGGTCCATTTGGTTCTGAAACCTTACTTTAATTCTAAATACCGCCTCTCACCGCAGGGTCTTCATTGCATTCACCTTCTTCAGTCAGGTGCTTTATTACTCGGCTCTCATTCCTCACCTGGCTAGTTTTTTAAATCAGAATTTTTATTTTTACTTCAAGAAATATTGATCAGAGTCAACTCTCAATAAAGGAATGCTAGCATAACAATTAAATGCAGCAGATTATCTATCTGGAAACAGGGAGAGCCACACAGTTCAGGACGGTGGGGGAGGAGGGAGAAATCACTCACAGTGTGTGTAAATGATTGGCAAATACTACAAGAACTAAGGAAAGAAATTGCACATGTGAGCCTGTGTGCGCATACATGTACATAGCGCTTTTCTCCTGAGTCACAATGTATTTCATATGACAAAGGATAATTAAATATCTCTGAAACGTTAATTGCAGGTTTCTGAAAATAATTCTGAAAATTTGCATGGTGTCAGGACATTAAAGTACATTGGTCACAAAACTAAGAAAATGCCACATGGTGCCATAGAACCTCAAAACCTGAGGTTGAAAAGAACATTTCTGTTAGAATCCTAAATCTTTTATAATATTCAAAATTGACTGCCAAGCTCCCAACATTATGGATCAATTTGTAGACAGACTACAGACATTACTCATTATACAACACAAAGTAGCCTGATCAGATTGTGAACTTACACCAGCTGCTTATTCCCCCAGACCCAACCCTGGAGACGGCACAGAACGGAAGAGGAGGCTGACGGATCTCAGAAACTCCTATCTAAACTGGGAAACCCGTCCTGGGAGAGAGTGGTTACGTTCCAGTGTGGGCAGCAGACGGCAGCCCAGAGAGGATGGGCTCAGAGGAGAGGCTGGAATGGAGGGAGCTGCCTCGTTTCTTTTCCTCTAATTGCCCTGAGCTAGATCACTGGAGGCATAAAAACAGCAGTACATGCTCTCGGGTGGTTCCAGAACATTCCCTCCTCCCCCAGGGTGGAGAGACAAGAGAGGTTCCCAGAAAGGCAAGGTCACTTGGTGGTGCTGTTTGAGTGATGGAGCAGGGGTGGTAGGTAGTGAGGTGGTGGGACGGGAGGAAAAGGCGAGCCCAGATCCTAAGAGCAGAGGCTTTCCACACTGGGGAACATTCTCTTTGCCACTCCCTAGCCTTACCATGAGGGGACCAAGCTAGAATCTCAAAATATATAAAGCATAGTTGGTCAAACTGTGGGGTGAAATGGATTAATCAAAAATTCTAGCCTTGTATAGAAACTCAAAGATCAAGCACACAAAAATTAGCAAAAGTGTATATAAGATTTCTATATCAAAATCAATAAGCTCAAACTAATAGAGCACTTTATATCCAATAGAGAATATATATTTTGTTTTCATTACATATACATGAAACATTCAAAAAAAATCAAGTACTTGCTAGGGCATGATTAAAACCTTAATAAATCCCAGTGAATCAACATTTTAGACACTCAAAACTAACCAACATGTAATAAAATGTAAAATCATAGGGGAAATTATAAAAACTTAGATCTGAATGACAGTGAACACATGTCAAAATTTGACTTTTAAATATATTAGTCAGAAAATGAGAAAATAAAAACAAATGAGCTATATTTTCAACTCAGAAGAGCAACAGAGAAAATTCAAAGAAACAAGGAAGTATCAGTATAAAAATAAATTGAGCCCGGCTGGCATGGCTCAGTGGTTGAGTGTCAACCTATGAACCAAGAAGTCATGGTTCGAGTCCTGGTCAGGGCAGCAGAGGGCATGCAGGAGGCAGCCAATCAATGGTCGCATCATTGATATTTCCATCTCTCCCTCATTTTTGAAGAAAGCAACAAAAATGGAGAAGGAAAAACCAAAAAGCTGCTTTTTGAAAAAATTAATGAGATGAATAGTGCAGGAGGCAGCCAATCAATGGTCGCATCATTGATATTTCCATCTCTCCCTCATTTTTGAAGAAAGCAACAAAAATGGAGAAGGCAAAAACCAAAAGCTGCTTTTTGAAAAAATTAATGAGATGAATAGGACTGATCAAGAAAAGGAGAAAGAGGCAGCAAATAAAATGTGACATGACAGAGAAAATAGTGACACAACAGAGATTACAAAATAATATTATGGGCATCAATACACATTAATAACTTGAAAACTAGGACAAAATTGATACATTTGGGGAAAATATAGTATACATTAGTATAAAAAAAGAATCAAAATCTTACACAGAAAATAATCTTCAAAGAAACTGATATGGTAATCAAAGACTTTCTCCATAAAAAAACACAAAAAAACCCCACAGATCCAGATGGTTTTACATTTCAGTGCTACCACACTTTTAAAGACTAGACGATGCCTACTTTCTACAAGTTGTTCCAGAAACAGACAAAAAGGGAGGAAAGCTACCCATGCCATTTATACTGCAAGTATAATTTTTATTCCAAAAATGGGAGGAGGGCGGTACAATAAAAAAAAATTATTATAGGCTCCATTCATGTATGAGAGGCAGTAATGCACAGTACAGAAGAACACCGACTCCAGAGCCAGGTTCTCTGGGTTCAAGCTGCAGCTCACTATTGGCTAGCTGTGTGACCTTGAAAATGTTACTTAATTTTTTCGTGCCTCAGTTTCTCCATCAGTAAAATAAAAATGACAAATATTGAAATATATGCCATAGGTTGCTATGAGGATTCAATGAGTAAAGTCCTAGTCTGGCACCAAGTAAATATGTACAGTCCTTGTCTGGTACTGAGTAAATGTTCTGTAAATGTTAGTAATTATTAATGTTGACATGAATATCAGTTATAAATAAATATTAGCAAACCAACAGATATTAAAATGCTGTATAAAATAGCAGTTACTCCAAAGGATGGCAGGCTCGTGTGAAACAGGACCCAGAGGTGCTTTCAGCTGTCTCAAGCAGGTAAATCTTCCCAGTGTCCCTGGTCAACCCTCCAGTGTGATATCCACCAATACACTCTCCCATCAGAAAGTGTGGATATGTTATTCATATTTTTTCTCTCTATTTTCTTTTTCTTTTATTTTGGAGAGGAAGGAGAGGGAGGGAGGGAGGGAGAGAGAGAGATATCAATGATACACTCTCCCATCAGAAAGTATGGATATGTTATTCATATTTTTTCTCTCTATTTTCTTTTTCTTTTATTTTGGAGAGGAAGGGAGGGAGGGAGAGAGAGAGAGGGATCAATGAGAGAGAGAATCATCGATCGGTTGCCTCCTGCATGCCCCACACTGGGGATCGAGCTCAAAACCTGGGCATGTGCCCTAACTGGGAATTGAACCATGACCTCCTGGTTCATAGGTCAATGCTCAACCACTGAGCCACGCCAGCTGGGATACTCTTTATTTTCATGTACTGCCTAGTATAGGGCTTGCAAGTACTAATAGGTATTTAATAATATTTATTGAATGAGTGAAAGAATAAATGTATGCAACATGGAATTCCCTATTGATTGTTTAAATGACAGGCAAAGAAGAGGTTGAGAGAACATAAATATATGTGGATTCTATCCTCTATTTCTCATCCCAGACAGGTCTATAAATGTTGCTTCTGCTTTTGCCTTTGAGTAGGAGTTGACCAGAAGGAAAGAGATTGCCCAAAGGAAAATTCTTCTCTGGCATTCACTTTGCCTTAAGAACCTTCATCAGTGGCACTAACTCTCCAGGTACATTCAGCTCTAGGCTCATGTGTGAAAAACCAACAAGGAAGCCAGGCTGTGGGCTCAAGAGGCAGAGACAGAAGGAGCAACTAGTAATTGTCACCTTTCTTCCACTGGACCTTGAGTTCCTACAGGTCAAGTGAGATACTGTACTAGGTAGTGAGCATATAAGCAATGCCAAACAAAACATGGTCTATGTCCTTCTAGAGCAGGGGTGGGGAACCTTTTCTCTGCCAGGAGCTATTTGATATGTATAACATTATTCACGTACAAAATTATCAACTTAAAAATTAGCCTGCTCTATGTGGTCAAACATTTAATTAATTTCCCCCTAATGCCTTATAAAGGCCCGCAGGCTGGATGTTCCCCACCCCTGTGAGCATATAGGCTGACACTCTATCCACTGAGCCAAACCATTTAGGGAGTTCAAACATTTAATTAATTTCCCCCTAATGCCTTATACAGGCCTGCAGGCTGGATGTTCCCCACCCCTGTGAGCATACACTCTATTAGGGACACAATCATTAACAAATGAATACAGGTATAAGTTAGTAATTAAAAGCCACTCTAAAAGTTACAAAGAATAGCAGACTACTAGAAATTTAATGTAGCTTCGAAAATTTTACTTTTTAGGGCCCTCATTTTATTCGTGATTTCCCTGGAAATTTAGACAGAAGTAGCAGGTAACTTTGTTAAAGTCAGAGCAACTATTCATCTAAGTTTCCAACAATTCAGCTAAGTTTTAAACTTTTCCACTTCTCTACTCTCAACAGCAATTTAATACTTGCCTTTACCTGTGTGGCTGCAGACAGGACATGTGGCTTTATGCTGAGGCAGCAGATAGAATGACTTTGCTTATAAACGCTGCAGGACCATTGCTAAATGGCATGGACACTTCCGACTAAATGAATGAGCTGGCCCACAGCACAATTACCTTGCTGTCTTCAGATGGCTTTCTGCCCAAGTCACTCATTATTCCACGGGCCAAGACACCACTTAAAAAATCAGTAGCATAACTTAACAAAAGGACAAGTACTTTTATATTCTCAGATCTAGTTGTGAAAGAAAAGAGGCTATTTTGTTTCAGTTTTTAAAGGAGTAAATGTCTTGCTGAATTGATTGTCCTCGTAGAGATACTAAACAGAAAATGCTATTCACTATAGCTGCATGAGCTGGTCCTAGGGCCAGGGCTGGCAGACCTGGTGACAAATCCATTTGTTGTCAGCAACAACTTTATAAATTTCCATGAAGGTGTGGAGTCCACTGTGAGTCTCAGGGGTCTCAAATACTGGTTGAAGAAGCTGGGAGCTCCATCACCTACCTGTTGGGGATCTAACCTAGACAAGAGATATTCCTCTGAGACAGATGAGTCTGTCACAAGGCATAGATTCAGGTCAATAAAGATACGCCATTAAGAAACAATTTTTCTTATTCATGGCCCCTTGGCCCTAAATCTAAGGAACATTGGCAAAATCTTTCTAACCACTCTCAACGGGCAAAGAACAGGAAAACACAAGTTCTAAAAATTTTTAAACAGTACTGCCCATTCTGAAAGAATGTGATAGTTGTGAAGTAACCACTGGATACTCTCAGTTTAGAGTAGGTTGGTTAACATTATTTGAGTCTCAATTTTTGGTCTACTTGCTCCTCACAGGAAGAACTCTCTGGAAAATAACATTTTGTTTTCCTATGAACAAATGTTTATTAGTGAAAGGCAATCAGACTCTCCCCCTTTCCTCTCAGAAACACCTCCTCCTCTTTCAAGACTTGGCTCAAACATCACCTCATCGTGGTTCTCATCACTAACATTCCCAGGTAATTAAAGGCCTCTCCTCTGTGTCCCTTGTTCACATCTTTGTTATTGTACCCATTATTGTATACTATGGTTATCTGTTTGGATGTTTTTCTAGATAGAGTAATGATTTGCTTGGGACTACCATCCTATTTTGTTTATCATTGAAACCCAAACTCTAAAGACAGGCTGTTACCAAGTACATGCTAAACAAATGTTTATGGAATTGAATTTAAATCTAGAAAGGAGAGATCAAACTGATGGTTGCCAGAGGAGAGGGTGATGGGAGGAATGGGTGAAAAAGGTAAAGGGAAATAGTCAATAATACTGTGATAAGTTTACACAGTGACATCTGATTACTAGACCTAGAGTGGTGTTCACATTGTAAGATATATAAATGTCAAATCTTTATATTGTACACTTGAAACGAATATAATATTGTATACCAACTATACTTACATAAAAATAAAGGAAAAATATGGAGAGAAGTTTATAATAGCCCCTCATAGGCTTTGTGCTCTCAGAGCACAATCCTTCCAAATCTTGACAGACTAGAAAAATGGCATAAACCTAACAAGATTAAGTATAATGGAGATAAAATGCAAGGTCAGGCACTACCACCCAAGATATCAATCATAATAATGTGAGATAGAGAAAAGGTAGCTACCACCAGCTTAGAGAAATAAAACTTATGGGTATTAGATGATATCAACTCAACACAAGTCAACAGTGTGATGCAGATGACAAACAGATGATGTGTCATAGGCTGAATTGATAGACATTGGGTGTCCACAGTGAGGGAACTCATGGTCGTTCTGTGAAGTGCACTATCCAGCTCACATACTTCTCAGAAAGATGGTCTATGTGGGCATACCACGTGGAAAAGAGGTTTGGAGGAACCAAAGGACCTACAAAATGGGATAAACGGTACATGGACTTGAAACCAGTCTGCATTGATTGACAGCAATGGAAATTTAGGGTCTGAAAAAGTGAAGATTCAAGGTTAGCATGACGGTTATCTTTTATTTTATGCACCACAAGATACAATAGGATTAGTGGAGAAGTAGCATTTACATATAAGATAAATTTCATAATTGACCAAGGATGAAAAGTCATCTCGAAAGGCAGTAGTTCCCTATCACTGAGAATATTCATAAGAACTTTCATATGATACCTTGCAACCCAGAAATTCTCTGAATCTGAACTCTTTGATAAGTCAGGTTAAAAAAAAAAAAGGAGGTTCCCTGATTTCCAGAAAAAGATAATATTATCTCAACACTTGATCATTTCTAATATTATATCCACTGGAAAGAATGAGTAGCCGTAATAGCCTGCCATTTTATTAACAATACAACAGCTAACTTTTTGCAAAGCATTAAGAATCAAGGTAACAAATTATTGTGACTGAGAAAAGCCTCTATTTCTCTGCAAAGACAAGATTTACGGTTTGCTCCTGTTTCCCAGATAACCACAGGACTGCTTTTGAAGCATCATATTATATCCACTGGAAAGAATGAGTAGCCGTAATAGCCTGCCATTTTATTAACAATACAACAGCTAACTTTTTGCAAAGCATTAAGAATCAAGGTAACAAATTATTGTGACTGAGAAAAGCCTCTATTTCTCTGCAAAGACAAGATTTACGGTTTGCTCCTGTTTCCCAGATAACCACAGGACTGCTTTTGAAGCAGTTTGAAACTTTTAGTTGTGATGGAGCATCTGCATTTTACCTGCACAACTGGAACTGCCGAGTAATATTTTGATCCATTTGGGTGGAGTCAACGTTCTTCTGGAATAGATTCCAATATGGACAAGAGGAAACTCGGCTCCAGCTGGAAGCCTGTTAACATCTCCACCAACAAAATAGATACTGCGAACAGATATTGCAGAAGACGTGCTTTTGGTGACTGAAACTGCTACGGTTTCTATATAATTATGGCCAATAAAAATATGTCCTGCATGTTTATGAGCTAAAACAGAACACTATTACTAAGAAATGGGAGTGACACCTTTTTCTTAAGGGGAAAACAAAACTCATTCCAATATTACTTAGTATTGAGTAACCAACATATTTTCCTGCACTTAAATTTTTGTGAAAAAGAAGCAAATGCTATAAGTAAGTAATAAAGGCACATCTAGCAAACTAATATTAAGAATTTAGTTTGGGAAGCAGGAGAGGAGCAAATTTTAGGTTATATCTCCTGGTCAGAGATTTAACTTCCAAGCAGTGGAAATACAAATGAACAAAAAGGTTGAAAATTTTGAGTTGTGGACCCAGTTCTTGACATTGGCTCTTCCATATGATATTAGCAAGTCACTTTATTCCCTCGTAAGAAAAGGAATCTAGAATTTCAAGGAGGAGAAACAGAATTTCAGAGATATCAAACAGACAGAAAATGCTGGCCCAGGATTTAGACCTAGGTCTCACTAACTCCAAAACTCATCCTACCCAATATTATTTTATTTCACAACATCAAATAAAATGGCTTTGATTCCTCTTCCATCTTACCACCCAGCAGGGAGAAAAAGAAAAGAGTCAGAGTTTCCTGCAAACAAATTATGTCCTAGAACAGCGATTAGCAAACTTTTTCTGTACAGGACCAGAGAGAAATATTTTAGGCTTTGTGGACCATATCATCTCAGTTGCAACTGTTTAGCTCTACAATTGTAGTACAAAAGCCAAAGACAATATGCGAGCAAATGAGTGTGGCTGTATTCCAACAAAATAGTATTTTAAAAAATTGGTAGTGGTATGATAGCACCAAAAAGAATTGTAAAAATTAAGAATAAGTTTGATAAAATAAGTGCAAGACTTGCACAATGATATGTATAAAACATTGTTGAAAGAAATTAAATAAGACCTAAATAAGTGGAAAGATATCCCACATTTGTGAATTGGAAGATATCATATCATTAAGATGGCAATACCCCCCAAACTACAGATTTAACATAATCCCTATGAGAGGGATCCATATCAAGGTCCAAGCAATTCCTATTAATTTCTGTTTTTCAGAAATTGACAACTTGATTCAAAAATTCATATGGAAATGCAAGGGAGCTAGAATAGCCAAAACAATACTGAAAAAGAAGAACACTTTTGGAGGACTTACACTTCCAGATTTCACTTAAAAGAAAACAATTTATCAAAAACAATGTGGTTCTAGCATAAAGCTAAACATATAGATAAAAGGAATAGAATTGAGAGTCTAGGAAAAAACCCTTAACCTTTGTGGACAATTGTTTTTTGACTAGGATGACAAGATACTTCAATGGGAAACAAAAAGTCTTTTTAACAAATGATTCCAGGACAACTGCATATCCACGTACAAAAGAATGAAGCTGGGCTTCTATCTCACACTAAATAAAAAATTCAAAGTGGATCAAAGACCTAAATGTAAGAGCTAAAACTATAAAACTCTTAGAAGAAAACATAGGAGTGAATCTTTGTGACTTTGGATTAAGCAATGGTTTCTTAAGTACCTCCCAATGGTCCCACTTCCTAATACTATCATCTTTGGGGATTACATTTCAAAATATACATTTGGGGATGGGAGACACAAATATTCAAACCATAGCATAGTCCCAGCATAAAAATCCCTGAATTCTAATCCCTTTAAGGAACACGCCTAAAATAATCATATCTCTGCCAGGTTCGAAGATCTACTGAGAAGATTATGCAACATTGCTCAGAAAGCCTATCCAATATTTAACAATGTTCCCTCACAACACACTACTCCTTATGTCTTGTGAGGATGGAATGAAAGAGCAGTGGGTACAATATGATCTGCCATCAGGAGAAGAAGAAACAGAAACAGAGCTTTTAACAAAATCCTCACCCAAGGATATGTTTTTATTTTATTTTATTGATATTAGAGAGAGAGAGAGAGGAAGGAGTGAGAGAAGAGAGAGAAACATCGATGTGAGAGAAACATGAATCAGTTGCCTCCCATACTGGGGATCGAATCCACAAACTAGGTATACGCCTTGACTGGGAATCAAACCCACAACCTTTTGGTGTACAGGACAACATTCTAACCAACTGAGTCACCCAGGCAGGGCCAGAATAGAACTTTGAAAACATGTTGGCACCTAGAGAGTGAACAGACTGTTGAACCTCAGAGGGAAGTCAGGGGAGGGTAGGTGGGGAGAGATCAACCAATGAACTTGTATGCATATATGCATAACCCACAGACATAGACAATGGGGTGGTGAGGGCCTGGGGATAGAGGGGACTACAGTGGGCCAGAAGAGGTTAATGGGGGGGGGAAAGGAGGAATTTTATAATACTTTCAACAGTAAAGATTAAAAAAAAAAAAAGAGTCAGCTCTCAGAGCTCCTAAGGCCCAGGGTCCCTGGAATCTCCACATTAGTCCTCGTTTCTATTGACAGGGTGCCCCAGCAATAGAATGAGGGGATGGCCTGGTTTTTCTTTTTGAATTCAGCATTTTCCTATGGTGAGGGCCTGGGGATAGAGGGGACTACAGTGGGCCGGAAGAGGTTAATGGGGGGGGAAAGGAGGACTTTTATAATACTTTCAACAATAAAGATTTTTTAAAAAAGAGTCAGCTCTCAGAGCTCCAAAGGCCCAGGGTCCCTGGAATCTCCACATTAGCCCTTGTTTCTATTGACAGGGTGCCCCTGCAATAGAATGAGGGGATGGCCTGGGTTTTTCTTTTTGAATTCAGCATTTTCCTGTGCAGCACAGAAGTAAAGGAAATTGAAGAAGCAATCGAACTGCCAGTACTGAGAGAGAGGAGTGGAGAGAAGATAAGGACATGGCAGTGAAAGCATCTGGGAGAAAGAGCCAGTGTTGGTCCTGGAATTGGACTTGCTGCTGTTGTTGCTCCTGATTTTCCCTGACACTGTGATTAGGAGAAAAGTCCACCTCTCACAAAGGCTGTGCCATACACCACAGAAATGTCATTTAAGTGCCAACTGAGCATATTGGGTTGGGGGAAGGGAGGAGAAGTGGGTAATCAGAGCTGGATCACCGCCATGAAAATTCAGAGAAAAGCAGCGTGTGCGGCCTTTATTTCTCCCAACAAATACTTTCTTGGCTTTGAAAAGTGAGACTCAACTGGATGGAAATTTTACATACAGTAAGGGTAATACAACGGACTGAAATATCTCCTTTAAATCCAGCAAAACCTTATTTAAAGCACTCCAGAGCGTAGAGGATAAATAAGGCATTCAACAGTCTCTCCCTATTCCCAAACTCAATTTTACTTTTGCATCCATGCAGGCTACCTCAGGCTCCTAGCACAGGCAGGGGAGCACTGCGCATGCTTGGGCGTGTTCAGCTCCCACCTCCCTCAATTTGCAACTATCCTGCGATCAGCCTCTACTGAGGTGAGCCTTTACATTTGATTGTACAGAGAGCTAATGAGTCTCTAAAGTTATCCACTATCTCCACTGCATAAACAGGACAATGAGGATACAATACATTACCATTTGCCTCCCTACCACTGGCATACTATCACTACAGTGTCTGATAATGGTACCGAAGCCATTAAAGCAATGGTTCTGTTTATGTGGCTCATTTCTTGGTAAGCCTAACAAATATTATCATCACTTTGGGATAATTCAATCTTTCTCTTTAGGTTAAGAAAGGGATTATTCTAATACTTTTCCCTGCTGCAGATTTTTTTTAAGATATGGGAAATCAGGCATAGAAAGGTGATGCTCATTATAAATCAACTAGAGGCCCGGTGCACAAAAATTTGTGCACTCGGCGGGGAGGGGGGTCCCCCAGCCCGGCCTGTGCCCTCTCGCAGTCTGGGACCCCTCGGGAGATAACGACCTGCTGGCTTAGGCCTGCTCCTGGGTGGCAGAGGGCAGGCCCAATCCCTAGGTGCAGCCCCTGGTCGGGCTCAGAGCAGGGC